>NW_027279720.1:0-600000 GCF_046629955.1 Centroberyx affinis
GCTTCTTCTAACTCATGGCCTTCTGTCCACACTCAGATATGAGATTATGAACCTGCAGTCTGTGGAGTCTGGAGTTTATGACTACATCAACGTCGGCTCTTGGCACGAGGGCCTCCTCAGCATCGACGACGACATGATTCAGATGAACCGCAGTGAGATGGTCCGCTCTGTGTGCAGTGAGCCATGCTCCAAGGGAGAGATCAAGGTAAGGGACAAATCATTTCATTATTGTTCTTCTTATGCCTGCTCCAGTACTTATTTGGGCCATACATCTTATCACTGAACTCACACACTGTAGCAGCTTTGTAATACAGTAGTCGTGTGCACTAGCTCGCATAAAATATTAATTTTTACACAGAAGGATGAGGCACTCCCTATCCTCACTATTCTGCAGCATATACACCACACTGCTGCCTTTTGGTGACGCTTATGCCATATTGTCACATCTCTTGTCCTCTTGATTTCTTTTGCCTTTCTATCTTCAATATTACTGTCATAAAAACTAATACTTAAACAGGGGTGGACCTCCCTCTTACATGACACCAGACCAGACTGGTACATACAGTAGAGATACTTGTTGATAAGTGTCTTTCAATGCATTTCTCTGCATTTCTTGTCATCCAGGTGATCAGGAAGGGAGAGGTGAGCTGCTGCTGGATCTGCACTGCCTGCAAGGACAATGAGTTTGTCCAGGATGAGTTCACATGCAAGGCCTGCGACCTGGGCTGGTGGCCCGACAACGAACTGGAAGGTACACTTGTCCTCTTTTACTCTCTGCTTGTCTACTTGTCTAACCGCTTTCCTGCTTCAAACACATTTTACAATGTGCCAGTGCTGGCAGAGCACTTTACTGGTTTTCCTCAAGGGAGGAGCGTGTTTGCTGCAAAATCAACTTTTGCAACAAAATTCATACGAGAACATAAGCCCCACCTGATAAGAACAGGGGCTTTTTTTACACTACAAGTTTTAAATATAGATTCAGATGGATATAGGTTACTTCACTGGCCACAGGCTAGGCTCCTTGCCTTTGTGATACTGCATGTTTGATGCTTTCAAAGATAATAGGAGCTTCAGCGGTCTTACTAAAGGCACCATAGGAAGTTAAGTTCCTCAGAGCCTTCACCCTCCTCCCCCACCTGTGCTCCGCACAGTTTGTCCTGCTATGATTTTTGCAGTGCTATTTCATAGACCTGTTCTGTCCTATTTTCAAAGCTTTCCCATGACACCTGAGAACCATTCATCATCTTCACCACTTTATCCGACAGCAGCCCTACTTCACTTACCACTCCTCTGGCCCACTTTCAAGGGCCTTCTGTGCTGTTCAAAGACAAGACACTTTCTTAATAGGATCTTCCAAACTGTTTCATTTTTTACATTGGAAGAACATGCAGAGCACAGGGCTGACATGAAAATTATCCTTGTTCACTTTTCTGACCCAATTTGGATAAAATAATGCAAAATATTTATTACTTTAAAAATCTACTTTTTGGTAGAAATTAAGACAACATAACTCAGATATTCAGAGTGTCCTTGACAAAGTAGTAAATGATTTGGATCATTTGGATCCATTGCAAAATGCAGTGATTTACTTTGTCCTGCTGCATTAGCCTCCCCCTCCTCTGGCTGCAGCCCAGCCTGGCCACGGCTCACTAGAAAGGGGTTTATTTATAGTTGAGCTGAAAACCTACTTTAAGACTTAGTGTATTTTCACAGGCTCACGTGTATTTGATTAATTTTGAATGTTTCTAATCTAATATAGCCTTAATATATGGATTTCTTAATTTCATTCTCTTTTCATGCAAAAATCATTTTTTATTTAGTCACTGTCCTCTAGATTATAACTGAGAATCTATCCAACAAGCTGATACTGAAAATATAAAACTTTTATGAGTTGCTTTCAGAATACAGTGGCTTGGTATTTCTCGTTGCACATGTAAGATGCTTCCAATCTTTCTATTTTGGTATTTCTTCTCATGTTTTTCCCTTCTGTTTCCAGGCTGTGAGCCGATCCCCCTGCGGTACCTGGAGTGGAGCAATCCAGAATCCATTGTCCAGGTGGTTTTCTCCTGCCTGGGCATCCTGGTCACATCGTTTGTCGCCTTCATCTTCGTCTTGTACCGAGACACGCCCGTGGTCAAATCCTCCAGCCGGGAGCTCTGCTACATCATCCTGGCAGGGATCTTCCTGGGCTACCTCTGTCCCTTCACCCTCATCGCCCGTCCCACTGTGGCCTCCTGTTATCTCCAGAGACTCCTTGTTGGACTCTCGGCCGCCATGTGCTACTCTGCCCTGGTGACTAAAACCAACCGCATTGCCCGCATCCTGGCGGGCAGCAAGAAGAAGATTTGCACTAGGAAGCCGAGGTTCATGAGTGCTTGGGCCCAGGTGGTCATCGCCTCCATCCTGATCAGCGCCCAGCTCACCTTGGAGGTCACCCTCATTATCATGGAGCCTCCTGAACCCATAAAGTCCTACCCCAGCATCAGAGAAGTCTTCCTGATCTGCAACACCAGCAATCTAGGTGTTGTGGCTCCACTGGGTTACAACGGCTTGCTCATCATGAGCTGCACCTACTACGCCTTCAAGACCCGCAACGTTCCTGCAAATTTCAATGAGGCGAAGTACATTGCCTTCACCATGTACACCACCTGTATCATCTGGCTGGCGTTTGTGCCCATCTACTTTGGCAGCAACTACAAGATCATCACTACGTCCTTCTCAGTGAGCCTCAGTGTGACTGTAGCCTTGGGCTGTATGTTCACGCCAAAGATGTACATCATCATCGCCAAACCAGAGCGAAATGTGCGCAGTGCGTTCACCACCTCCGACGTGGTGCGTATGCACGTCGGCGACGGCAAAATCGCCTGCCGGAGCAACAGCCTGCTCAACATGTTCAAGAGGAAGAAGAACACTGGAAATGGCAGGTGGGTCCACTGAGTAATTGAGTCTGTGAGTCCTGCTCCTGAGGCACCTCAGGGATGCTGGTTTTGTCTTACTGTAATTCCCTCTCAAAGGAAACCTGTTGTCTTACTGTATTCACTCTTATAGGGACACCTGTTGTAAAGTGTGACGGATGTAGGTCAGTACTCAATTCGCACAGCCATTCTAACCTTTGCTCTGTTGGTAAAATTAAAACAAGCATCTCTGTGTGCTAAGGGATCACAAGTGGGATCACAAATGCAGAATATTACATATAAAATTACATTAATTACATGTAAAATGTTACTCTTAATTTCGTATTTGATTGACATTTTGAATTTAAATATAAATACAGCTAATTCTCTACACTCAGATGTGACACAGTGATATGAATTCATGAAGTATTTTTTTACATGAACCAGAAATGTTGTTGTCTCCACTTTTCTGGGTTCCTGTGAAATAACAGCCATCTTTATTCTGTTCATAGTTCTAATGGAAAGTCTGTGTCATGGTCTGAACCAGGTGCAAGACATCCTCCAAAAGGGGATCACATGTGGCACAGACTGTCAGTGCATGTGAAGAGACAGGAGGCAGGTTCCAATCAGATGGCTGTCATCAAACCCTTAACTAATACCTACCAAAACACAGCCCTGGAATTCTCAGACCTCAGCACTAAGACCTTGTACAATGTGGCTGAGGAGGACGAGATTGACCCGGTTAGATACAACCCCCCCGTCACTCCCCCCATGATGGCCCACGGGCAAATGCCTGCCAGTGGGCCTATGAAAGACTTGGGCGAGGAGGTGGAGCTCTATACGCCCGAGCATCTGCAGCAGAATAGCATTATCCCCCAACGCATCATCATGGACCACCTGGAGCAGGGGGTGGTGGGCAAATTCAACAGCGGCATCCCCCAGCTCAATGATATGATCAGCATGCCCGAGGCGGTGAGCGGCGGCATGCCCGTCTACCACCAGGCCCACCTCATCCAGCAGCACCAGGTCCTGCCCATGCAACTCGACCCCTTCGACGAGGACCCCGCCTGCCCCCTGGAGGAGGAGGAGATGGAGAACGAGCAGTTTGGCCTCCTCCACGGCTACATGTACGACAACGCCCAGATTCACGACGAGGAGGAGCTGGTTCAGGTCAAATTAGCCATGGAGGATTCTCTGGCTTTGATGCCGCCCTCCCCTTTCCGAGATTGCGTGGGTCCTCCGGTCAGCCCCTTCCCCAACTCGCCGGTGTCCGAGTCGATCTTGTGCACTCCTCCGAATGTGACATACGCCTCTGTCATTCTGAGAGACTACAAACAAAGCTCCTCAACCCTGTAAGGGCGTGCAGTAGATATTAAGAGCTGTACAATATTTTGTAGTTGATAATGATTTGTCCTGTATATGATGAGTGTATAAGGAGAAAGTGATGCAGAGGTCTGACACAAGTCATTTTTCACTCTATAACTTGATAGCTTTTACAGGATAAGGGTGAGCAATGAGGCACCATGTTCTTATATAAATTCTTATAGATGTTGTCTACAATAGTGGAAGATTTTGCCCATTACAAACAAATATTTCTATTCTAACATAAGCTTTTAAGTTAATATAGACTTTGTGCTTATTAGACAAACAACTAAGATTGTCTACGTATGTACATGTATGAGCTAATGTCATATAAATAGCACAGAAGTAGTATAGAGACAATTTATTTGATCAATATAGGTGATGTAACAAGCAATTGAGTTTGTTGGTTTTAAACAGGGCAACTTAATGGTGAATAGTTTGTTTGTAATGCCAAACAATCCAATTTCTCAACAATGTTTTTAGAAAAACATGTCTTTACGTTACACATTGTGTATTGTATGCTTCATAAGAAAAAGAAAGAACTAGAGTGCAGTTTGCCTCAAGATTTTGAATGATGACAATGTTCTATTTTGGGGCAATTTAACAGGTCAAATTTCAACAAGATTGCCTGTGCAGACAAAAAAAGCAAAAACAATTATCTGTGAATTTCTGAGTTTTTGATTGATACAGTATTGCCAGCTGAGTGCGCTGACTGTATTACGAATGTAGCAGAGGACATGTTCAAGTGCCACGTTTTCCTTGCCATTAAGATATTTTTTTTCTTTTGTACATTTATCCCATTTCTATGGTCTTGAAATGCAAGTTAAACTAGTTTCAAATTTGTATCTTTTATAATCAGACATCTGATTTCATAACTGTATAGATTATTGTATAAGATTACTATAAAATGTTTTGTGAATGTATGAATTGTGTATCATATTTTGGTATTCAGATGATATCTAGATGAATTGCAGTCATAGAAAGATTTCATTAGCTGTGTATGCTTCTATTGTGTCTTTGGCTGTGTACACCAATCAGTTTTCCTAAATATTAAGACTTTAATAGCCTATCAACTGTATAATGTGATGAAGTACTACTGTTACCATTAGTGATATTCTCAATAAGCTATTTGATAGGCTCCAGCCTGACATACAGTATATAAATTAAGTCTGCCATTTTAAACAAATATTTACTGTAGAGCATTTGAAAGATACTTGTTTGATTGGAGTAAATTAAATATTTTTTATGCTTTTGTCTTCTGTCTTTCATGGTGAGCACAGAGTGAAAAATTAGTCTGCAGTCTTGGCCTATATTCCAATATCAAAGGTCAAAGGTTTATGGTTTTGGGAGAAGGGAGAAGTCAAAACAGGAAATGGATACATTTCCTTGACTGGCAGAGCTAGTGATAACCTGGCGTCAAGCAGACCTACTTTTACAATGGGTTAGCAAAAAGAAAAACAGATTTTCTTGTTCACATGGTCTTTAACTGCCTGTCTCCACACCTTCAGCTTGTTCATAGCAGAGCTACTGCGGCATGGCGAGAAGTCCAGTGGCATTATGCACAGACAAGCTGTTTAAAGTTTTAGTCATTGGGGATTTGGGTGTTGGGAAAAGCAGCATTATCTTGCGTTATGTCAAGAAACGTTTTGACAAAGCATACAAAACAACTATTGGAGTTGACTTTGGTCTAAAAACCATTGAATGGGACGCCAAGACATTGGTGAGACTACAGCTTTGGGATATTGCAGGTGAGAGCAAATGATGCACCAAAGGGACTGGATATCAAATTTATGAATTCATTGTTGCAATCATATTGTTTGATTCATCTTTCAATTTTGTATCAGTGAGCTTCACATCAAATCCACTTTGAGACTAATCCTTGCTGCAAAAATGGCACTGTGCTGGAATTCAAAACCTGCAAAATCATGCTGTGATTTTACTATAACTGTCCAAGCTCCATAAGTTTTTATTTTTCATTTCTAGCCTACAGGAGCATTTTCAGCACCCTACAAACCACAGCCTGTTCTGTGGCGATTAACAAGTAACTCTAGAGCCATTTCCCCAATGTTTTCTCCGATCTAATTTTAGTCCTGACCAGTGTCCATGGAAACATACCATTTTATTTCTGAAAATTATTGTTGTATTACATAACGTTTATAGTGTGATTTGAGATTTCAAGTCACACAACAAACAGTAGCATTACTCTAAAACAGCTGTTGGGGCCAAGTCACTTTCAATTTATTAATTTCAAGAAGTAGATTCTCTTCAAAATTCAAAAACCTTCTGCCATATTCAATCTGTGAAGAAATTATTGAGAATAAACAATCTTATGCTTATGCCATTATATAAATTGCAGATCAATTTTGATTTTGAGTTAATTGACAGTGAATTAACCTTAACCCATGCCAAAAAGGACTCAGATTTGAGAGAGCCGTGGGGCCGCAGCATGTATTACCCTTTATTTGTTCTTTCCTCAAGGCCAGGAGCAGTATAAGAAGATGTCCAGGGTTTACTACAAGGAGGCAATGGGAGCATTAGTTGTGTTTGACATTACAAATAGGTCCACCTTAGAGGCTGCCTCAGAGTGGAAGCAGGACCTAGATAGCAAAGTTTGTCTTGACAGTGGAAGCCCGGTCCCTGCTGTACTGTTGGCCAACAAATGTGACATGACAGACAGGAAGAGAGAAGAAGCCTCCTCTCTGGACCGCTTCTGTGAGGAGAACAGCTTCCTGGGCTGGTTTGAGACCTCCGCAAAGGTGTGTGTTGTATCAGTGTTTATTAGAGAGCAACATGTGTGTGGCAGGTTGGAGTTTTAGTCATACAATAAAGTTGGAGGTAGAAATAATCTCATTAGTTGAGTTAAACCAGTCAGCTTACTGGAAAACTTGAATAAGGAAGCTCAACAGACAAATAAAAAATATAAATAGCCATGACTTCCTTTTTTTAATTCATTTATGACCATGGCATTTGTGATTTTGGCAGGTCAGCAGACTAGCTAACTAGCTTACCTGGATACCTGTAGGCTAGTAATATGCATTTTGTTTAGTTAGTAGGCTTTTAGTTAGTAGGCTTTCACTGGCCTTCAGTCTAATGTTACATCTAGCCAGAAAATTGTGGTTCTTTGGCTCTGCCCATTGAGGTTTAACTCATCCAATGTTTATTTTTGCCTGAGAAGTTTTTCTACTATAACTTAAACCGCAATCTGCCTGTGTGTAGCCGCCAGTGAATCTTAGCTTACAAGTAGAATCGCATGATGTTTATCTTTGAACTTTAACACTGCAACTATACTCATAAAATGTGTGTTCAAACATTAACATAATACAGTAACAGCTTGAAGTCAAGGTTCAAACACTTAGTTATACACTGGTATTATAGAGCCAAACACTTATAATCAACAGATGCATACACCATGTTCTAAAAATCATATTCCCCTCACCATTTGTAGGACAACATAAATATTGATGAGGCAGGTGCCTTCCTTGTCAAGCAAATGATGCTGAACGACACGGGCCTGTCCAGCGAAGAGTACCATGGGGACAGGATCAAAGTGAACCAGGCGCCCGGGGAGATTCAGAGCCAATCACTGTGCTGCTGGAGACCGAGGCTCTGAGGCAGAGAGCCAGACAAAGGCGGCTATTGGTGAAACGCTCTAACAAGAGCAGTTTTTTGATGCCAAGCCATGAATCCACAGACTGTACAGTAGAAGCTATTTCAGAATACTGATAGGCTGTTGTGTTAAATGTTACACATAGTCAGTGCCTTTATAATTTTATTTTTTTTGTACTGTTTATACTAGCCTGTTTCCTCAATATTGTGTGGACTGTGTGGGTTGTCTCATAAACACCTCTGTGGAGACGATTGAGCTCATTTGTCTGATAATCCACTGATACAGTCAGCAAGCTAATAAACAGAACAGCATGACACACAGCCTGCTGGGAAAAGTCTGTGTGACACTCCCTTTACATCCAAGACCTGCTGATGGATGACCTACTATTACGAGTGGCCAGAAAGTATGAAATTATCAAAATTTACATTTTCTAAAACCACAAACAAGCAAGAAAAAAAATAGATCCTAGTATTTCTGTATTTTGAAGCTGTCAAATATTACTCAGTAACTGAAAGCCTATTCCATCTTAGTTCAAGTGGTACTCGTCTGTTATGCAACCCATGCATATAATTATCTCCTAATCACTTCACAGTGAGAGGAGCTAAGACCAGGCGATTATCACACACTGTAAGCATCGCAGCCCGGCTTGATATGGCCAATAGCAGAGAAAGCTATCAGCGTGACCTGATTTGGTGGATGCTTTCTGGAGGAAATATGTGAAAACGCAACACACTGCTACACCCTCCAGAGAGGACTGTGCCTCTGAGTGTGCTATATTGGGTGGGCAGAGGACTCGTATCTACTGTAGTCATCAGCGATAGAGGACAAATTCAAACAGAGATAATTTGTTGCAATTTTTAGTTTTTTTTAAATAAAATTGACCACCCTGACATTTTGGGACCAATACAATACACATTTTAGATTTGATGATGCAGAGAGAGTGAGAAAAGAATATTTCATATGTAAATGGATACAGATCTATATGTATATGTTGTGCGCTACCTTTCATTAATGATGTGTTGATATTGTTTTCCACAGTGTCCAGTAAACAACACTGTCTAGCAAGCTTTGTGAGGTTGACATTATCGGTTGTGATGACAAACCTAGAAGTGCCAATACAGTTTGACTCGATTGAATGGGTTCTCTTATTTGCATTATTCGTCTGTATAATATTTATTTGTTTATCAGTTTGAAAACTTGTCAAAAACCTCAGTTCAGTTCCACTGCAATGGCACTAATTTATACCACATCTTGCAGTTTACTTTGAGCTCCACAAAAAGATTTTTTCATATTGTGATGAATTTAAATGAAAGTTTTCACACTGGTCAAAGGTCAGCACTTCATTTACTTCAATTTAGTGAATCAGTTCAAACTTAATCTTCCTGTTGCAAGTAGTAGGATGCCATTAATTATTGGTATGTTTGAGATAATAGCTGATCAATTGTCTTTTAGACATTTGGTGAGAGTGAAACCTTGTCCTTTATGTTCACTGACATGTTGTATATTAGAGGGGTTATTTTTGCACACCCATCTGTTCTTTGCTGTCCTGTAGTTTTACTTTGCAGTGTCCTTGCTGTGCATCTAGGGATCTGTTCTACATCCTTGCCGCTGGGTACCTATACCCAATAGCTCTTATCCACACTCAGGCTCTGTCCAGGTATGTCAGGCACATTTATTCAAACTGATTTCTTTAACCTTGGAATATCTCCTAGTCTGTAATACATCATATTGTTTTGGTAAACCATTTATGCACTTTGCTGATCAAGTGAGTTGCAACATAAAAGCCAGGGAGGTAGTTTACCTTGTGTGGCAAGTGTGCCTAAGGGGGAGTGAGTGAGAAGTAACACACAACTGCTAATTATGGATATATGTCCCAGATACCAGAGACCTAGATTCAGGAGTCATACAGGGATGCTGGCCCCAATACTTTTTCACATTGGACACAAAAGCTCAGCCTCATAACTTGTTGTTCATAAATATGACAGTCTGAATGAGAGTCCCGCTATGTGCAACAGATCCCATTACTTGTGCATTATTGATATTGCCCTATTTTATCTTGCCCTCCAGTGTGCATTTTCTTTGGCAGCTTCCTTCATATATTCATGATTGCATGAAAATTTCAATTTAGTCAAACTTGTGAATAGGTTGATAAAGAGTAGGCAGTGTAGGCATCTATTTTATGCCCTTCTGTGACACTCACTGTGTCTTGAATGACCCATTTTGGAGGCCGATGTTAATTAACTATTTACTCTCTGTGGAAAGCAGACAGTTTCAAGCACGTAAATAACAGATTGGCGTTTCACTGCAGAGGCATGTCATATATTGAACCGACTCTTTGATGTAGCCGAGTCCCTCTTGCATGACAATTAGGTATTTCTGAGCGTGTATAAAAAATGTGTGACATGTCTATGTATTTGATTATTGATAGCAAAAAATATCCTGTGCCGTCTAGGAGACACCGTCCATCCATGTGTCTCTGTCCATGGTGCTGGATTTTGGCTATAAGGAGAGACCTCCTCCTGATCAAGCCTTTCAACAGAAAATACCGCTGTTATATTACTGGATGGGAATGTTGGTAGATTGCGCCATCTAGTGTAGAAGGCCTGCATGTGCAAAGACAAAACCATTACTTGGTGTTTCAGAGGGGGATATTGAGGATATGCTGTGTTACTGGCTGCAGGAGCCAGTTTAGACAAGATCTGCTCCCCTGCACCCAAACTAGTTGGTGATCGATCACATGAACTTCAATATAAAATTAAAATCAGTGTTCCCCCTACCTTCAGCAATCAAATTTAACCTCTGACCAGGTGGCCATGTAAATGTCATTCTCAGTAAAACGGCATACCCAATAAAAACATACCCAGCTGAATAAAAAAATTAAAAAATGACATTTTTTTTTGCAGGATTTAAGTTCGTTTTCTAACCCTCGGGAGGACAAATAACCCAGTTCTTCCTCCTTGGGGAAAGAGTGGAAGGAGGAAATACGGCCCATTTTCCACGGACACACAAAAGAATGGCTCCTAGATCGGGTATACAAACACACCAGCTTTTTATATGGGAAAGAGGACAATTGTCTTTGCTTGTATCAGATTTCTGTGGTATAGATCTATTTGAAGGGACGACTATCCACGAGGAACATTAAATTGCAATTTTTTTTGGATTGCGCGAAACTACATCTGCAACGTTGCTAGATATCTTATTTCGTTGACCGCAAGTTTTTTTTTTTTTTTTTTATTCTCCAAGTTTTGACCAGGCTTTGACAGCAGCTGTCAGCAGAGCAGCTTCTCATCCGGGTGTCCGCAGAGCGCAGACTCAATCCCCGCTGCAGTTCACTGCGTTTCCGTAGCCAGTTTGCTACCAGCTGAGCCCTGGGAAACAGCTCGCGGAAACGATTGATCCCGATCGAATAACGCCAAAGCTGGCCACATAAATGGTGGATTAACGCGGATATCGGAAAAGACTCGCTAAATCAATGTATATGTGCGTAACTCGGGTGCTTTTGGAGAGTGCGTCGGCAACACCCTCCGTAACATGTGAGATTAACAGAGCAAGATATTAACTGTGCGTCTTTAGCTAAACTAGCTAGCAGCTACCCCCCCCCCCCCCTGTCCGATTTATGGTAGCTCGGTTGATCTTTTTTCCCGATTTCAACCGTCTCGTCTGTACCGGAGGAAAATGAAGAAGTTTAACATTAGGAAGGTGCTGGACGGCTTGACAGCGGCTTCCTCGTCCTCCTCCGCAGCGGCACCACCGGGCACCAGGGAAAACGATGTTATCCAGGAGACTCTTCAGTCGGAGCATTTTCAGCTTTGCAAGGTGGGCTTCCGTTAATAGCAGCTAACAGACTGTTTTTTTTTGCATATTGCTGGACGACCGACACAGTCAGATGACAGCGCGTGACCAAACACTAACGCTGTGTTATCTCTATCAGCACTGCTCATTAGGCTGTAAATGGCTTGACTGCATGTATACTGGGCTGAAAAATACACTGCAAATGTATTCGAGATTAAATAAAGCACAGGTTTATTACAGCTGTCCAGACCTCCGCAGGGACTGTGTCTCAATCAGCTGACTGGCTGCCTGTTTGCCTTGGTTGTAGCCAGGCTGTCATAGCACCATGGCTGTTTGCATTGCACTGAATTGTCGCCTCGAGTCAGTGACATAAGTTAGCTAGCTAACCTAATCAAGTCATTGCAGTTTAGCTAAACAGGGAAGCTCAGATCATCTTGAGTCACTTGGCCTCACCAGTCGCTTTTATTTGATCTGTAAAGCACACACATGATTGTCCAAACTGATTTTAGTCATGTACAGGAGCCAGCTAGAGCTTTGCCTGTAGCTTATTTGGGCTGCTGGCTGCATTTCGCCTGTGTGAATTGTATTGAACATCCCGGAGTGCCAGCCCACCAGCTCTGCCCCAGCTGGGATCAGAATAGGTCAGGTCCCCAGGTTACAGGGGCACGGCATTACCTATTACATCATTTTGTTTCGGGCTGTATTTGGATGAGTTCACGGATGGCTGGGCATGTTGGATGCCTGACGGTGGTAACATTTTGTTCATGCCCACTATAAGATACTGGCAATTAAATACATCCCAAGACTGTAAATCTAAATGTTTAGAAGGGTAAATTATTATTTTTTTTCTGACATTTTGGAGGCTTTACCCTACGAACATGACAGGTGGATGTCAGAGTGGATGACAGAGTTATTCCATTCTCCATTTGCTCTAATGTTTTTGCTTTATCAAATTTATTTTGATAATGAGACACATTTCCAAACTGATGGATTACACTGCTTATGATTATGATAATGCTCAATTCTTTTGTCCTCCAGTAATGCCAGCTTTTAGTCACCAAAACATTTTGACTGTGCTGATTGATTGGCTGACTCTAGGTCTAATATAAATTCTGCTCTTTCCTACAGACTGTGCGTCATGGCTTCCCGCATCAACCATCCTCAATGGCTTTTGACCCTGTGCAGAAAATCTTGGCCGTTGGGACCCAGAGTGGAGCTTTGAGGCTGTATCCTTTTTTTCATGGCATATGAAAATGAAGGGAGTCGCACAAGGAAAGCAAAGCTTGAATGATACCAATGTTCCCTCTACACCCCCCATACACACCTACATACAAACACACACTTCCTGATGTCCTTTCAGCAAATGTTACATGATCAAGCTGCCCCTCAACATTCCTCGTCATCTGGGAAATTAATACAGTAAGTGACCTTTTTTGGCTCCTGTCAGTCGGCACTACAGAAAGAAAATTGTGGTGGGCGCAGAGGTAGACTAGCTAGGATGTGTTTCTCTGCAGCCAACAGCCTCCTTCTCCAGGAGGACCCAGGCTCATTAGTGGTATCTCTGCAGTAGCATGAACAGCTCCTCCGCCATATGCCGAGGAGCCAACCTCATCAACTGTGCTGCCCAGTCTGTGCCAGGATGCCACTTCGTATGTGCTGTAAACATCACTGGACCTGCTGTGCACGGCTGTCAGACCGTGCACAACACACACACACACACAATCAAGCTGCTACCGTGCTGTAAGGCCCTCGGGCGGTTGGAAGACAGTTTTTGATTTGTGTTTATATTTGCGGTAAAAATCTGTTTTTAGAACTAACCGAGAAACTCATATGAGCCACAGTAACAAAAACACCTACTGGATTCCAGACCATTAACGATCATGTCGGATGGTTCGGTCGTACCCGGGCGATGTTGTTTACCTGATGTCTTCGGGGTTGGCCCGTTAGCGTATATGCTCAGGATTTTCTTTTGTGCTGATATCCTGCATGGGAGGTCCATCTGCTTTATTTAGATCATCATTAGAGGTGGCTCCATCCTCGTCTTTATCCACTCTCGAGATTAAGAGAGCGTTGTGTTTACAGGGAAACTCCCAAAGAACACACATTGCTTCCATGTTGTCCTAATGTGCACGGTGGAGCTGATGGGATTACTGTCATTCAGGCAATTGGTCCATTTATCAAAAGACAGGCTGTATCGATCCACCTCATTGCCCCTGGAGTTTGGAAATGCTGCCACAGCTCAGTAGACATAAGCTCAATGAGATGTCTACAAGCAATAAATGTCTACTTTTACAAGATCTGTCTCTACTACACTGTTTTAATCAGTGTGTTATCGTAGAAATTTCCCTGCTCTACTTAATATGTGTGTCCTTAGCTTTTGGCCATTACAGAACAAACTGTGTACCACACATATATATATATTTTTTTGTTGGAGCCAAAGCAACAGCAACGATTAAGAGTACTGAAGTACTGGTGATTGAAAGTACAATAGAAGCTCATTTATGACCCCCAGGGGAATGGTAGTCATTGGGGACAGTGAAATATGTGGAACTTATAAAACTGGGCCAAATGGGCATGCCCAAATCCCCTGCCTGTGTAATCTAATTTGAAAATGAAATGCTTTTAATTACATGTATCAAAAAAGGAAATTCCAAATTGCACAACATTGCTTTTTAGTTCATTATAGCCTTTCAGTAGACTGGTCATGTTGGAAGTCAGAGGTTTGGGTTGATGTGGTTGTAATACAGAACTACTACTGAAATTATAAACCAATATCACACGTTTGTTTTTGCCTGTAGTTTCCCCTTCCTTTTGCATTACTTCTGAACAACGCTCAACACTATTTCAGCAAAGTTACTAAGAAGATCGTTTTCTTGTTTTTCATCTCTGAGCTGGTATGATTAAGACAACTTCCTGCCCTGATGGTTATCAGTTGACTACACACAGAAACCTGCTGATGTTGAAATGCTGTGTGGTGAACCGCACTGGTTTACCAAATGGGGAAGTGTTCATGTTGAAGGGGGTGACATTTGAATGTGATAACTCATGTTCTCAGGGACAGTCTGGAAATTCTTCACCAGGTCAAGAGAGCGTGTTTGATACACAGTACAGGGTTTATGACACAATGTTAAGGTTCATGACTCAACATATTTAGTCTAGGTTACTTGTTTTCTTTCTAATATGAAGAATTAAATAGATGATAAGCACTTGAATGGTGATTTCATTTGAGAATTTGGCAAACCAGTTGAACCCAGTCACATTAGATGATGACTGGGACCATTTCATACATTATGCGGCGCCATGATGCTGATTGTGACCTTTTTTCCCCCTGCCATAGCAAGATATGTTGTTACATGCAAAGTCATAGGTAGGGTGTCTATGAATGACTTGGCTTCCTATGCCCATAAAATCCCAGAGGCTCGCAGAAGGTCTCAGTCTCAATTTACAAGCTACTGACTGTGGCTTTAGACTGAAGATTTGCTAATGGCAGAAAGCTCACATGATCACAGCATGGTTTTGATCATGATCACACAGTTCAGTGTAAAAGGATGAGGAAGTTCAGACAGAATATTCTACTTACTCACCACAATGATAGCATCTTGTTTTGATACTCATCTTCCTAATTTCCTGCTAGTCCAGAAAGCAGCTCGGCTGAGCAGCTCCATTAACCCACACTGAATCAGAATCAGTTCAGACCCAAGGCACAGTCCACATAGTAAAATAAACAATACCTTGTATCAATAAGAATAAGACTGTTGGAATGAACATTAATGAACATGAATAACCAAATGCACAACAGTGTTACATATTACAGCTTTTGCTCTTTAGATTAGCACTCTGTTCCTATTTATGCGAGACCAGCAGCTATGAAGTAGACTTAATGAATCCTGGCCCTGTTGTGGACCTATGGAGGCATGATACCCATTAATAATTCTGACAAATGTTGTGCAGAACTTGCGGAGCCAGGAGCTAAAGCTGGGTAGAAAGGTCATGGGTGAAAGCGAGTTCAGCTGCCAACGGCCTCTGACTGGCGCCGGCGTGCGTCTGAAAGTCTGTGTTTGCCTCCATCCTTCTGCAGAAGTGATGCCCACTGTTGAGCCGGTCCTGCAACGGTCTCTTGCAAACCCCACCTTAGTTTGTTTAAGGCACTGAGGGATTGTTTGGTCACAGCTTTGCTAATCCTGTTCAGACATATCTCATTACAGTCTGTCAGCTCAAAATGGACTCAAAACTATAGTGAACGGGACAGTCTGTCAGTTTTTATTTGGTATGATTGCATTAATGGTATGGGAAGCAGCGTACCTCATTATCTTTAAAGCCGGTTCATCTTTTTGCTGTTTTGTGCTTTTTCTGTGGTATATTGCCTCATTCAAATCAATATTATGAAAGTAACGATTCTGTGAATTTGTCACCGTCAGGATTAGTGATCCTTTGTTTAATGTGCATGACTTGCCGCACATATCTCGTTCATTTGAGTTTGATTGCAGGCTGCTTGAAGTAGCCTATCTTATCCTCGTTTTGTTCCGCATTTCTTCTCTACTTTGGTTGGTGTGTTTGGAGGTTTGTGGGATATATCACAGTCATGGTGCCTGCATGGCTGTGCTCTGCTGTAGCCACAGTCTCCCTTTTTTTTCCATACATGCAAGTCAGCGTAATTTTGGCTCCTCTGTTAGTTCACAAACAGTTTATAGTCAGGCTGGATCTACTGTTGGCTAAATGGGCGGCCTGGTTATTTTGTGTGGACAGATTTAGCAGGCGGGGATCCTCTGACCTGCACTTAAGATTCAAATAGAAAGAGGTGAGAGTTAAGCCAAGAGACAACTAATCATGCTGCTGCCATGCTGGCTGACACATGGAGATATGAATAAATAAGGCAGACAGGGCCCACTGATTTTATTTATAACTCACTAGTTTGATTTGTTTTATCTGTTTGCCAGTGCTTGTTTAGGAATGCTGACTGAAAACATATGCAGTATTGAAAAAGGAGAGCTGGAGAACCTTTGCTATGCTATTGACATGAAATAGGTCTTCATTATTATTAATTTGATGGAGTGATCCATCTGCAATTTATCCAGTTGCCTCCTTAATAAGCTATTATTCAAACAGACAATATTAAATAATATTATCAGGTTGTCTATGTTTGGCAGTGTTTGTCCACATTTCTGCCTTCGAATTTATTGCCAACTGTCCACTTTGCCTTGACTGAGCTGATTTGAAGCTTTGGCCGTGCGGGTGTGGAGTGCTACTGCCAGCATGAGAGCGGCGCTGCTGTCATCCAGCTCCAGTTCCTGATCAACGAGGTTTGTTGCTATTATCTGTTCCTAGTTTGGTTTTGTTCTCTCCTCTTCAGTCCCAGCTTATCCACTGTCTCATGCCTCCATCTATCTATCTATCCATCCATCCATCCATCCATGACCTGTCCTCTTGCTGCCAGGCATCTTAGACACGTTTACTGGTGCTTATTCAATGTTTATAGGCCATGAATCACCACTAGCTGTGTGAAATGTGCTTTTAGCCAACACATTGATTAAACAGTAATGTTAGTTTTGTGACCCATAGGCCTCTGTAATGGCCTCTTAGTTGTGTGCTCATGATGCTCTTGTATAAAACGGCCCCTGCCACGCCACAACATGTATCATCTCTGCAAGTATCCATCTATGGGATGTGTATGAAATCCCCCTGTTTGTGACCCACAGGGGGCGCTGGTGAGTGCCTTAGCTGATGACAGCATCCACCTGTGGAACCTGAGGCAAAAGCTTCCCGCTATCCTGCATTCTCTCAAGTTCAACAGGGAGAGGTAACATGTTCCTCTTGCTACTTCTCCCTCTGCAGTGACAGTGCATCCGTCACTGTTGCGAAATGTGAAAGAAAATTGGGGACAGTCATCACAGCTGGCCACATTCTTCTCTGTGTTTTATTACTGATTTGTAGCCATCACTTGCTGAAAAATCATCCATTTGTGTGGAACAGCAGAATTTATGTTTTTCTCTGTAACCAAATAAGAAATGCGATTAACGGTAGAACGCTAGTTTGTCTGTCATACTCATCTAATTAACCAACCATCATTTTGAGGCTCTTTTTTTTTCTAAAATCTAACAAGTACAGATGTCGGCCCTTGAGCCAATTAGTAACAAGATTCATCCTCCATCCAAGTTTTATCATAATTGGACTGGTGGTGTAGCAGCTATGGTCTTTCAAAGGTTTAAAATTTTACCTTTATTTATAGCGTCCCCATCAGGCCAATCATTGTAATTTTTTAAATGCCAGAACACAGTGTCAAAATGCCTCATCCCTCCACGTTTGGTCAAAATGGGACCAGTGGTGTCTGAGAAATCACCTGAGATATTGACAGAATGACAGACAGACAGACAGACACAGTAAAGTATTTAATGTGACTTGTGAATTTTGAGAGATACCAGCCCAAGCTATATGGCACTGTAAATGTGAAAAACTGTTTCTTGCATGATTCCTACCAGTTGTGAAAAGACTCCAGTATTTACTCGACTCTTCCAGTCTGTCGGTCTATATATAGTCGGGCTTCATTAGTGTGACACAGAGCAGGGCCTTTGTAATTAAACCTTAGTCACTCGCTGCTCCTTCCAGTTGGACCGGGATGATTAGGGACGAGGATGATTCTTTTGATGTGATTGAGTCATGAGATAATGAAAATACTAGTTGTGACGGACCTGGATCTCATCCTGCAGGATCACGTACTGCCACCTGCCCTTCCAGAGCAAATGGCTTTACATCGGCACGGAAAGAGGAAACATCCACATCGTCAACGTGGAGTCCTTCACTCTCTCAGGCTACGTCATCATGTGGAACAAAGCCATCGAACTGTGAGTCTGTATTTTCCAACCGTCGTTTTTTTTTTCTCTGTCGCATATCTTTGATCTTTGGTCTGCACTTGTGCGATTGAACAACCAGGAAGCTGTGAAATGGAAAGGAATGTGCATGCCTGTGTTGGCAGATACAGGTATTTTCTGTAAGCCTAAGTGTAGATGCAGTTGAATATAGGTGTGATCATTATTGAGGTTTGGCGTGGAGGAGGCGGTTCTGCCAGAAGTTTCCTTTGAGCCTTCTGGAGGCGTTTTGGACCTCATTCAACAAAACATCTGTGATAGGGAGTGCCCACTTTACAACCCCAGTGACATACCTGATGCCATCCAGTCCTGTCATTCCCTTTCACATTCAAGTCAGGTTTTATTCACTGCTACAATACACTCAGATCCTGTGTGTTGGTAAACGTTGTACGGTACTGGCTGCATGGTCCGACATCAACACCTGCCAAGTGCCAAATTCCAGTGAAATAAATCCATCCAATCCAAAGTTTTATTTAATCTTGTTGAACATTGAGCATCATCAAATGAAAAGAAGAATAACTAAAGAATAAGTAAACGAAGTCAATTAAATCAATAAATTAGATAGATTAAATGAAAAAAAAAGAAATACAAGAATAAGTAGAAATGTAAGTGAAAAGAAGATTACAATCACTAAAATCAATTAAAACAGTTACAAGGAGAAACAGGTAAATCAATAATGGTTACTGGCCACACTGGCTGGTAACCTTTGAATGCCTTGGTTATACTGAGTTCTGTTGCACTTCATGATGAATTACAAACTTGATCCATTGTAAAAGTGAGAGAGCAAGTTTTGAATGAAAACACAGCACCTGATTCTGTAGATAAAATAGCACTGAAAACAGGTAGAGTGACATGTTTCTTTGAAAAATATACAGTATATTATAATTATTCTTGGCAAGTAATTTTTTTTATTTTTTTTTAAGCTTACCAGCCCTTGTTAGGTGAGCCAAAAATTTAATTTCAGACACTGGTTGGCATCTAAAATTGGAAGTAGTATAATATGTGTTTAGGTGGTAGATTGCTGTCTTAGATGTGGGACTTGGAGGTGTCAGAGCACCAGAGTGTGCCATCAGCTCAGATTAACGTCTTAGAAAGAGACAGTGGGGATGAGAAATGCTTTTGGCCGTCGAATTGTGGGATGTAAATTGCATGATTATAGAAAAGAGCTGCTGGCCATTAGTCTGATATTTTAAGCATATTATTCAATTGTTTCCAACAGTTCACTATTCTCTGATACAACATATTGTTGATATTTCAATACATGTTTCTACATCATAGTTTGCGTGCAAAGAGCTGTAACTTGTGTCTGCAGACTAGTAGACTCACACTCTACTAGGTCACCTGCAATGGACATAGATATCATATTGTCTTAAAAATTATATTCAGGAATGTAGTGGAGGGTAAACCTACTTAAACTAAGCTTATCTGTCGTTTTATTTGTGAAATAAAGTTTAACAACTGTACCTTTTTGAAATCAATAAAAAACTTTATGATCTAAATTCACAGTATTCATTATAGCAAAGTATTAAACTGATGTAAGTTACATTAAAATGTAAATAAAAGATAAACTCTGAAACTACCACACTGAAAATATGAATACACGTAATAAACAGTTGTTTATATTGGGTTTTTTTTGCCTTGTGGTGACCAGAGTTCATATTCCAGTTCATCCCTCCCTTTTATTCACCGCTGCATCACCGATTATATCGACTCATCAACAGCAATGAGATCATTAGCTTTTGGAGCCAGACCACATTCGGCGGCGGCGACGCTTTCTTTAGACCAGACCTTCACTTCCGCCATGCCCCTTGCTCTGTTGCCACGGTGACGCTGTCTCCGCACGCTGCCTCACTGCAATCTCTCACAGACCCTCATGTGACCCTGCTCTCTCTCTCTCTCCCTCTCTCTCTCTGTTTGTCTCTCTGTCTCTCACGTCATGTCTCCTTCTGATGCTCATTTGCATCTTACAAACATGACCAATGATTCCTACTTTTATTCTTTTATTTATCTGTATTTCTTTAAAGACAGTATTCATGCCTCTCTATCTCCCTCTCTCTCTCTGAAAGCAGGACAGTATATTTCCATGTGTATCTACAAAAGGCAGATATACTTAAGCACACTCTCTCTCTTCTCTCTCTCTCTCTCTCTCTCTCTCTCTCTCTCTCTCTCTCTCTCTCTCTCTCTCTCTCTCTCTCTCTCTCTCTCTCTTTCTCTTTCTCTTTCTCTTTCTAAAACCTCCACAGATCCACCAAGACACACCCTGGGCCTGTCGTCCACATCAGTGATAACCCCATGGATGAAGGAAAGGTACTCAACAGTTGTCCGCTACATAAAGGAAAATTCCACCCTAAAACCTAAAAAAAAAATATATGTGCAATGTACCATTTCTAGGCCCATTTTGTCTGATCACAGAAAATCTTTCAACTAATTAAAACATCAGTGGTAAACGTCAGATTTTGGTGTCGGTCCCTCAGACTCAAAGAGATACCAATTGCTCCACTGACAGTAGCCTCAATAGACCAGAATGTAGCCACAAGTTCACGCCCCTTCTCTGGGGTTGGCTGAAAGTGATTCTGGGAAACTAAGGAAGTCACTAACGAACTTAGAAGTAGACGAGGCAGGTTGAGGGAAAGTGGGTAAACAAAAACAGTAAATTACAGCACATCACAAAATAACTCCTGCACTGAACATCATAAATTAATGATATCTAACAGTTGAAGAGTATCTGTTGTTGGAGTTGGAGCTCCTGAATTGTAAAATATTCTCCTATTTGAAGACATGAATGCTTTGAATAACATCAAAGGTAGTGGTGATGCAGTCAGGTTGACTCCAGGCTCAGTTATATGTGCAATATGTGGTTTCACAGCAATCAGTGGAGCTGTGCTTGCTTCTCTTGTTATTGCAGCTTCTGATTGGATTTGAGTGCGGGATAGTGGTGTTGTGGGATTTGAAGTGCAAAAAAGCTGACTACCGCTACAATTATGATGAGGTAAGACATTATTTCCATTCCACTCTGTCCATATGGGGATTGTAGTTCAGGGGTTTCTCATTGTTGTCTCAGCAACATGTGTGGTCTTGGCAGGTTTTGCATAATCTACAGTATCTTTTTCATGACATATGTTACAGAACAGTGGTTCTCAAATGTTTTCATGTCACGGATCCCCCAAATAGCTACACATTCGACCACAGACCCCCTTTTGATAAAAATTTAGTACCAGTGACCCCCATATTTTTGTTGCTATTGATTGAGTAATGAGATAACAGTGGTGAGAGTGAAACCTATGTTTAGATTAGTCATTCTTTTACTGTGCATTCCCTAATTGGGATATTTCTAGTCTAAAAATAAACTTTCTCATTTTGTTTGGGGATGCCCTGGAACTCCCCCAAGGACCCCTGAGGGTCCTTGGGCCCTACGTTGAGAACCACTTTACGACCTCGTAAAGGAATTCAGCACTTTTTGGCAGATAAGCTCTTTGATCTACTTATTGTTGTGCGCTGAGAAGATCAGAAGCATTTTCTTGTCTGTGTGTCCGGTATTTAAGCTCGCCGCTGTGAATGCTAATGCTTTAGCGCTCTGCATTTGTTTAATGGACTGTACCAGCTAGCTTAATGTAACATCATAGCAACATAGCACATGAAATACAGCACACGCAGAGGTGAAACTGCTGCCAATCTTCTCATTGCAGGACAATAAGTTGCAAAAAAAAGCGTATTATTTTGCCCGAAAACTCAGTGTATTTCTTAAACATTCTCATGCACTCTATGTATTGTTCCCATTGCGACGTGCTGCTGTGTGTTTTTCAGGCGATCCACTCAGTAGCGTGGCACCATGAGGGTAAACAGTTTGTTTGCAGCCACTCTGATGGCACTCTGACCACATGGAATGTACGAGCCCCAGCCAAGCCTGCACAGACCATCACACCACATGGTAGGAACTGTTGTGTACACACAGTTGTATTGTTTGTGTACACACACACACACACACACACACACACACACACACACATAGGGCACACTGAATGGAAAATGCCTATGTGTTGAAGAGCATATTTATGGGGCTATAAGTACCTCTGCTCCTGGAGTTGTTTGTACAAAAAACCCCCCCCAGATGGAATCACTATAGCCATGTCCATATGTGAAGCCTATGTATGCCATATGTACTGTATGTGCACAGTTGCCTATGAGTATGTGCATTTTTTGCCATTTGACCTCCACTAGGAAAGCAGCCCAAGGATGGAAAGAAGCCAGAACCATGCAAGCCTATCCTGAAAGTGGAGTACAAAACGACAAGGGCCGGGTAAGTGTGATGGTTGACTGCAGCGAGTCCCCACCCATCCTGTGTCTTACCGACTCGAGTTGGAATCCATATCCTGTGCTGAGTGTAGACCTTTCCTGTTGCTCTGTCAGAACGGCACATATCCAACAGGCAAGTTTTGTTGTACATGTCCGTTTTCTGGTGATAGCCTTCTACTGAATTGATATGGACATAAACGATTACTAATTCACTGGATCTGAACTAATTATCCCTTCTGCCATAATCTACTCGAGAAGCTGTTTGCTCAGATATTAGATGAGAGGGTTTAATATGGGTTTGTCATTAGAATTAAAACTTGGGCTCCTCCCATTGTAGATGTGGTTTTGAAATGGGGCCAAAGTATCTCGAGAGAAATCACAACAGTAAAATTCTGGTGTCCCTCTGTGCCCACTTAGCACCGATCAAACCTGCGGCAGCTTTTCACCATCACAACAAACAAATTTAATGAATAAACAATTAAAATGCGTGTGTGTGTTTCCTGTATTCAGGGACCCATTCATGGTCCTGTCTGGAGGTCTGTCTTACGATACAGTGGGGAGGAGAGCCTGCCTGACTGTGATGCACGGCAAGAGCACCGCCGTCCTGGAGATGGACTATCCCATCGTAGATTTCCTCACGCTGTGTGAAACTCCGTATCCAAATGGTGCGTTGCAACACTCTGCTCTGGGCAGGTTTCATTTATTTGTTTCAGGATCTGTATTAGGGCCATGATATAACATCATTAATCCCTGTTTGTTTTGTGTTCTTTTGTTTTCCAGACTTCCAGGAGCCTTATGCTGTGGTGGTCCTGCTCGAGAAGGATTTAGTTGTTATTGACCTCGGACAGATTGGGTGAATATTTGGCCTTACGATTATAATGTAGTTTTAATATTTTGTGTATTTTTGTGCATCTTGGAATTTGGGTGTTGTAGACTGAATACAATATACTGCTATACAGCACAAAACAATGAGAGAAATGCTAGTTTTAACCTAATATACAGAGTTGCCAGAGCAAAATATAACACTTTTATGGGTCGTCTGTCTAAGTAGAAATGGGCAATTCACATAGTTCGTATTTAGTAAACTTACAGGGAAAAAATGATATTAAGTCATCCATCACTTGGTTTGTTCTGGTGCATGTTTTAGCATACACAAAAGAGCTGTCAATTATGTCTGTTTTTAGCCTGCTCTTATTGTTTAAATTGTTGGTTCATCAGTCAGAATAGTTAAGATTGATCAGCAGTGAAGTTTGTTGACAAGTTGACAGACAGTAGGAACATTGAGAGCACACACAGTATGTTAATGCAGTCTTCTTTCAAATCTGACGTATTGCTCATCGTCTTGACAGGTATCCGATATTTGAGAATCCATATCCTCTCACCATCCATGAGTCACCAGTCACCTGCTGTGAATACTTTGCCGACTGCCCCGCCGAACTGATTCCTGCACTTTACTCTGTCGGCAGCCGGCAGAAGAGACAAGGTTACAGCAAGAAAGTAGGTCGCTCTTCTGGGTAATAGATGATAAATGCTTTGGACACTTCACTGCTCTACACTGACATTTGTTTCCAAGAGAGTAAGTGCTTCTGTATTGGAAAATATAGGAGCGAACAGAAGAAATTCACAGTGTGCGGTGTTTGTTTGTGTTTGTTTTTCAAATCTGATCTTTAAGGCAGGCTGTTTGTAATTTACAAGTGACCAGATCAGATTTGTGTGTTCAGAGAGTATAATCATTTGCTGCCATTACGACATTGGTTGTCATAGTAACGACACAGGTGTGCTCATGCTGACATTTCTTTTCTGTCCAACAACTCTTGTCCTGGCACCGCTACTCTCTTGCTGGCTCTCCTCCATGCCTGTTGTTCTCTGCTCTACTTGTTTCAATGTGTGACATGATACGTGTTGCATGGAGAGTGACCGACAAAAACCCCAAATAAACACTTCCAAATCCGATCCGAGTGGCCAGACTAAATTGCATTTTCAGAGATGAGATTTGAATCATATTTCACACCACCTGCTAATGTGGTTGAAAAGATCAGTTTCCATGTGGTTTTGTGGTAGTCGGGCTGTTCAGAAAAACTCGTATTGGATATCTGAAAAAAACGTATTTGAGCTAAATGTCTGAATATACCTTTAGGTCTGAGAGAGGAAATGCAATTACCCATCCCTACTATGAATCAAAAGTTGTACATGTACTCCTTTTTCAATTTCCAAGGTAGCATGAGTTTATTTTTAGAAACATACTGTGTGCTACTAAGCTGGAAGCACTGCAGCAGCCTGCCTTGTAGCATAAAACTAATTTCATATTGATTGAATACATTCATTAATTTAACTTGTTTATCTAATTTTCATAGGAATGGCCCATTAGTGGGGGAAACTGGGGCCAAGGCACACAGAGCTACCCAGAGATCATAATCACTGGGTGAGTATAAATCTAAAGCCTGGGAGAAATCAAATGCACAACTCTGATACACATGGAAATGTTGAATCCTCAAAGTGAACAGGGCGGCTTATATTCTGTTTTCTCTGCTTTCTTCCCCCAATAAACAGACATGCTGATGGGTCAATCAAATTTTGGGATGCTTCTGCATGTGAGTATTTTGCCGTTTGTTACCATGGGTACATTAACTGACAGTAGATCATAATACCTTTCTAACCTCTTTCTCCACTCTTTCTCAAAGTAATGCTTCAAGTATTGTACAAGCTGAAGACTGCCAAGGTGTTTGAGAGGGCCCGCGGTAAGGAGGAGAAGCCAAGTACGGACATCGTAGAGGAGGACCCGTTCGCCATCCAGACTTTGTCCTGGTGCCCGGAGAGCAGGATGCTCTGCGTGGCCGGAGTCTCCGCCCACGTCATCATCTATAGGTTCAGCAAGCAGGAAGTCACCACTGAGGTTGTGCAGGTAAAAGTTGCATCAGAAACCTGCAGAACTTTAGTTAAATCAACATCTTGGAACAATCTCACCTCTTACCACCGATCATTATTTGAATCTGATTCTTGAAGGTTTTTTGTCTGAGAGTGGGCAATCCATTCTGCTTAGTATTTTTTTCTTTATTGGGACAGTAGGACAGTTGAGAGGGAGACAGAGTAAGGGAAACCTAGGAGAGAAGGTTCTGGTGTGACTCCAGAGATGCATATACTTCCAGACGCGGAGGTCTTAACCACTACAGCCCCACTGGGAAACTAAATTTGACTTGACTCAAACATATCACTGAGCCTTTACTGCCTTCTTAAAGCCTTTGTTTATTATAGCTTCTTTCCTTTGGATATACAGCATCTCAAAGGGGTTTTGTGTTTTTCTTAGATCAGTTATTTTTATCATGTGATAAAGTGTGGAATCCATGTCTTGACAATGAAATGTCAACGTTTTGAGAGTATTGAGCTTCTGAGGGAGCAAAATCCCCCTGATGTATTATCCTGCTCACATTGTGCATAAAGATATAATATTTTACACTCTATTTTGATGCTCAGTGGTAGTATAAGTATGGTTTTATGCTGCTTTAGTGCCATAGAGACTTAAAAGGCTGCCATTAGCCTACTACCGTTCTTTTTGTAGTTCCCACTCTGTTGCTGTGAACAAGTGTCTTTTTGTGAAGTATTCATATATTTTGCTGTGTTCTCAGCTGTTGGAGGTGCGTATGCAGTGTGAGCTGAGCGACGTGGAGTCCCCTGACCCAGGAGGGGAGCAGACCCCCACCCTGCCCACCCCCGGAGCTTCCTCCAGCCCCCAGGAGAGCGAGCCTCCCAGCCAGCCCTCCACAGGCAGCAACTCCTCCGATGGGCCCCGGGACAACATACCATGCCTGCAGTATGAACCCTTACTTTGTCTACATACCTGCCTTGTATTTTTTTTTTTGCTAGATGTAATATTTTTTGAATGTGACTAACTTCTAACTGTATAAATGTGAGGCAGGGTGTTGCTGAAAAAGAGCACCTGAGTAAATAAGGGTTAACTCAGAGACTCAGAGTAGTGGTACATGTCTATTAAAGGTTGGAATTCACACTTAAAGAGTCCAACAATAACTGACACACTTATAAAAAAGGAAAAAATCCAAAAGAGGTCAACTGATGCCAAAAAGGACTGACATTCATTTACATAAGGTGAAAAAAGTGCACAACAGAAAACATCATAGACCATCAATTCTGGATAAGCCACACCTGATTTTATATATATGGTTGTCATTAATTATTCAAACAAGCCGTAGGCAAGCAGAACAAAGATCCAATCATCCAGTCACAAGAGAGTAGGTCAGAAAAATGCCTAGTATTGGAGAAATCCTACTTGGAGTTCACACCTCAGTATACCTGGGAAAACGTTCTCCTAATAAAGAAAATGCTGAGAAAGATGAAGATGTTCTGACAGTATCTTGAAAAAGGGGGAATAACAATAATTATCATAATAGGGAATGATTCTCAGCATAGCTTGCCCCGAGAAGCTGTTAATTTATTCCAGGAAACCCAGTGAAGTTCAGCCTGCTGTCTCATGCTGTGTGTGTTTGATGCAGGGTGCGCAGCTCCCCGCTGAAGCAGTCTCCGGGCTACCAGGTGGAGCTGGTGGTCCAACTGGTGTGGGTGAGCGGGGAGCCACCTCAGCAGATCACCAGCCTGGCTGTCAACTCCTCCTACGGCCTGTAAGACCAACACCACACGCAGAAATGTTTCATATGTTGTGCATTCCCACTTTCGAAGGCTACGGTTACACTTGTCATTTCGACGTGATATTTTGAGATCAGATTCGAAGTTATTATTAGATGGCATCACTCTCTGTCCACACTTCTCCTGAGAAATGGCTGTTAGGCGTCTCCTGTGGCTGCATTGATCTAAATCTGTGTCCGCATTACCATCTCTTTACGTTGCTTGTATAATATGTGCATTGTGTCTGGATTACGTCCAAATTTCACAGATTTCCAACTATATTTTTCAGCCAGGCCGCTTCCGTATCTGGTTTTGAAGATCCAGTAGTGATGTCAGCAAAATCTGATTCTTGCACATCCAAACCTGACACTTAATGCATCCTGGTGTGATTGGACGATAAAAATCGCATTGAATTGACAAGTGTAACCGTTGCCATAGTGTCCATGCACATAGACACATGCACGCACACACACACACACACACACACACACACACACACACACACACACACACACACACACACACACACACACACACATCAGTCATATCATTGCCATATCTAAGGGAGAAATGCTGAATGTGTTTGATTTGATTATATCGGTACATCAGTATACTTACATAATCATCATACATATAACAATACATATTCACCGGTGGACAAAACTCATTTGAGAGTCACGCACCTGAAATTTTAAACAACCTGAATGACGTCACAGTTATGTAGTCAGGCCTCGTTCAAGGATTGTCTGAATGAAGAGCAACCAGAACCACTGGCTGATTCCAGTGGGGTTTGTTTTTTTTCCTTGTTAGGGGGGATTTGGGCTGGTGAATTTTCGAACAGCGTCACCAAAGTGTGTCATTGGGGTTTTCAGGCTCGTGGTCGCCAATGAACGAGTGAAAAGCCTGATTGCCAAGGTCCACGGTCTGCACGCTTGCATTCATAAGGAGCTTAACGCGTGTCAAGAAATTTTAATTGCTTCCTGTCACACAGAAAGCATAAACCAGCCATTATTGTAGAGCAACTATAGATAAAGCCAGCATCCCGTGCAAGCAGCATAGTAGGGATTAAAGGACAACAATGCAAAGCTTCAATGCATAAAAATGGCGTCTGGTTCTTCATTCCTGGGATGTCACCTCTCCTCCACCTTGTGTTACAGTGTGGTGTTTGGAAACAGTAATGGTCTGGCTGTGGTGGACTACCTCCAGAACACTCTGCTGCTGAACATGGGCACGACGGAGCTGTACAGCCCATCCGACCCCTACCAGAGGCAGCCGCGCTCGCCCCGCAAAACACGACAGCCCTCCGGAGGTGAGCCGCTCTCTGACAATAAAATCTGTTTTCTGTTGGTCTCTCCCTACGATTTTGTAAAGAAACCCCACCTGTGACGTGTCTCTGCTTGCACTGGCTTGGCTTGGCTTGGCTTGACGTTAATCCCTCTTGAAGTTAATGCTCTATTGATTTCTTACTAATTTCATATTCCTTTTTGTGTTGCAAAAGCAATTGAAACGGTGAGCTGAATGGCTTTGGGTGTTAAAGGTAAAGCTAGAGAGGCGGGGCTGACACTTGGCAACCGGCTTGGCTTCGCAGCATGAGCTCCGCCCCCTGCAGTAGCTCCTCTCCCTCAACAGGGGGCATCACTGACAGATTCTCCATCTGTTCAGTTGGACAGGGAAAAGACAGTGGAGCATGCTTGTTAGTAGTAGGATGAGTTAGCCGTTGCTGCTCTGCTGCCGACCGCAATACCTTTTTAAGTGGATCCCGTTTTAATGTCAAAACGATGTATAAGCGTTGTTGACTTGCTTTGTTTGAGCTTTGTTGTTTCTGTCATGTCTTTAATGTGTTTTTCTCTCTATTCCTTATCATGCTACCATTCACTTTTTGTATTCATTCATTTCTGTCTCAGTGGCCTGGTGCTAGATTCAAGACTGAAAAAACCATTTTGAGTTAATACAAACTATGAGAATAGCATTGAGAAATATCTGCTATGTAATTTGAATTTGTGTGTGAGTCCAGCACCTGGCCTCTTGAGTTCCACAGCTGTCTTCTCTTCTGTGCTTATGATTTCCAGTCATTTTTTTCTGTCTCACTGTTTTTACTGTTGGTCTCTCTCTGTGATTTCGTAAAGACATTCCAACTGTGACGTCTTGCATGTCCAGCCTTTCTAACTTGTATACTGAGTCTGTGAAAAAACTGCGCTCCTCTCACTTCAGTAAGTCACGCTGTGTCAGACTCTTTCTTTTCCTTCTTATGTCTCTCAGTGTCATATTTCTTCTCTAAGTCTTACCTTTTTGTCCAATGTCTGTCAGACCAATATCTATAGCACTAGACCACATATTACTACAAATAATACATAAAAGCACAAGGCCCATGACAATACCATCTAACAATGACTGGTAATGACTGAAGCTTTTTAACAGTGGCCTGTATCTCACAGTACATCAGCCAGTATCAAAGGCCGAGTTAGTAATTGTAGTAATTGTAGCCTCCTGTTTAAATACTTTCTCCCCACTGCTGGCTGTGTTTACCTAGTGATTTAGTGAATTATTGTCATTAAAGCTCTTGATTCAGGGACTGGCAGTATATTTGGCAGCTGAAAAGGTTTTAGATTTGTAGTGTTTGCAAGCGCTAGAATAAATCAGACATGTATTTTTAGTTGTGATGGGTTGAGAAAGTTCCAAAACTCTTTATTTCCATATGTGAACTTGCCCAAGATTTAGACGGTCAGATGAAGTCTGTAGCTCTGCCAGCTGCCTGACTAGACAAACAGCCTTGACTCCTTGGGTCAACAGATCCGTACCTGTGAAGTGAGTTTTATTTACTGTACTATATGATTGACTACCCTCGCCTTGGCTTATAGAGGTGACGCTAATTACTCTCACCACACGTACTGCAGGAATTGGCATAGCTTTAGTAGGAGTTGGTAAGAGTAGCCCAAGAGCAGGATAAACTGCAAGACATGTTTGATTAAAAGCTCTGTGCCTCCCACAGCGCTCTGCGACTCCAACGACGGATCCAACGCCTCAGAGGATCGATGCAAATCGCCAACTTCAGGTAAACCTCTCTCAAGTCTTTTAAGTGCTTCTTACAAAAGAGTATTCATCCTTTGATCCTTTGATATACATTTTTCAAACGCTGTTACTTGTCATATAGGATCTACCTCACCCTGCAATTCTGATGATGAACGAAAACAACAAAAGTTCATAGAGAAGGGTACTGTATGGCCTTGGAAAACCAAAGAATATCCATGACAGCATGTCCCCATGAAATCAAGCATTTAAAACTGCTGATGTCATCTGCTTTGTCTTTTTGAACCATATTTACAGTGAAGTCCAAAAGCAGACGCTTTTCCAAGACGGTTGCCAATGACTTTGGTACTGTATGATCCAGATGTATTCCTCTTTATTTCTCTCTTTCTCTCTAAATGACAGCGTTAGGCTCATCTAACCACACTGTGCCTTAATCCAGCATCAATCTGTGCATCTTGTGCCAATAAAAGGAAGAAGTGCATTTAAGAAGTGTATTTTTACTAATCATAAAGGTGTTGGGTTCTTGTATTTGATTATTTTCAATTGATCAGGATTAGTTATCAATGATGCATGATAGAAGGACATCTTTTGTATGTCTGGTCTCAGATTTTCTATGCAGTTTCTACCAAAAGTACCGCAGTTGTACATCTTCTATGGATTGAGAATCATTTTAAAAAAATTTTTTACTCATAGCATAGAAAATCTGCTTCGTTTATCTCTTCACAATACTAATGTCTAACCAAGTCTCTGTTTAAGTGAATTATCTCTCTTTGATTGTAGATACAGTACTCGGCGCCTTGTTTTTGATTGCAGGGCTTCACTTCTATTTAAGCTACTTGACTATTCACTGGTTTATTTTCCTCCTTCTCCCTTTGCATAACTATGTTCACTGAATTCTAATTACCTTATTTCCTGACTGCTTCCTGCTTTGTTTGACATTACAGGCCCTGTGGCTGTCTGTGATGCTTCTCAGCTCAGTGTCATTCGTTATTCTCAGGATTTCTCTAAGGGTGGTGATAGACCGAACCAGGCAACTTTTGGGGTGACGTAGATGGGCAAGGCTCCCGGTGGGAAACGGCGTCAAAAAGCTACAACAAAATGTTCCTCTGATGAAAGCAAAAATGCAGAGTCTTGTTGGGCACTATTGCCCATAAGAGTTGTCCCATGTATGTCTTATATATTGTCGCTGTCAGGTGAAGACCTCATAGCTCCAAAATGTAATGGAACTTAGAAATGTTTTTCTTAGTTCCACTACATTATTAGTTACCTTTAGCTTGAACATGATGTTTTGAAAGGGTTTCATAAGCCCAAGGGTGGTAGAAATCTCTCAACCCATAGAAACTATTATAATCCCTCAAATGAAGTTAAAACATGAACATCACCCAAACTGGAGTTGAGAGGTTTTCACGTGATATCAGCGATACACATGTCCTCAACAGTTGTCCTGTGTGTCACCACCCTAAAGCATGGTTCAGTTTCTCAGTGATTTGCCTGCTAATTGTATTAATTCCTTTAAATTTGCACAGTAGTGAAAGATGTTACAAATTGCTGAACATGATTAATAGTTTTATTTAAACAAGACTGTGATTGTTCAAAATATATTCCTACCATTTTTAGCCATCATTTTTATTTTCGTAAAGTAGGGGTATTTGTCTCTTTTACAGCCAGGATGTCACGGAAAATTAGCTCGCCTACTGAGCAAAAGCCAGACCTGGGTAAGCCGTAACTCTGTATTGACTTTCAGTGTCCAAGCACCATTATGTTTCCTTGCAGGTGTGGCTTCACTGCTTTGTTATTTGAACCGTCCTCTCAGTTCTGAAGTCACCGTCTTAAAATGTCTGCGTGAGAGCGTTGCTTATTGTCTAATAGCATGTCGGCCTGAATGTGAGACTGCTGTTGTCTTGTGACGATGTGAGTTGAGACACTCTATCTCTGTTTGCACTGTGAGCAGAGGAGAGGGTGCGACGACGGCGCTCTCTCCACTGCACGAAGCGCTTTTGTTGTATGAAGGAGGGCAAGGAGACAGCCAGGATGTCCCTGAGGGGGGACTTCCATAGATCTATCTCAGCCCAGGACTCCAGTGAGTGGACCTGCCATGGTCTGACTTGGGCTGAAGTGGGATAACTGGTACTAACCCCCACCACTGCTGGGGATCTTTTTCTGAGTTGGTTTTAGACTTTTGACACTAACACTCTCACGATGACTTGTTTCCTTCTTTCTTTTTTTTTGAGGAAGTTTCGCTGTGCTGACTGCACTCAGAGTTGAAAATCTTGCTTTTCTTGTTTACAGTTTTTCCTCTGAAAAACGCACAGAGGCGGTGTGTCCACCCATCCCCTTTGTGTCACAGCTGTTCTTTGAATCCTTTTCTTTTTTAATCTTTTGTGTTTCTGTTGGGAGCCCTCATTAGCCTTGTTGAAGAGGGTAAAAGCTTGTGTTTCAGCTGCTGTCAGCACAGTAACGAGCATGAATAATTCTTGGTCCTTAATTATGAGTCCTTTCTTGGGAGGCACTGTAGTACTACATGCATATCTTACAAGTTTTTTTTTTCACATTGAGAATGTTGCTGATGTCAAATGAATTAGCAGAAAAGTGAATTGGAAACTATACAAAGCAAATGGTATCCTTGGAAGTGAATAAGTGCAAGAGCATCTCAATGTCAAAAAGCCTGTTGGGTGACACTAGATGAAGGATTTTGTCATTTTTTCCTTATTGGGTGATTTCCAAAAAAGTCATCAATATGACTGAGGTTGTGTGCCATTCTAACCATGCAACAAATTTACACTAGACATCATGATACAGCATCAAGACTGGCATGTGTTACAGAATAAACATACAAAGCTCTAACATCTCACTGGGTTTTGCCAGTTCACTGGCGGTTTTATGTGCGATTAACAGCTCTTATTCTCTCGTCTGCATGAAGAAGTTCTCTATATGCCTCTTTCATTTCACATTTATCATTTCCCTCATTCTGTCTTTTTTGTCCTGCGTTTCCCTCCCACTACTGTTGTCCAGATGCCAAGGATAACTCATTCAGCCGCTCGCGTAGCTCCAGTGTGACTAGCATAGACAGAGAGTCTCGAGAGGCCATCTCCGCCTTCCACTTCTGCGAGAGTTTCCCCAGGAAGACGGACGGCCTGGTCAGCCCCAGTCTGCTGGTGGGGACCACGCAGGGCTCGGTGCTGCTGGTGGCCCTCAGCCTGCCGCCCGGCGGGGACCAGAGGCTGCAGCAGCCGGTTGGCATCTCCTCCTGTGGTAAGCAGCTTAATACACCTGGATGTCATTCACCCGCTCTCTGTGTGCAGTCTGCATGTAATTGGAGGAAGTTTAAAGGTGCAAGTCATCTATGACATTTATGGAGCTTCATTGGTAACCAGTAGTACACAAGTCTCTGGCACAGCCCCCTTACTTATTGCACATTAAATCAGAATTAAAGTTAAAGCTGCAGTAGGTAACTTTTATAGATAAGCATTTATTTAGAAGTAATAAAAATACATTTCTGTGTTTGATGGCCAAAGACGAGCAGGATCATAATGTCAGAATCTCAGAAACAGCGGTAGTCCTGTTCCTCTGCTAGTGAAATGGAAAGTGAAATGTGTGGAAACCCATCCAACCAATGAGGAGAAGTCTGAGGCAGAAGGCGTGACTCCATCCTGTCAGTCACTCCTCCTGTCACTCACTAGAGAAGTGGGAAGCGTGTCCTTCTTTGTGTTGGTTTGAATTTCCAGAGATGAACTTCATGAACTTGCCTACAGCAGCTTTAATATTGATAATAAGCCTTGTTTGTATAACACTTTTCAAATAGAGTTGCAGGGTGTTTTATAGATAGTAAAACATAAATAAGTCTATGATAAACAATTAAATGTCAGACATGAATTAAATATTGGGCTAAAAAGGAAATGAAACAGGCAAAAACAACAACAATGAAATAAGTAAAGTGTCTACAGTATGTTTGTATTAGCAAGAATGAAAAGATGGCAATTTTAGTTTTAGCATCACTTTATTGCACCAAAAATGTGCACAGGCCATATCTTCAATGCATTAGTGAGAGCACAGAAGAGGAAGAAACGTGTGTGTGTTTGTCTAGGCACTCTGGTCAGACTGAAAGGAGGGGTTTTGACGATGGCCCTGCTGGACGCCGCTGGAGCTCTGCTGCCCCCTTCCTACGAGTCGTGGTATGATCCCAACGCCTCGGACGAGGAGAAGGAGAAGAGCCGGAGGCGCCGGCCGGCCTCCCCTCCCTCCTCCCAGGAGGGCCAGGACAGCCAGTACGCCGTGGTCTGCTCCGAGAAGCAGGCCAAGGTGGTGGCCATGCCGTCCCAGACCTGCATCAAACACAACATCACAGAGAGCTCCTTCGTGCTGCGGGCCGATGTCGTGCAGATGGGCGGCACCAACTGCATCGCCTGCTTCTGTGCTAACGGACACATCATGACTCTCAGGTACGCTCAACACACCTGTTGCAATTCCTCCCAGTTAATGACCTGTAATGGTTCCTTTCAGAATAGCAGTGTAGAGTTAAAATAACTCTCCCAAGTCCCTTTGACATTCTTTATCATTGTAATCTGCAGAGAATATGTGAGGCTATTTCAGCACTTGCTCCATAATTTACCATATCATTATCTAATTTTTTTTTGTTTTTTTTGTTTTTGTTAATGCCATTGTATACCTTAATAATAATATCTAGGGTTTGACAGAGATTTTGATTGCAATTTCGAATATATCGGGCCAAAATTGTCCTTTAATTAAGTTTATTTATATAGCACTTTAAAAAACAAAACAGTTTTGTACCAAAGTGCTTTACAGAGATTGGTTATAAAAGACAAGAATACAGTTTAGCTGCTGCTATGGAAATTGAATATCGGCCAATCATCCACCACCGATATGATGCCATAAAGAGCTGCTAACCCACCTTAATGAATTTGATTATCCTGGGTTTCAGTGGAGAATTTTAGTGTCCTATGATGGTCTAAATGCTGTTTCAGAGGCTTTTCCACCCTGGCAAGAATACAGTTCTGGGACAAACACTGAATACTTGTATTTTTGGCATGAAAATTGAAAAAATGTAAGATATTGAATATCAGCACAAATATTAGCCATTGGCAGTTATAATACAAAAATATTGGTATGGGTATTGGCCCTCAAAAACCTACAGTATATCGGAGCATATCACTAAACCGTCAGCTATGTAGCGCCCTTATACTGTCTGTCTTGTTTTTGTGGCCACAGTTTGCCCAGTCTACGGCCTCTGCTGGATGTGAACTACCTGCCGCTGACTGACATGCGGATAGCGAGGACGTTCTGCTTCTCCAACCTGGGCCAGGCTCTGTACCTCACCTCCCCCACCGAGATCCAGAGGATCACCTACAGCCAGGAGACCTGCGACAACCTGCAGGTCCGACACTCTTAACCGGTCCATCATCAGTCAGACTTTGACAGGTTTAAATACATGAGGGTTAGCACATCTCACACCAGGTGACTATCAAATCCAAAAATGCCTTGTGGAGAACGTTCCTCTCAAGTTGTATTGGAGAGAACAAACTTCTCAACGACGTGAGCACAGAGGAGCATCTTCACAGTTTGAGTTGGACTGTGTGCTTCACTACTTGTACTGTAGACTATAGTGTTGTGTGAACATGATGCGTCGTTCTTGCAGTGAATCTTGGGGCTTCCCATTCATTCTCGTTGGCGAAGTAACTATCTGATGCATCCTCGGTTGGCAAATAAACTTCTGGGATCTTTATCTGTCTTCCGTGCTTTAGATCTTATGTCAGATGTGTCATGGAGGTCACAAGAACGCATATGGAGAAAGACTTACTGTTGCAATCCAGTAAATTTTTTTTCCCCAGAGGTCATTCAAAAGGATGCCAAAAATGATAATATAAAAAAATGCGTTCCTGTATCTAATAGCATATATAACTGCAAGTCAGAGTGTGTGTGTGGAGAGCGTATATTAAAATTGTCATTTGTTGACATCTGTGTCTTCTGCAGGAGATGCTTAGTGAGTTGTTTACCCCGGTGGAGACACCAGAGGCTCCAAACAGAGGTTTCTTCAAAGGCCTTTTCGGAGGAGGAGCTCAGTCTCTGGACAGGGAGGATCTCTGTGAGTGCATGACCTCCTGCAGTATTACATCATGTTACCTTCAGCCTCTTACATTTACATTTACATTCTGTGTATATTTCTTTTGCTATCACTGACCTCCACAGCTTCCTATCAGTGCCATCAGTCAGGCTCCAACAGAGAACCATGTGTATAATATATTGAGAAGAGACCTATTTCCTAAATTTCTATTTGTAATTTTTTATTTACTACTTATAGTTAAATGCTACCTTTTCTATATACTTATTCTAAAAGATACCTGTTTCCTAAATTAGTACTTTTAGTTTTTTATATACTACTTTAATTATTTTGTGTTGTGTTAAATGTGACCTACGTGAGCAACCAAGTCAATTTCCTTGTATGTGAAAACGTATTATTTGGCCAATAATACTGATTCTGATTAATTTTAGACAATTCAGTGTCTTGCTTAAGCACACTTTGTCATATATTGGCTGTTGCAGGGATGCTAAGTGCAATCTTTCAGTTACAGGACAGTTTTCTTTAACTACTAGGGCATCCTATCACTCCGTATTTTATTTTTAATATGACATGACAGGATTTGTTAACCCCTCGCCTTCGATTCTCTTTGTGTCTGGCAGTTGGGGAGACGGCTGCAGGTAAGGCCTCTCGCAGCCTGGCCCAGCACATCCCCGGCCCGGGGGGCATGGAGGGCATGAAGGGGGCGGCCTCGGGGGTGGTGGGCGAGCTGGCCCGCGCCCGGATAGCTCTGGACGAGAGAGGGCAGAAACTGGGCGAGCTGGAGGAGAGAACGGCAGCCATGATGGCCAGCGCAGACTCCTTCTCCAAACACGCTCATGATGTAAGCTCCAGCCCCGGCGTCTGTGTTGAGTACCTGAAACATTTTTCTCACTTTAGTCCTTATTTCTCATACCCACTCTCCTTTTATCCTCTCTTTGCCCCCAGATGATGCTGAAGTACAAAGATAAGAAGTGGTACCAGCTCTGATGGCAGCTTGTGGAGCGTGTCGGACTCTGTAATCATGCGCACCACTTTCTCTGAGGAGCTGCAGGTCCCTCTCCTTCTCTTCTCCATTTCTCTCCACGGGGGTTCTGCTCAACAGACTGATGCTTTTTATTTTCTCAGCACAATATCACACACTCTGCATTGCCTCAGTCACCGGAGGACCACTGCGGACCCGATGTAACGAGGATGGAAAGAAATGGAAAAAGAGAAGCTCTTCTGAATATCTCTTTCCATTTCATCTGAGAGGGGCAATGTTCATTTTCCATCACTCTCAACGACCAGAAGAGAGGGGAGCTTTCATATCCATCAGTCACGCACTCATATATATCTCATAAATATATATATATATATATATATCTACACACACTGCTGTTTTGTTCTGAAAGAGGAAAGACAATTCTACTTGTGGTGGCCTGATTGCAATTGTTCTCTTTTCTTTCTCTGCCCTTTATGGTGTCTACCAAACACAGTGGACTTAAACGAGGAGAAAAGTCTGATGAAACCCCTCCCTCTTCAAATCTAGTCAAGTCAGTAAGGTTTAAGTATCTATAGCAATGATTGGGTGAATGAAGGACTTGACGTCTTTTTCCTTTCTAAATTATTTTGAGGATTCGACCTCTGTCCTCCGTCCGTCTTTTATGTCAGTTTATTACTATTATTGTTATTTTTTTTTTTTAGAAGGACCTTTCAAGCACTTAGAGCAGTAGGAATATGGACAGAGAGATGATGAATTTATCGCCTCTCACCGAATAAGGGCTGGTAGTTCACTAGTTAATCACACACCATTCTTTTTTTACAAATTTACAAATGAAGTTGTTTTAGGTGGGACAAACCGATGGCGCGTTTTCTGAGAGTCACTTTTGTTTATTTTAAATTAGCCTATTTATTGGAACAATACAGTAGAAAGTAAGTAAAATAAGTTTGTGTGCTGGGCATTAAAATGTTTTATTTTTTTTCTCTGTCAACTAAATGCACAACAGTGTGCTGGAAATGTTTACCCCTTGTTGAAAGAGTTTACATTGATCTATCAGACAAATGAAGAGTTGATACACTGGAAAGCCGGGAAACCCCTGAAGGTCTTATATTCTTGTAGCTTTGAAGGGGCTGCAGCTGCGTCACGTGTGTGAAGGATGATGTGTTCAAGAGAAAGTTTATCCTTAACATGATTAGATTGCATAAATGTATATTTTGGTTACAATTTTAATTTCTTTGTGATAAAGATTCTATCTGTAGACGATTATTCATATTGTTGTTTTTTTTTGACATTCTTTCATAGCTGAAGTTTTAAGTTGAAGTTTGCCTTGTTTTCAATGTGTAGGGAAAAAAAGCATGTGTCTCTTACAGCACAACAGAAATGGTAATGCTGTCTTTGTATTCGTAGCTGCCAGTAGAAATGACCAAGCGCCACAAAGTGTTCAGTACAATGCCATTGGTCATCTCTCTCTGAACCATTCACTTAAAAACAATTCTCTTCTGCCTTTGCCTCTCATGACGCATATATGCTAACCTCTACCTATGTGTATATCTGTGTGTTTGTGAACATACATATATTCAGGAATATGTGTATGGGCGCCAATATTTATAATACTACATAGATACAGTGTATTACAATAGGTCTTTTGAGATTTTTGTTTTTGCTTGACAGTGTTTTTCAATGTGATTAACTAGAATTCTATTGTAATTAGATTTTTTTTATGAGGTGCAAGGATATGCTGCTATTTGTGTCAATGTAGGAGCATTATCTGTTGGTCTTTTATTTTGAAAAGAGAGACAAGACTTTGTGTCACTCCAGATTGCTGCCAAATGTTGTAAATAACGGGACAGCTGGACACAAATCTGATAGTGCAGGTTCAGGCGACGTGACATAACGTTAGCGGCCATGTTCTTTTCTGACACCAAAGAGTTGCTTAATTTCACAGAGTTGTCTTGATTTTCCTCAAACGGCAAGTGTCAGTCTGGATTTCTTTGATAACACTCTTTAAGTCCAGAAGTCTACTGTGTGTGTGTGTGTGTGTGTGTGGGTAGGGGGGGAGAAAAATAGATTGGCTTTAGCTTCTTCTTGTGGACTCGTCACCCTCAGTACCGTCCCATACTGCTGTACATGTGTTCAGAGAGGAAAGAGAGGAAAAGTGAATTTGAAGAGTTTCATTCCAAACTGAGATATCCACCATGCAAAAGAATGTAACATCGACTTCTGGGAAATGATTGCCGGCATGAAGTAAAACCCAGTAGTGATCCTATTAGACGTTTGAGACCTTTTCTTATAAAACGGCCACATTTTAGAGGATTTAATCATCTAGACTTTGGAGATATTGAGTCATAGATATGATGAAATGTTTTATCCAAGATGGATATGTAGCTTTTTGGAATAAAACCCTTCGTTTTTAGATGGCAAAATTTAACCTCACTCTTACTCTACTGTATACTAACTACTGAGATAAACCCATATGAAAGAGCAATTTTGTGGGTTTTGCACTATTTTTTGTACTTAGAATAATTTTGCCAGTATGATTTTTTTAATGTATTTTTTTTCCTGTCCCGTTTTTCTTGTTTTTGAAAGGACCAAAACATGACAGAACTTATGCTTATCTATGTCATTTGCCAGTTATGCTGATTGCTTCACTCTCAGATTTGTTTTCAATGTCATGTTAATGATATTATGATATATTTATATATTTGAGAACAGATATATATATATAAATATACTTTTAATTTCAGTAATCTATTAAAAATGAATACCTTTAATGTAATTTTGGGATAGAATAACTCACATTAATGTCCAAACAATGGTTGTGCATAATTATCCATTATCCAAACATGAAAATAAAAATTTTCTGGTATTATATTGAACATGCTCATCTTGGATTCAAGCTTTGCTACTGCAGGAGGGAGATCTCCTCTTGGTGGGCCGCTGAGTCTTTCTACACAGTGTGGCCTCGACTAGAAGCGCTTCAGTTCGCAACATATATGTCCTAAATGGTCTCTTATTGCACATTGAAGGATGCATGATATTAAGTGTTTACAAACTTGAAACAACCATGTATTATCCCTCTTAGAAATTGTCTGTTCTGGCATTTGTATTTACCACCAAGTTGAACAAAACCGAAGTTCTCATCACACGTCACACACTTCTCCCATTTTCATTTGATCATGCCAATTGTACAAGTGTGAGAGATTATATTTATTTAATTGGATATATACTTTTCTGTTACTGTTTGCTTCATGAAAACTCTTGCTCACCCTGCACTCTAGAAACGCGTTGGAGTCGAAGCTTACAGGCGAGCAGTTCTGTGCAGGAGAGCTCGAGGGTTTCTCAGTCGCCATACTTCCATCTATCTGTCTTCTGGGATGAATATCTGTGGAGTTGCAGTATTTTCTCATAGTAGATGATTTTTGTACAGTTTTATTAAAATAAATTTCACATGGATGTCTGACTTAATCTGCTGCCACAAACAATTTAGACATTATGTAGATACAGTATATATAGATATTATTGTGCAATGGAAAATAAATGTAAAACAAATCATAATGAGTTTTGTCTTGTGTTTTCTATGTGTCAGTTTTTATAATATTATTTTTATCATAGGAAGGAAATCTTTCCTTTTGTCTTGCCCCCCTCCACAGGGAGGTCAGAGGTCAGATCGGCTACCCTACCGAACAGAGTCCCCATTTTGTACCACAGAATTATTTTGTAAACATTTAGACAGAATTATTTATCTTTATTTTCTCTTTAGGGTGAAGAAGTTGTATCCAAACAACATAGAAAAAAAATGTCCTTGTCTAATTTTTGTGTTCAAATTTTTTCATGTGAAGCTGGGCTTTTGCCATTAGGCTTTGGAAGGACAAGTTCTTGTAGAAATATGTAATCTTTTAAATCACTTCTTAAAGCTCATTTTTATGGACTTGCTCTCCTGTGATTTCTATTATCCTGTTGTTTTTAATGTTATATACATATTTGTTACCCCCTATACTGGATAGGTTAGTAGCCTACATTATTCTTTTGACATCTGACCTGGGCTTCTGTATGAATACTCACCCTGGATTATCAACTCCTGTGTATTGGTAAACGTTTTTGTGGTGCTTTCTTTGTGTCTTTGTTTGTTTGTTTTTTTTATTGTTAAAAGCACTTTCTAAACTCTTTTTTAAAAAGGGGTCCTATACAAACAATAATTTAATTTAATTTAATTTAATTTAATTTAATTTAATTTAATTTAATTTAATTTAATTTAATTTAATTTAATTTAATACAATTTATTTTAATTTATTTTAATTTTTAATATTTTATTTTTTTATTTAAAAAAAAATGTTTTAGATTTGATTTGATTTGATTTTTTTTTTTTTTCATGAGGCGTCCTTGCCCCATCAGCACCTGCAGGGGGCTCCGGTGTTCACAGAAATCCCATCGACCACTGGGGGAAACTAACCCGAGCTTTGTGGCTGGCTGTGCTTGAAGCCTGAAGCCCGAGCATCACACTGGCGGATGGAGCAGAGAGCCAATAAAGTTAAACACGGTGCCAGGCAGGCAAAGTAAGACACAACAAGTGCACTCCGAACAGGTAGAGAGAGTATTTAGTTTATTTTTTTAGCGACCTTTTCTCATTATATTCATTCTCACGCCTAGTCCGGCAATCTTTCATTTTTGCTACGGATGAATGTTTGATCGACCTGGACGTCTTGCTCTGCAGCCGCTGCGATGAATGAAACAAAAGGGATGGATCCAGCCTGAGGACGCCAACTGCGGGAGACAGACCGGGTATTTATTTTTTCTCAGCTCTGACAGAGAATAAACTCTTTACATGTTTTCTCATTTTGCACGAGAAACGACTCCGCTGATGTGTGAGACGAAAAAAAGAACTTTTTATTTCTAAAAATCGGTGTATTCGCGACACTGAAGCGCACCAAAGCCACCTGACTTGCGCATAACTTGATATTTGAAGGAGATAATTCGTCTATTGGACTGTTTTGACTGAGAAGTTTTAAGTGAAATTATCCATTGTTTTTCATTTGATTGATGCTAAAACACCGAGAAGCATTATATAACAAACAACAATGTGCTGATAATGTGATAGGCTAGTTTATTGATCTCCATAGGGAAATTCTCTTGGCTTGCAGGGTCCAGAGAGGTCAAAGGTCAGGTTCAGAGTCTCTGGAGCCGGTAGGGGAGTCAGTGTCTTGCTCAAGGGCACTTCAGCAGGGCGGATGGTTGCTGCCATGGGACTTGAACCCAAGTTGTCCAGTTAAAGGACCTCTACAACTAAAGGAACATCTAAAATTGGCCCACCCTGCTGTCCCCAAATGAGTATCAACTGTGTTTTCGAATAGATGTTTCTATTTTGGAGACTTGAACTCAGTAGCACAAGTAGAGTGGGAGGGGACATGGAGCAGTGCGCTGGATTGCCTCGGGACAGCCTTCAGTAATGTGAATGGAGATGATGTTGATGATGATGATGATGATGATGATGTGTATTTAAGGTAAGCCTCCTCACACCCCGAACTCTCAAGATGAGCCAAGGGCCAAACCTGGTGTTCGACTGGCTGTCAAAGCTCAACCTGGCTCAGTATGTGGAGGCGTTTGTGGACAACGGGTACGACGATCTGGAGGTGTGCAAACAAATCGGGGAGCCGGACCTCGATGCCATAGGAGTCCGGGTGCAGTACCACAGACACAGGCTGCTCTCAGCGGTGCACAAGCTGAAAGAGGAGGACAGAAGTAAAGCACCTGGGTATTATTTCACCTTGGAGCCCCTGGATGATGCTTCTTCTTCTTCTTCTTCTTCTTCTTGCCCCCACGCTCAACGCTCAGAGAGAGAAAATGGCTCCAGGAAGCCGAGGTCGTACTCAGGAGGAACACACCAGGCCTCCTGTCCTGGAAACCACAATCTGAGGTTCACCGACTGCAACGACTTTGTGACGTATCCCAAACTGAAGCTGAAGATACTGATTAGGGATAAACTTGCAAAAGATGGGATCAACCTCGGAGATGCACCTTATACCCACAAGGTAGGCCTTTTTTTTTTTTCTTTTTTTTTTTTTTTACAGTCAGTTGACACTAAATGCTGGCTCGTCATAAGCCGTCTCATACAATTTAGTACGCTTACTTTGTTATCTATGTGATGAATAGTGTGTCGAATTTCTTTGATGGTGCTGACTGCCAGCGATTCTTCTCTATTGCTCCAAGGAGGATTTTAAACTTGCTTTGGTTCCACAGTGGCTCTATTGAAAACTGAAATGATTTGAATTTATAGAAGTTTTAATCATTGGTAGGTTTGTTTATTAGTTCTGTGTTAAATCTCACAGTCGAAGCTGGTAAAGCTGCTGTTGTCTGGGTCAGAATTCATTACAGCAATGTTATATTTCACCTTTTTATATGAATTTATTCCAGTACAGGACTTTCTAAACATTTCCAGCCTGGGACACAGGTTCATTAAATTGCTAAGCTTGTTATAGCTACCCACTGGTAACATATCTATGATTTTAGGGGGGTTTCTAACCTGGTTGTCTGGAGCAAAGTGGGTAGAACAATCTCAGTGTTGAGCTTTCTGTTTCCTCTGTGGACACCCGTACTAAAAAATGTATGTACTCATAGTCATATGGAAACCAAACCAGGCTTAAGCTGAAATACAGTCTTGTACAATCGCATTAAAACAGCAAGTTTTAAAGCAGCAATTCTACCAGGTAGGTTGACTGATGACAACAGCCACAGTCAGGAGAAGAAACAAGCCAATATGCAAATCTGACGAGTACTGGGGGCTTCTCATTCTGAGGTTAGCCTGAAAATCCACAATGACACACCACCAATATGTACAGTACGTACATCCGATAAAACCACACTAGTAAGCAAGAATTAAAAAAAATCCCCTGACCTCTGAAGGCCAATGTCAACAGGACAATGGATCGTCTCGTGGATCAGTCTGCCACATCCCACAGTGACAGATGTTTACTGCAGGGATGATACATGATTGACAGCATGGCATTTTGTCTGTCGTCGGGGGGATCTTCTCAGTTTATGGCTGCTGTCCGGTCTGTTCCTATCTGCAGAGACTGTTATTTAATGTAAAATTACAAAGAGATCGGGCAGTGATTCAGCTCTGGCATCGACAAAACGCATTTTAGTCCATAACACAATCCACGTTTGGCCAGTCGGATGAAAAGCTGATTGGCTCGTCTGGCTCGGGTTCAACAATCTGTCACTATCAGGGGAAGCCATCATTGCTGGATTCTGGATCTGATTATCAGTATTAGTAGTAGCTGTAGTATTAGTATTTCCACTAGCAGTACTAGTAATTATATCGCAGTATATTGAATCACCATGTTTAGTTATGTTTACCATAAGACAATACATACTAGGGCTGAAGGATATTGACAAAAAATCGACAAAAGTTTTTCTTTTCATACATTTTTTAGAACTTTAGAACTGTTTAAAGAAAAGTGATTTTGTTAAAAAGAATAGATGTCAGTGTGCAGGATTTACTGAGTTTGAGTATGATGAAAGGTTTTGACTCTTATGATTGATTCAGAAATCCAGTTTGGACACAACTCTCTCTTGCAGCCTCTGCGATTTGGAAATTGCAGAAGTTCATATTGCGATTTAGATTTCAGCTCTAATCCATACACACACTGGTTATATGAATGTGTTTGAGCTGTGCTGTAACATACCATTGCATTCAATCCCTGCTAAGTTTCACTGTTGGATGATGCCATCCCAGGAAATTACACTGTCAGACCTAAGGCACAACTCGTGTTCTCAGGAATGTCTCTCAGCCCGGAAGAGAGCCTGTTCTTTTAATGCACATTCATCCTCTTCAAGGTTTTGTCTTTTCTCAGTGGATAGGCTACAAGTTTAAAACACTCCTCATTAACAATGAATGGATGCAGTCTGAGGAATTGGTGAGCCAGACGCAGCTGTCCAAAAGGCCTCACAGTCTGAGTTTAAGTTTGATTTGAGCTGACCTGTGTGTCACAACAGATCATAGAGCCAGCTTTACTACAGTGCCTCTAAACAGCCTGCATATCCCGCAGCCTAATTTACCCATAGAGAAAACAGTGCCATCTATGTGCAGCTTTTTCATATTTACTCATATTTACTTAAGATATTACTGAAAAAGTTTATTTGTGCCTTTATCCCATGGCAGCATGCGCTTTAAAATGGCTGCACTGTACCTACTGTATGGCTGTGGCCAGATTTACTGCTACATATACTGTTCATGAAAGATTCAGAGGCTACAAACTACTAAGTGCAGAGGCACTTTATGATTCACTTCTGACCCTTTTGTAGGTTTTGGCCGATACGGGCGTAGTCGGATTCAGCTGTCTGGAAAAGTATCTTCCAATTCTTCAGACTTAAAAGCTCCACCAGCTCTGAAAATTCAGTCGGCACAACCGTGCTGCATGCTGGGGTTTTAAAGGATAAGGTCGGTGTTTTTTAATGCATTGCTTACCGTCAACAAATCCTATGAAAATAATGAAATCAACAATGCGTTTGCTCTACTCCCGTTACTTTCTGACTTCCCACGTACCGTTTTTAGCCGTCAACCCGGAAGTCATTGGCTCCAATTGTAAGCTAAAAACCTTGAAATACAGCTCACAAAGACATAGTTTCACTTTTAAAAATCACTAACTGTTACCATGAAAAGTCAGGCTGTTGTAGTTATTACCAAATCAAATTCAATTGGGAACAAATTCTTCATTACGCCGGGGACTATTTTCGGTGCTACGGAACTACTTTCCTGAGATCGCAAACGTGTTTACAGCCGGCTTATTAAGTTGTTTGAGGAAAAGTCGCGATGATGCATCGCGATGATGAAATATGCTGATTTTGTTATTTTCATAGGATTTGACGACGGTAAGCAATGCATTAAAAAACACCAGCCTTATCCTTTAAGTTCGGTCACCAGGCAAAACTTAATTTATCTTTAACTTTGGTTCTCCAGCCTTTTACTGTCTTCTTAACATTTGAAGTACAATGAAATTCCTCTTCCTTTCTTCTGAAAATAGGCCAACCTTTTTGGCTCATTAAATTTGGTCCGTTTGATCTTCTTCAGCACCCGTATTCTCTAGACTTGCGTGATCCGTTCATCTCCAGTATGTGCATACAGAGTACCTGCTTGATTTGGAGGCACTCATCAGTGAAGAGTCGATTTAAAAGGAGCACAACAACCAGGTCAGGCTGATTTGCCCTGTGTGCTAATAGCATTTTGGAAGAGTTTGGCCTTTCAGGTTCATCAGATTTTACTCCATTAAGAGGCAGCAGAATGCAGCTATGTAGGCCAGGTCCGCTTCCCATTTTCTCACTAGGGATGTACAGGAGCTTGAGTAGCTTGTTGTTCATTCTGCATTTTTCTATGATTAAGCTGTCTAGCTATAATTTTGAATGATCACCATGTTGGCATCAAACAGAAATACCTCAGACGAGCATAGAAGAGCTTTGTCCAGAGAAACAGATATGGATTCAGTACATCTATATCCAGCAGCAGACCATTTACATGCTCATTCTGGACTTTATGTAAGCTCAGAAAGGGAGTTTTTATTTTTCTCAACCAAAAATTCCTTTGTGTAATATCTTTAAATAGTTTTTAAATGTAAGACATAACAGAATGCAGCTATGTGGGCCAGTTCTGCTTTCCAATTTCTCACTCGGGATGTACAGGAGCTTGAGGCTGGAGTCTGTCGAATTAGAAATGTTCTCCTGTGCAAAATGAGGCATTGCTGGCTCTGCCAATAAATGTTTGGCCACTCTGGTGTTTTTATCTTTTGAGGTTTAATTGTATTGAGAATAACTTGCTTGGTAACATCTAAGTTAGTAGAATAATAATCCGCTTGCTCTCTGCTTGCCAGTAATGGCAATCAGAGACAGTTTTTAACATCCTGAAATATTCTAGTTGACTATATATTGCATATTGCTTTAACTAATAAATTGAGTATTAGGACTGCATGAACATAAAGTCATTCTATATACCAAAAAGTCAATTAGGATAGAGCTGCCTCTAACACCCTCCGGCTACAGTTCATAGACAGTTTTTTATCCCTTTTCAAAATTGCATAACAGAAACTAGACATTGGCCTAAATCGTGTCTAGGTGAGATCAAATGAGATTATGGCATGGACTCAAGCCCTATTCTGTCTGCAGTTCAGGAATGCCAGCGGTTTGGATCTGTGAAATGGATCTGTAATTAATTACACAATGGCTCTGCCTCTCAGTGTGGACTCGGTAGTGCAATCAATTCTCACTGAGCAATGTACTTTTCTGCCTGACTATCCTGCATGCATGACTAGTTCACATGGGCCAGCAGGACCGATTAGTGACTTTGGGGGAGAGAAAACAATTAATGCGATTAAAGCTGGTTGAGCTGTAAGTGACCTAACTGCTGGCGCCAGGACGAGTGTTTCGCAGAGAGTGTATTGAGGTTTTTCACAGGATGGATTTTACACAAGGGCAACATGGGAACGCAAAGACCTAAAGTGAAACAATCAACCCAAAACAGAATTCCATCATATTCCTATGAATTGTATTCCTTGCACAGTTCAATCAGTAAAAGTCTTTTTACCTGTGATATCAGCGGGACAGAATGTTTTAGGATATTTAAAGTTATACACCCAAATTATATTTCAGTTTTAAAGGTTGTCATTACAGTTCATAGTCTTCTCTAGCATTTTGTGGTTGTGGTTAAACTCGTTTATGTTTGACCTATTCAAGATCATAGGAATAACCTCAATTTTGTTAAAGGTTGAATTTTCCCTTTTAAATCATGATACAGAGCACAAACACCCTTATGTTGGTGAAAATTACAGGCTTCATGAAACTGCTCTACGCATCTTTTATAGCTACAGTAGGTCACTTTTCACATTTGCGGATCCAAATGGCAGTGAGGCCGGTCTTCAGTTCAGTTCAGTCACTTTATTATCCCAGATGCGAAACTTGACTTGCAGTCAGGGGCACAAGATAAAAAACAACACAAGTACAAAAACAAAAACAAAAAGTACAAAAATGTTTCCTGTACATACAATATACAGAACACAATAGTACAACAAAACAATCTCTAAAATGCTAAATTACATGTGTAGATTAAGCAAGAGTTATTGCACAGGGAACAAAGGTACTCTAAATCTACGGCCTGAGGGAAGTAGGGCTGGGTATCGCCACTGATTTCCCAAATCGATTCAATTCCAATTCACAAGGTCCCGATTCGATTCGATTTCCGATTTGATTTGATTCGATTCAGTATCGATTCGTTTAGGGATATTTCAGTTACTATACCAATTTTGCTTGGATATGAAAGAGATTCTCAGAGAACGAATGCTGTAAATTGTACAAGGAACCCTCTAACCTGGTGCATTATTAAAAATATTAATGTTTACATTTAGAATTGACCCCAAAGCAGTTACATTAATGTACTTTTTATTTAACATGACCAACACACTACAGCAGTCAACACAATATAGTGCAAGTTGTGCAACTCTACAGACTCTACAGTTAGTGAGAGTGACCAGATAAGTGCTTTCTTTAGTGCAGTGTAGCTTCAAGCTTCAAGCATCCACAGGAAAAGGCATATATTAAAAAATCGATCTCAGGATTTTATGAATCAATATCGGATCATTCAAATGAATTTAAACCCAGCCCTAGAGGGAAGAGTTTCAAACTCAAAGTGAAGGGGGTGGTTTGTGTAGTCTAATATAGACCTGGCCTTGCGGAGAACCTGCTGGTCAGAGATAGCCGTCAGGGGGGTCTGTGGGACACCTATCACCTTACCAGCCACCTTCACAATATAGCCTAGCTCAGGTGGTTTTTGTCCCTGATGTTCAGGTTACCATACCAAGCAATCATAGAAAAAGTAAGAACAGATTCAATAAATGACTTGTAAAACAAACATACCGAAGGATGCCAAAGGGATGAGAGACGCAAAAGATCAATGATAAGCGCTGCATTTGTATTTTGCTCTGAGGTTTTGATTTGTCACTTCTTGACCCGACACCAGAATTTAATTAAGTAGAATGAACCTACAGGCTCTGGGATGGGACGCTCTTCTCTGTTGCCGGCCCACTTCTTGATTTAGGCTGATGAGACGGATGTATTCTAACATAAAAGTCTTGCTTAGTGTAGCTTTAAAATTATTATGACCATGACCATATTTTTTATTATTAAAAAATATGGTCATGTTAATTTTAGCAAGAGCCCATCACCTTAATTAACAAGCTTTCTCGACTTGCATAGAAATGATTGCCTTTGTCATTTCACAGCAAGGCGTTTGGGTAGTTGTTTGTCGTACCGGAACCCTGTTGGGAAGGATTCCCTCCATAGCTGTCCAAACAATGGGACGCATCTCCCCAGAAAGCCTCATTGCGATTCCTGGCCTGAAAACATTCACAGAGAGTGGGGAACAAATCTTAGTTGCTCAGAAGATTTCCCTGTGTTGCTCTGCCAGAGGCTCCGAGGACAAGCAAAACCAGCAGGCCCCTTTTGACAGAAGAAAGGCCCGGCTGAATAGAGCCTGGCAAATACACAAGCTCCGCAGCAGCTGACAGCTGTCTCTGCCTTTGTCGCCGCAAAATGGGAGATTGAATGGAACTGTTTTTGTTGAACAAAGTTGGTTTTAAAACCAGCACCCGTGCTTCTGTGAGGACCACTGCAACTTTACACAGGACAAAAGGACCTAAGTGATTATGGAGTTAGATGGTCGATGTGAGACTTTACTCCGCATCAATCAGTTTTTCTCCTCTTTACCTCAGTGCTTGATCTATACTGTCTTGAAAACAACAGCCTAACTCATTACTTCCTTCATCACATCTTCTGATTTAGGACAGATGTATAGCTGGTGTTCAGATTGTGAGTTGACCTCCACAGTGTTCCTTTATTCTCTATTGCTTTATGCTCTAGAAGGAATATTTACCATATTACTGCACAATTCTATCCAAAACAATGCTATATACTACTGTATATTAGGCCGAGTCCATAACAAACTCACAGACATTTGCTTCATACAGTGTAATCCTGTGACCTCTATGCATTACCAAATGTCTCCTGGCTTATCATGTACAGTGTAAGCCTATACTTATGGACTTTATTAATGTTATGTCGATATATAGATAAGGTCAAACCAGCGGGCCATTACTGGAGTATTGCTGGATTATTGCACTGATGGTGCCGGGGGGGTAGAACAGTGTTGCACACAGCACTCAAAAGCTTAAGATGCCATGAACGTGCTTGCGGCTCGCAGTCTGGGATTCTGTAAATTCCCGTCACTCAGACATTGCGTTCATGCGGGAGGGATCTGTTCCTCTCCTTCCGACAACATGCTGCATGGATGAAAAGCTGAAGTGTACAACTGTCATTGTGGCAGGCAGCGCTGCGCTCCAGCTCGACATTGCATTACCGCTCAGCGATATCACAGATGCATATGGTATTCACACAGAATATTTATTGCCAGAGTGAATGCTGTGCTATGTATAATGTAAACCCTGTGTCAAGCACATAATCACTGACCTACATTTGTGCGTTTAAGATTAGAATTGTCTAGGGTCAGCGAACTGGAGGGTAAAGGACAAGTGTAGCGAGTGGCTTGTTGTTCCTTCCTAACCCTAACCCTTTTCTATGATTAAGCTAATTTTGAATGATCACCATGTTGCCATCAAATAGAAATACCTCATAAAGAGCATAGAAGAGCTTTGTCCAGAGAAACAGTTAGCCTATAGATTCAGTACATCTATATCCAGCAGCAGACCATTTCCATGCTCATTCTGGACTTTATGTAAGCTCAGGAAGGGAGTTTTTATTTTTTTCAACTGAAAATACCTTTGTGTAATTACTTGTTTTTCGTTTCTCTTTGCACCCCCACCTATTGAAACCCTCCTCTGTCTGCAGCCTTTCCCCCTCTGTGGCTTCTGTTTTCCCTGTATAACAATGCTAAGCAGGTCTTTGGAAGTATGCGGTGCTCTCTGAATTTAAATCAATGTGGGGTGGAAAAAAAGCCTCTTTTGCTTTGAGGCAGACACACGCAAAAGGCAATTGAATTGAGAGAGGAAGTTTAATACAAGGCTGCCTCAGGACCGGTTAAGCCCATTGAATTCTTTGGCCAGCCATTCTTATCGGCTGCTTCTTTGCATTTGAGAATAACAGATTTAGGGGAAACATGCCAACATGCAGGTGTGGCCAGTAGTTTATTTAGTTTTGTAAGATGTAGAATAGAGGGATATATCAGTTTGCCAATATATCCTGTCGATATTGGGCTTTTATTAAATATTGGTCCACCTCTGATATGATGGAGATTCCTCCCTGACCACAAAATACATAAAAACGGTCTGCGAAACCTGCAATAAAATGTACACATTTGCACATTTTACTTATTCATTTAAGAGTTTTAGTGTCATATGATCGTTTAAATGCTGTTTCAGAGACTTTTCCACCCTGCCAAGAAAAAAAATCTATGGGAAACTCTGAATTCTTTGCATTTTTGGCATGAAAACGGTCAAATATGAAGACATTTAATAAAAATCACAAAATATTGGCTCTCTGCAGCTTCAGTCAGGGTAGCAGCATGATTGGGGCTCATTTTAAAATTATTCTTTGCCTTCATCGTAGATCTCATTGCACAATCATTGCAAAGAATATGAAAACAGCAAAGAACATAAAAACAAGTAAGAAATGATAAATGGCGTTGACATTCTGGATAATGATAAAAACTAGTTGTTTCTTTTGATCTGGCATGCAACATTTGATATAATCAGTGAAAATGACTTGCACTTGACATCTAGAAAACTATCTCCTAAATTACAACTTTGCCTTGGCTCTTTAATAATTTCTTTGCATAAGGATCTTTTTCCAGTGTCCTCCTGGCTCCCACCCTTCTCTCTCTGTGAGCATTTAAGTCACAACCAGGCTCTTGGATGTCTTTGAACCACTACAGTGACCTTGGTCCTCGGTCACGTTCCATTACTACTCGCTAACCGAGCCTTTCTGCTGGGCTATTTTTACTGTATGTGCAAGATGGGCCATTTCAGCAGGGTGAGCAAGTATTTTCAGTCAGTGGAGCAGAGGAACCCCGTTGCTGGAGGCAAAAGGCTTCTCCATCAGAGTGGCACCATTACTCAGAGACAGTCATATGTTTGTTTTGTTGTTATTTATTTATGCGATACAGATTTCAGATTTTGCATGATTGGATAGCACAATGCAGAGCTTTTTTCTTTAACCCCATCAGGAAATTGTATGGGTGAATTGTATGAATGAATTGGCTTATATGGAAAGAAAGCCGTCTCATAAGTACAAAGTAACTGTATTCTGCATGTTCTCCAGAATCTCTTTTTTTCTTTAGATGAAATACATTGAATTGGTTTTGTTTCACTTTGTTATTTGATTTACCAATTTCTATATAGTTTGTATCAATTCATACAACTCCAATTGCTATTTGTGAGTATACACTCTCTAGTGTACATTGTAATTGTTGTCAGACTGCAAGAAACTGTAGAGTCAGTGGTTTTAGCATCCAATATTTAGTAATTCCTCTGTAGACTCTGTTTACATCATCTGGTTCCAGTGACTGAATGTTCTGTCAAGGTTTATTAAAACCAACAATGAGACCAACTTGAACCTAACTGAACTGTCTAGACACCTTCAAGCTAACTATCTGCATCACAGTACTATTGCGGCTTGTGCATCTGGAAGAATGAAACAGGGATTTTCATGTGTCCAGTAATAGGGATTGTGCTTTTTTCATTCATCACCAGAAATATTGTAAATAGTATATTTCACAAGTCTTGTATTCTTTTTGAAATATAAGTCATATTTGCGTCTCAGCTTGTAGATTGTATACATGCTTGGAGATCTTTATAGTGCTCCATCTTTCTCAATACATTTGCGCTAATGTCATATGGCTCAAAATAATCATGTGACCGACTCTGACGCATTGCATTAGCTAAGCAGAGTCATTACAGAGAGGATGTGATATTAGTCCCCTCTGGACACAGACTTGTCATAGGCAGATAATGAATGAATTTCTAGACAGGATTCTGTCACTTTAGTTGATGTTGCTGTCTGATCCTGGTGGTTTTACTAATGAAATTCATCATCTCTGGTTCTGCAGTTTCATACAGTATGTAGCCATTACACTGATCATGGTTTTTGCCCCCATCTTCACAGTTCATCAGAGATAATGCCAGCTCTACTACAGCCCACTGCTGCCCCAGATTCTCCGCAGGAGGTGTCAGTGTCATATGACATAGTATTGATCGTGGTCAGTTGTTAAGGGTTTCCCATTCAACATTGTTTGCATACTGAGAGAAACAAAGAAATGATTGACTCGATAAGGGAATTCATACATTTGTTTGTACTTAACGTTGATTCTGTGGATATCTAAATTTAAACTTACCATACAGTAACTTCTACTCTCGCTTCATTGCCAACCACAACACAAAGACAGCACTTGCCAAGGTATTATGTGACCTGATCAGTATAAGCTCTGTGTATGTTTGCTGCTTTGGACAGAGCTTATCACAAAACCTTAGTAAACACACTTGGAAATTAGACTCCACTTTCTGGCCCAATTGGTTCTCAGTTTAAGACCTCTGTAGGATCTCAAAGGTATTCTTGGTTCACAGTTATTCAAACTTCATTCTTGCTCTATCATGTGTTACATGGAAGAGCAAGATTAGTTACTACAGCTTGGCAGATAGCAAACAGCAGAAAACATGGAGTGATTACAGATGCTGATTTGAAAGTTGAAAGTTGCATAAATGTCACCAGATTAGCATTCTATCACCTAACACACACACACACACACACACACACACAGAATCAGTATCAAGTATGTAACCTTGGTTGGACCTGTAATTGAAGCGCCCCCCTTGGCCCAATCAGTGTGATTTTGAAAATGCTGGAGTACAGCGGTGAAATTGTGTAGAATCCAATCAGCGATTTCTGAGAAATACTGTGTGGCACATGGACAAACAATCATTCCATAATTCCCCCAGGTTTTGTCGTGGTTTCCCCAGGAGACAAAAGAATCTTCTCTCAAGGCATAAGAATGGTATAATATGAAGATCTTTATTGGCAACAAAGACCTGAGTTTTTCTGCAGAAGAACTGGCTTTATGCCAGATTACAATAGCTTTTATACACTTTGATCAGTATGACACCCCTTTAAGTTAACCACTCCTTCCCATGGGGTTTTTCCATAAGGTCTCTCTCTATTCAGTGTCCCTTCTGGGGGGGGGCCGAGCATCATGTGAGGATCGTACCATATTGATAGACAGTCTCCTGACGTTCCTATCAAGGTCTCCTCGTACATTCCCAGACGTCTAGCGGCCTTGTGGGTTATCTGGGGCCTACTCGGAGCTGTTCATTCTGTTAGTATGTGGCTTCTGAGATCTCCTGTTTTACAGGCCTTTAACTTGATCTTATGCGTATTAGGATATATGTTTACTATATGTATTTATAAGCTATAAGCATGATTTTCCACTACAGTTTAATAAAAAAACTGGTCAGCAGTGTCTGAGATATTGCATGTGGCGAATGGACAAACAAACAAGTGAACAAACAATAGAAAGCAGACTGATCCATAGTCCTCCAAAATTGTGGAAATGAGCCATCGGCTTTCTGTTTGACTGTTTGACTGCCTGAGAATCTAGTGCATTTCTTCTTCCTCCTTTCCTCTTCTTTGTCTTCATCTTTATTTTTGTCTTCTTTCTCATCTTCTCTTCATACTTTCCAGTCTCACGAAGAAGACTGAAAGTTGCATGCAGCTCATCCAAAATGCAAAAGTACAAGTCTTCTTGACCAAGGAAACCTGACACAGTAGGGTGTGCACACCTGTCTCAAAATCTGAGCATATGTTTTCCAGTCGGCTTTGGAACTGACTTCAAGGTTCCTTTGCAGGTCAACGAAGCACTTAACATCCTGTAGCACCAGAATGCATCTGCCTCAGATCTGCTTGTCAGTTATAAACCCCCATAGGTCTCTCAGGTCGTCTGGCACCGGCCTGGAAGGTATTCCCAGGTCAAAGTCAAAAGCAGTAGAAGTAGCTTTTAGCTTTTTTGGCTGCTGCAGAAGCCTGTCAGATCACCTGTGAGACACTGTACACTAAATTCTTAATAGAAAAACAAAGAACTTGAAAACTTTTATTGGTACTAGGTAGAGCTGCAACAATTAATCGATTAATCGATTAGTTGTCAACTATTAAATTAATTGCCAACTATTTTGATAATCAATTAATCGGTTTGAGTAATTTTTTAAGAAAAATAAGTCAAAATTCTCTGATTCCAGCTTCTTAAATGTGAATATTTTCTGGTTTCTTTACTCCTCTATGACAGTAAACTGAATATCTTTGGGTTGTGGACAAAACAAGACATTTGAGGACGTCATCTTGGGCTTTGGGAAACACTGATCGACATTTTTCACCATTTTCTGGCATTTTATAGACCAAACAACTAATCGATTAATCGAGAAAATAATTGACAAATTAATCGACAATGAAAATAATCGTTAGTTGCAGCCCTAGTACTAGGTGAAATTTAAATCATTTGTGTGGGTAGTGGTCTGTCTGCTCTATGGATAGTGCTCTTGTCTTAATTTCTCTTACCATCTCCTATACGTTTATTTCTGTTCATACCTTTTGTATTTAATGTAAAATGCAGTTTCTTTACACATAAACTGCATACTGTACAAATATTTATGACTGATTGTGGTTTGTTTTTGGATGAGATGTAATAATGAAGAGACGCTTCAGTCTTTTGACTGTAGCAGGCTCCAGTCCATCTGTCTGATGTGTTTGCCCATTAGTGACTTGGCCTGCAGGGCCAAGGGATTAGACTTACGCCACTGTTCCAGCTTGTGCAGTGTGCCATAATATGACATTTGTCTATCCAAGTCAGGGTTAATCTTTTTTTTGCCTCTTTTCCACATGTGCTTTTTAACATTCAGTAGATGTTAGATCCTGTCCAGTAATAAACAAATACATATTAAGACCAAAGATGACCAAAAGGCTAAAGGTCGGGCCTCAGAGCTTAGCCTGGCAAAATCAGTGTCAGCTTATAAATCACTTCTTAACTCATATTTTTACAGACAGCCTTTTATGTAATTGTTCTAACCTTTATATTCGCATTGTATTTGTCTGTTTTGTTATGTAACCCTGTAATCATGTTGGAAAGTTTTACTGTTTGGTTTTGATTTGGTCTTCATCATTTTGTTATATATTTTCATGTAAATATCTTATTGTTATTATTAGGATCCAGTGCCCTTTTCTAGCTCTCTCCCACTGAGGATTGAGTCACAAGGGGACATGCGAGAATGCTTTAACACTAGAAGGGCTGATGGGTTTTTGGGGTCTAAAGAGAACCCCAACACGCTGTCACTTGAAGCGGGATAAATATAATTACAACTACTATTTCCTTGCATGATTTTGAAAATTTAACAACAGTGGTTTGTGCAGAAAGTGGGTCAAGGAAAGATCATGGAGGGACATTTCAAAAGAGTTAAATTAATCTAAAATTCTAAAATTCAAAACTGATTGCGGTTTCTAAAGTTAATCCTACTGTGCAAATCCTTACTCAAGAACAACAATGGGAATGCATCCTTATATCCAGTGAGAAGAAGAGCCACAAATCAGTTGTAGTCTCCCCGTTCATGCAACAGTCTGCTGCAGCTTCCCCACAGAGTCTGTTATTGCTTCAGCCGTCCGCTGGTAGTAATAGTCGCTCGTGGCTTTGTCTCCATCCAGCTGTGTAGTATTGGTTGGATCAGTGAAAGGTCTGTCAGTGACGTGTGCCCATGCAAGCTAAGCTTTCATACCGTAATAACAGCATTGTGCTCAACCTTTCGGGCAGGCCATGGGCAATTACATGGGAAGAAAGCCAAGGGTCATACTCCTATAGAGCAGGGAATACTGCAGCTAGCTTGCTAGCTTGACCCACTTTCCCATCTTCCTCTCCACAGCAGCTTGGACCCTCCTCCCTTATGAATTTCATATGACAAGTCAACTGACACTATTGCATGGATTCAACCACAACAAACCGTAAGCTGAGCTGCTTCCCTGTTGATCCATTTGCATGGAATATGGCAATTCTTGTATTCATTGCCATATAAACTTCAGAAAAGAGCCCTTTTTTTTTTTTATTTATCCTCATTATGTTGCATTTGGTTTTCTGAGAATATTTAATGTGTCTAATCTCAACATGTCGGCATACATAATGTATTCACTCCAAGAAATCCAAGTGAAATGGAGCAGCTATAGTGCATTTGTTTGTTTTCCCCCACTTTTACCCTTTAGCCTCCTTTTTTTAAGTCTCAGTGGATTAGGATAAGCTTATGTTGAACTGTTGGCGCTGAGCGAGTCTTCTTTTACGCCTCATGTGAAAGGTATATGGGAAATGTCATGGCTGCTAGATTACTGTCACTCACTATAGTCACTAGAAAGGTTTTTGAAGATTATTTTTATGGCATTTCTGCTTTTTTAGACGGTATGCAGTGAGAGGACAGGAAAGATGGGGGATAGCGAAAGAGAGACCTCTGCAACTATTATCAATGTTCAGATTATTGAATTTGTGGAATATTGTAACCATTTCAGAACTATCATTGCATGTAAAATACATTTTGAACTTAATCCTGATGCTGTTTGTTAGAAGGGCCCACAGAGATTGTATTTTCGAGGAAAGCTTGATGTTTTTAATATGAATAGAACAATGTCTGGATGATGACGGCTGATGGCTGGAAACCTGAGTGTGAAAAACAAAAACCAGCTCAACAGTGTTTTGAAAGTAGGAAATGCATACATTGACACCCAGTAGCCAACTCACACTGATATCTATGTAAGCCTGGTTTTACACAAAACCTAGAAAATCATAGACAGCCCTAGTTGCCATAAGCTGAATCAAGCAGACTGTTTGATTCAGTTTTCATTTATTCCAAGTACCTTAAATCTGTTTAGCTGTAACAGATACTTGAGACTCTCCACCCAATGCCCCCTGCTTCCTTGGCCATTTTCTGCACTTTACATTATTCATTTTATCTGTCGAAATGTTTTTGTGTATTTTATGTGTTTTTGGTTTTTGGCTTTATGCCTTGCTGTAGCCAAGATTCCCGTTTGGGACAAATGAAATCTTGAACTCAGAGAGAGATGACATGCAACAGACGTTTTGAGCCAGATTCGATCTCATGACTTCAAGAGTACATGGTCTGTACATTAGCCCACTGATCCACAGTCACAGTAAGTTACTGTAAACAGGATGTTGAGATTTATGCTCAGACGACTGGCACAGTGCTGCTATGTGCCGCACATGACAAGGCTTCAGACACAGTGCCAGTGTGTTATGTTTCTCTTCTTTTGCCCCTCACCAAAAATAGATTATGTTCCTGTGTTGCAAATTCAGTAAAGTGTAAAGAGTAGGTTCCACTTTTTGACTCTACACTTTGCTTTTACTAAAATGAGCACACAAACACCAGGGCTGCACAGTTAAAGGAAAAAGTATCCTGATATTTATTATTATTACTGTAATTTCCAAATTGCAAGAAGCCGCAATTTTTCTTAGAGAGGAATATATTTTTTGGCAATTTCCTTAAGTAAAAACGAGTGCTGTGTGGAGTCCCTGGCCTACAAATAAAGTTGATTTTTGGTAACAAAAAAAAAAATGTAACCAAATTGTAAACTTTAGCACCCCCAGTCCCTCCCATTTTTAAAAACATTTAAAGTGCCAAAAAATAAATTGTGTAGAAAAATCTGTGTTCACATGTATTGAAATTAATTTCACTGTTGCAATATTTGACAAAAAATAAAATAAAATCACAGCATGATCTTTGTGTCAATGTCATACAGCAATGACAACAAACGCACAACTGGCCATACATGACAACACGGGTCATGGATCCATGATGGCTTTAGTTATGTTAATGCTCTTGGCATTATTACAGACTTAAATCCAAAGCTGCTGTGTGTTTACATTACATTATGTGTCGTGAAATGTTTGCATGCAATGCCTCCAGCGGTTAGACTTGTACCCAGCTACCCGATTATCTCTCAGACATCATATATCCGGAGGATAAATCCATATATCTGAGATTGAATACACGATTGACCGCAGGACCTATTTCAATTAAAGCTTGCCCCCATGCTGTCTGGGTCTCTGCAGCTACAGCAGTGTTTCTGTCCAAGCTCAAAGGTTACATTTGCTGTTAACAGGACAACTGCATAAAAATGTCACTGAAATGTAAAGAAGCAAATATTGTCATCCTCCATTTTATGGTGTATAATGCATCAGGGATTATGGTTTTGTTCATATGACCACAAGGAATGAAGTCATTAGGACCTTCCTCCAGTCATACAGTTGACAGGAAATTACAGGTATACACAATGTTGTTGTGAAAAAGCAGCTGTATAATTGTGAAAATGTGTGTCCAGAGAAAATGTTTGAAAACAGTCCAACAACCTTAAGCCAATAGTTGTTTAGATACACATGGGTCATCCAGATGCTTGCAGGGTGCAAATAACTCAACGCTACCAGTCTCTCTTAACGCTTGTTAGTACAAGTTCTTGCAGTCAAGAAAAACACTGAACAGGTATCAGGTGGTTCATTCCCAGTAGGAAGCAGTAGCACAAGACACTGAAATGGGACAAAACCAGTGCACCCTGAGGAAGGCTGTGGTAAATGTCAGCTGTGTTTAAGCCCATATACATTTTAAATCGACTAGAGCAGAATTTTTATCCCTGTGTGTACTTCCCCATTTCACTGACTAGGCTATATCTTAAATGACCATGGTAATTTCAATCAACAACAAAAAAATGGGGATTTCCATCTCTCATGTATTCGTCCAATTGCCCAACCCTACTTCCTACCATATCAGAGACAGCCAAACACTTAGAAGTTAACATGGCTAACATCAGGACAGGCTCACAAAAACATAGATGCTTAGAATTGGTTCACCCGCTATCTAAAATGATGTGGACGGGAGTTTATGAGCAGAGTGTGAAGCTCTCCTTGTATGAGTAAAGTAGAACTCCATTAAAGGTTTAAATCTAGCTGTGATCTGTCTTGTTTCTCGTCTCTCATCTCATGCCAGTGTTCCCAAGCTGCCTATCTCTTACATCAAATTTGAATACATGTAGCCGCTTTCTGAATAATGTACAGCAGTGGCTCTACTGATCAGAATGGCAGTGAAGAAGCCAGTTCCTCTAAAAAAAAAAAAAAAAAAAATGCTGCTGAAGAGAAGAGCAGGCCTTGCCTTAGGGGAAAGTTGATGGCGATGAGTGGAGATCTTGGGTATGGTAGTTTGTACTATAAGACTCTGACTTGTACCTAAGGTGAATGTTGGAGAGCAAGGGAGGAAAGTGATAGTGCTTGCAAAATATGAATTTCTTGTAAGAATATGTCTGTGAAACCATTAAGGTTGGTGCTGCGTTATCAACTGAAGGAATCGGGGCAAACAAAACTGTTGCGCACTGCGAGTCTATGCATCTCCGGATAAAGCGCAGTGCCCATCGTGAAATATTGATCGTCATTCTTTTTATATCTTGTCACAGGACACTGCTGCACTTTGCGACAGAAGGCTTTGGTCAGTTTCCACTAGGTATTTGTTGAAAACTAATAAGGTGTGAGTTGATTTAAGTTTCTCTTCTGTGGTGTTTAATTTTGTAGTCCCGGAGGGTTTCATGTAGATGTTTTCTCTTGCTTACATTCTTATGTCTTGTTGTTTACTACCCACTGAGCAATTTTACATTGATTAGACATTTAAAACATGTCTAAATGGCCATAGCCGTCTAGGCTAAATTAAGTTTAAATGGGGTTGAAAAGTGAAAGTTTATTAGATGTCTATACATAGACAATATTATCCTGGACTATATGAGAGCTACGCATAGACGCAATGTTGAAATTACTTCTTGTGCTCAGATAATTATCTTGTAGGCTAGTCTACAGGACTTCTCTGGTGCATATTTTTGGTATTTACAGATGTTTATTCATTGTAATAATGTATTTACTGCTTGGTCTAAAATAGGTCTATGCATAGCCGTAATGATCCTGGGCTATATGAGAGCTAAAGCATAGACGCGACGTTGAAATCACGTCTTTTGCTCAGTGGGGCTTAGCAAAAAGGGTTGGTGATGTAAGTCAGTGTTGGCATCTGGAATCTTTATTCTAAATTGCTGCTAATGGGGGGTTAGATATGTAAAAGATCAAAATGTTGAAGACCGAAAAAAAGGTCCATAACACACTTAGTGAAATTGACCCCATGGGAGAGGCAAAGTACAGTTCAAACATATGATTTAATGGTTCCTCTATCGCACTCAAGTTCATTCAGCTCACACCGGTTCCACTGAATAACAGGAAGCTATATTGTACATGTACAGCAAGAGTGTAGCATGGATTCAAACTGCTAATTAGGGGTTTCTTAACATGGGTTCTTCTGGACTAGTACTCCTATATATCACCAATATAACTGGTGAACACACAGCAGCGACTTTGAGTTTAATTGGTTTTGATTAGATTTAGAATTTGTTGTTTTTATTGTTTCCACACAATTATTCAAAGAGGAGATCTGTTAGTCAAGACCGCCTTAGTCGAGTACCAGTCAATTCCTAGACCAGGTCTAGTTGAGCTTCAGTCAAGACCAAAGTGGGTTTGAGAACAAGTCAAGACCGAGACCAGAGAAAATTGAGTCCTATTCAAGACCAAAATAGGTAATAAACAGTGTACATGTCTTCCCAAATGTAAAAACTATGATTAAGGAGTTTCTTAAGGATGAACAGAGGTAGATCTATCATCAGGAGCTCTGTACTAAACTCTACAACATCCAACTAATCAATGCATAGGATTTTTACTAATCAGGAAAAAGTCAAGTAACCACCCAATAGTGGCCAACACCAAGACATGTCCAAGTCAAAAAAGGCTCGAAACTGAGACAAGACGTCACAAAAATGGTCTTGAGAGTGGACTTGAGAAAGACGGCCCTGACAGTATGTATGTGCTTGCCAAGATCCAAGAGGATAACCTACATATAGCTAATGTGCTTGTGTTTGGAGGACAATGACAAGCTGTTGAATACAGAACAAAGTCTTCGTCAAGTCTCTCTGCTGCCGTCATCTGCGTCTTCTCATTTCTGCTTTTGGGATATGTCCAGCTATTCACTTAAGTGTGACACTGCGTTGATTCCTCCAATTCCACAGTGGTTGCATGTTGGAGTTGGGGGTTAAATACAGTAGCCAGCCATGCAGCAAACACAGACGCTAGACAGGGTATGAACATTATAAACATCCTCTTGAGTATGAGCCAAGTGGCTTAGTGAAATGGTAAATTAGATATATACTGAACTGAGTTGGTCCCCGGGCGCTGTACTGCGGCTGCCCACTGCTCCTAGTGTGTGTATATGATGGGTCAAATGCAGAGGACAAATTTCCCACCAGGGATAATAAAGTATACAAATTCAAATACATGCTAGAACTGCTTAACCTATGCTGCTTGGTGCTTGAGTGGGCCAAACATGCTAGCTTGTTTAAATCCCATATTCCCTCACTGCCAGCTCTGTGAAATCATACAGCATCTGTCTGCATAGCTCTTCCTTTTGCTCTGTTTACTATCTCAGAGCAAGTAGCTACCAGAGGAATTAATGAGCCCCAGAAGATGTGTGCCAGTATGCAAGTGGTCGATAGTTCCCTGCACTCAAGTCACCAATTCCTGCAAATTTAGTTCACTGGTCGAAGAAAGTTATTTTAATTCTGAAAAAGATGGTTTACTCCAGAAGTACAGTGTGTTTGGAGAGTGCACTAGCACTTCTCTGTGTTGCCAACAGCACAGGTTGATGATTTACAACTAACTGATACTGCAGTGTTTGTGCAGTGGTAGAGTTAATTGGCTGGATTCAATCAATGGCCTTTTGATTAGGAGTCCCCTCTGGCACAGTTGTATCCACCCCCTCTGTTTTGTTTGACTGTAGTTCAGTTTTCTGCTTGTGTTTTGTTCTAGAAAAACAGATGGACTCAAAAAGACATTATTTAGAATAGTTTTTTAGCATGGGAAAGGCAGTACTAAAACAGGAATCTATACTGAAAATACAAATTTTGTAATGGAAACATTCATATACATTAAAGATATTTCATGTTACGGAGTTTCCCAAAGGATGACTCTATTTTTTTGCATTTTTACCTTGACCATGTGTCTTCTTGTTGTTTAGTCTACAATTTATTACCTCACAAAATGTTTACAAATACCATTTCCACAATCATCTTGGCTGTTGCATTGATTATGTTTTCCAACACAAGCAACTGTTTAATTTTCATTTTTTTGTAAGCTCCCTCTCATTTGAATACCAGTTGGCTTACCTACCGAGTATACACCAGTCAGTGAAAAGTGCCAGGGCGTCCTCACAAACTGGAACTGCAGGTGTGGAAGGCCTATAAGCCTCTAATGTAACATTAAATAGCATTATGCATTATACATGCATTATACATATATTATGATATTCATGCCCCTCCACTCTCTATTAAACAAAGAAGCACAGAGGTCATACAAAAAACAAATACACACTGTATATGTTTTTAAATATAAAAATGCATGTAAAAATGTATCCAAATTCTTAAAAAAAAACAAAAAAAGCATGTACAGATAGCGCTACAACAATTGAATCTTACTGAGACTCCACTGAGCCTAATGACTTATTGTTTGATGATAGTTTAAAATGAGCCTTCATTAAAATTGCAAAAAAAACTAAGATGGACCTGTCATGCTTCATTGACTTTACGGGTGCAACACTTGCTGGTTATAATGCCTTCATAGATAATTGGTTATTCATTGAAATACACCCCCCTTTAATGGGATGAACAGCTATTTTAATTATTCATGCAGTAATTGTCAGTGGCTACCCCATGTTCTCAGATGTTTAGCCACATTTACATTTGTATGACACTGTTCTTCCCAGACTATTGACCACTCCAGATGGGAAAGCAAGTGACACCACATGCATTTGCTTGCTCGGGTGTCACGTCAATAGAACAACCCCCACACTTTAGAGGAGCTAGAAATGTTATTCATATAATTGAAAACTACACTAGGCAACATCACATGTCGGCGGCTTCAATTGCAGGGGTAACGGTTTGAACTTTCATGTAACACCAATAAACTGCACACAAAAGGCAAAAGATCTGACATTGACGAGTCCCATTTTCTCTGGACTGAGCGATTGCTCCTGGCTGTTTAGGAGGCAGTTTTATATTTCGCTCTTAAATTTCAATTTGTCCCTTCCTGTGGGTGGAGAAGTGTCCATACCCGACACCAGAATTTCATTTGGCCAAATAGGGCGAATCTATGGGGGATCAATTGGGGGGGATGGGACGGGCTTTTCTGTTGCAGCCTCATTTTGTGATTTAGGCTGATGAGATGCATAAACATCTTGTTTAGTGTGGTTTTAAAGCTCTATGAACGTTAAGAAATTAAATTTGAATGTATACGGCAACACATTAAGTGATTTAAGATTAAAAAAACTGGATCTCTACTTCACTGTTTGAAGCAAGAACTGTTTGGCTCTGTGGTGGTCCTGCCCCTCCACTACATTTCCAGTACAAATAAGCGTCCTCAAGGCGTATTGTATGTTCACTTTGCTTCAAAGGGTTATTTCTGGATATGAGATGAGATTTGAAATGAGTACTGCATGCCATTATTATGAGTCTTTTTTTTTTTTTTACCAAAATTACATTCCCATGCAATGTAAAACTCCTGGACTGCAGTAGTGCAGAGTGCTGTATATTGATACAGCCAAGCATTCACTCCTATGCTATATTGTCCACTCATGCCAAATGCAATTCTGTCACTATTTTGGTGAGAAAAGCTTTTCTACTGAGCGTTACCACCTGAGTTCAATCTGATATTGTGTCCATTAGGAGACGCCCTGTCTGTGCAGTCATTAGTCATAGAGGATAGGTGGTGGAGAGATTGCACTCTGAGGCAAATAACTGACCTTGATGTGTGATCTGAACGTCATAATGTCACACAGAACCAGAGGACATTGTGTTGCAGTGTTGCTGTCCACATATCCGGCTTCCTTAATGCTCTGATGCATGACATGCAGCCGTGACACTGCAGCATCAGGAGACAATGTGGGATGCAAATCACTGCAGTTCATTCTGTACCAACAGAGAAAATTAATGATATCATCACAGCCTGATATAGTAGTTGCATTACATTAACATATGATGTGACTAACATATGATGAGATTTGTCATGCTATGGGTTAAGCATTAATATCCCTGGGGCTTTTTATTATGCAGCTTGACATTGACAATGATGTTTCATAGGTAAATACTGGACACATGGGTGGCTTTGGTGCTTGAGTGACCAACTTTTTCTGAATTTAGCAAAAAAAAAAAGGAAATACTATCAAAGCACTTTAAATCCTAACCTCTGCCACACCTCTTAATTATGCAAAGGCACAGAGCGGATTGAATAGGCCTAAGCTCTGTGAGAAATCATTTGGGATCATACAGCTATTTGGGTCACTGATGCTTCACATCTGAGCCTCAAAACTAATTTCGACCATACATATAACTCAAAAAACACTGTGCAATGAGATCTCAACTAGGGATGAAAGATTGAATTGTGATTATTTGACAGAATATTGCAATGTCCAGTTAAACTGTGATTCATACCATCACAAGTTTTCTTGACATACATTTTTTCTCATTTTAAAATTGTTTAAATAAAAGTGATTTTGTTAAGTGTGCAGGATTTACTGAGTTTGAGTATGATGAAAGGTTTTCACCAATATTGTACTTGATTCATGGACCAAAGATCACCTGCAGCTCTAAAACACCTTGTTTAGAAATCCAGTTTGGACCCACTCTCTCTTAAGCAAATAATTGCAGCCTGTGCGATATTGCGATTTTGATTTTTTTTTTTCTCAATTAAACAACAATACAGGTTCTTTGTCTGCACTGCATTGTATTATTACTAGTGTTCGAGCAGCAGGGCATTCTGGGTAGTCATTAGCTCAATGACACCCTATGGGGTGAGCAGTGGTTGAGTACAGAGTTTGAACCGGCGGACTGGCAGGACGCCCATAAGCGATTACATTCGAGACTAACTTGGGCCTGTCCTGCTGCCCAGTGGCTGCAGTCTCCCGTCATCACCTATATCCAGACATGACAGCTGTTGTAGATACTGCTGCCCGAGGTTCACCTTCGCACCAGCAGGTTTAAGGAGTTGGCATGCCCGCTGGTGCTCCCTGGGCTTTCACTGGGATTAGTGCAGATGAGCTGAAAAACTCCATATGGCACAATGAGGCCAATGTGCCACCGCACCAGGCTCCTGTCCCCGTGTCTGGTGGGTCCTTGTCGGGGTGATTCACATGTGAGAGTGGTAGAGCCTCCAGCCAGTCGTCTAATGAATATTAAAAATTAAATATATTAAATATATTTGGAAAAGGAGAGATCTGACTCATTAAGGTCTTGGTTTTTGTCTTTGCTGGGAACCCCGTCGTGAGTATCATCCAAGTGGACAGTTTCCACCTTCCAGAAAGTTTCTTAAATGTCACAAGGTGATTGTCACCGTTAGGAACTATGCAAAGCTTTTGTTTGGCATTTAAATTTTAAGTTCAGTGAAAGGGCTGCGGATGGTGGCCTGGTTTGAAGGCAGCCGCATTGTCCTCCCTCTATGAATGAAACAACATTCTGAAAAATATTGAAAAATACATAACATGATTTCACAAAACAATATGAAATAGGTCAGTTTGGTGCAGCAGGCGACAACAAGACCTGGGTCAGGTGATATTTGCAAACAATTAGCATTTGTTTTAATCCCCTTGGAATACCAAATGGGTAGGGTTTACCCAGGGGGCCAGGAAGGGGGCGTGTCATTGGAGCCAATGTCCACAGAGCTAGAGAATATCCCTGTTGTCGCCTGACCCAAAATATATGAATGCAAATATAATGCCACAAATCAGTGAATTAGTCAACTTGGCTGTAAAGTCTTTAAATTTGGCTATAATGTATAGATTTGATCCTATTTGGTATTTTACATTTCATTGTTTCACTTAAACAATCTACAGTAATGGTTCACAATTAGGCAGCTACTGTAGCACAGCCACGACACACATAAGCTGTGATGAAAATTAGCCTCCAGCTGTGTCCAGTGAATATTACTGACTTAAAATAGCTTGTGACTGTCTAGCATTTGAATTATTATCCCATGTGGGAAAACCAACCCGTTTGGTATTTCAAGGAGTTTAAAACAAATGGAAGAAGTATTTGCAATTATTTGATTGAGATCTGGTCACAACATGAAACAGATTAGTTTTGTGTAGTATGATGATGATATAAATGTAATTTTATTTTTACTGTATGTATGTCCAGGAGACAAACTGAAAGGCACATTTTCAGTCTTTTCTTGCATGAATCAACAAAGTTTTGAATTTATTTCTTGAATGTTACTAATCACTGTACTATGAATTGAAGCACAGACTAAAAGGTTCCTACAACTCTGTGCAAGTAAACATCTCATCAACTTGCAATTCATAAATAAAAACCCCTGCCTCGTCACTGTTGTTAATGTCTATTACTGTAATATGTATTTTTTATTCTTTATCATTGAGCTTGTTGTGTCTGAATCACAGACTGTAAAAAATGAATTCATTAGACGCTTCACTTGCTGTGTAAAAAAAATTTACCAGAGTTCCACTTGACTGCAGCAAGTGTTAATAGTAAAATGCAGAAGAGGGACTTCACACCTAGCAATTTTTGGCTTTGGCAGCACACATCGAAGGTTACTGTACTGACTGTTACCCTCAATCCTCATCTTATATATTGTCTGTGAGTACAACTCCTGAGATAACGTGAGAGCGATTCCTAGAAGAAGTCTTGTTTGTGCAGTGTCGTTTGCCCCCATGTGTCAGCGTCTTCCTGCAGGCTGCATCTATTTGTGGGGAATATTTACAGTAGCACTCAGACTCACTTTCTTGTTTAATTTTAATAGGTTTTAAGCGTCTGAACCCATTACTGAGCTGACTGTGGGTCTTTATCTCTCGGTCGCATAGTGGTAATTGAATCTCTCCTCTGCTTGTCATTTCAATTTTGAGATCTTGGTGAAACCTCAGCTGATAACAACTTGAACTTTCAGATTTTACTCCTCAAAGTCCGTCTTAATGAAACAGATCTCAGATGGGGTCAGCAGAGTCGGCTCGTACAAAGCATTCGCGGGGGAGTACACGAGGGAGAGGTCTGACCCGCTGACATTTAACTCGTAGCTTTTAAAGTTCCTCTCCAGAATCATTCCTGCAGAAAGATTGATTCAAAGTGCAAGACATTTTACTGGGATGACATGAGACACAGACAAACTAACACAGGTTCAGCCATGGATGTAAATCTACTGCGTGTTGTGAAGTCAAAGATTGCCTCTGCTCCATGGCTTGGCTGTTTATTGCCGTATCTCGGAGTGGATATCGTCTTCATAAAACCTCTTTCTTTACCATGTTTGGTCTTGAATGGTAAAAAAAATCCCCCATACTTTTATATATCCGCTAATGCTGTTATCAAGGTTTTTATGCTTCATCTACCCTTTAGCATGTGATATACTGGATCCATTATTCAAGGAGTTTAGACATTTATCATTTAATGGCCTGCAGGATGGGCAATAAACTCTTCTCTGTGCTCCATGGGAGACGTGACTGAGTGCTTCTATTACAGCTAATCACTATGTAGCTCAAAAAAATGGACATATTTATGGCGTGTCCCCATACTGTTTTGATGTATATTGCACAGAAAGTTTTTTGATGCTACACAAGTTGTTCTCTTGGATCTTTTGCCTATTGTGTTCCTCCCAATGGAGCCAGAGTAAACCGTCCTGCAGAGAATACTTTATGCGCTAAAGTGCAATGACTTATCCTGGCACTCCCAATTAACCTAATGTTTGATCTATGCAGGTTTTATACATGATGCTCTCCTGCAGCTTTGATGCAAGAGTAGATTCCACCATCATCTTTTGATGATACCACAGTTTGTACTTAGAACGTTTCAAGCATATATACCTTGTGGGTTAACAGCTGCTAGACACAGATTTTCCTACATTTCTCAGGGGAAAAAAACTACATAATTGTCATAAGTGCTATGATACAACAGTTGACAGCAGTTGATTGCAATATGCTATTGTGGCTGTCCTGGACCTTTCCTTGTAAAAATAAAAGCTTGGCTATATAATTGTGTGAACTGGCAACATAAATACTATTTTTTTGTGATTAAATTCAAATTGCAGTACACTCTTAATGGCTTTTTTGGTCCCAGCACAGAAGTCATTAAGTATTCTATTACCAGACTCCTGCAGTTTGTTACTTCTAATATCTCTTTCTCTGCATGTATTATTTATCTTTTCTTCTCTTTTTTACTTTTCTGGAGAAATCCATGCTTCAAAGACTTACTTTGCCCTTTTTGTGCAGTGCTGTAGTGTTTCTTTGTTTGCTTTTCCCTGTTAGTTTAGTGTCTCTGTGTCTCTTTGTCTGTTTCTTTATTAAAACAAAAGAAAAACAGTATTTCTCATTGTCTGGGATGTACTGCCGAATGCAACAGCACTCGGTCAGAGAGAATGAAATCCAGTTAACCTCCACAGTCGCTTCGCGCAAGACAAAAACGGAAGGAACATGCCCTTTTCTCTCTCTCTCTCTGCTTTCCTTCAGTGCCTCATCGCAGCCTGCAGATCACTCACTAACTGTGTAAAGTGGTGGTGACACATGCCGATACCCCCGGTGCGAGACATGAGATCAGCTGACTCCTCTGTGGGTCACAGAGGATGATGATTGGCCCCAGAGACTGAGCTGCAGTACCTGAGATTTATGACACACCGCAGCAGCACAGCAGGCCAGTCACTATCACTCACGGTGTGCTTGTCACTTCTGGAGCCCGAATGACACATGATTTTTGGGACCGATGCCAATAATTGGACATAAATAATTAAGGTTGTCCAATATATGTGCCAGTAGCAGCATAATTCATCATTATAACAAGATTCATGACCAGAATTCTTAATCACGCATATAATCTATGATTTTGTTCCAAATTGTTTAAAGTCTAATGAGCAGTAAGTGTGAAAATTGAGAACTTTACCATACAGTAAGTCATTGTGCCAGAATCTCATTTTTATCCATATCTAATTAGGCCGATAATAATATATCTAAGACCAAAGGCAAAACATCTTTCATTTGGCTGATCTAAAATAGCTTTAGTCTGACTTGGCTCGTCTTTTCTTTCTTGTCCTTTTGAAAGTTGGAGCTTTCTCTTCCCTTGTTCTCTTCTCCATGTGATTGCACTTGGAGGATTTCAGTTATTGTGCTCTGACCTCCAGTTTGTAAACGCCTACAGGCGATTTATTCTCTGTGCCTTACCCTATTCAAAGATAATCACTACTTAAAAGACCTCCCGGAAACACCGGAGCTTAGAAACCCCTCTTATGGAGTTTCTGTATATGTGTATAGCGCTATAACTTATCTGAGAGTGACTCCCTCAATTTTTCCTTTCAAAAGGAAATCAATTTAGATGAGATCATGAAGGATTCTCAGACGGAGCATAGATTTCTTTCCAGTGGTCTTACCCCACCTCATAGGCAGGCCCCACAGCCCCTATAGGACTTGTAAATGTTCCTGTAGAACAATACACAGATCTGCTAAACAATTACAATTATAAACTTCAAGAAATCCTTCAATTCTCAATACAGGTTTGTGGATCCCGTCAGAGCGGAGAAACTACTCACCAGAGTTCCTCTAGACTCCTGTTGGGATCCTGTTCGTGACACCAATTGATTAATAATTTGATAATAAAGACAAGTTCGCTGTCCTCTGATTCAGTGTTCTCTTTAATGATACATGCTGCATGGAGAGAAGTACATCATAGCAAAGGGAATGGTGCAGTTCTCTGACAAGGGTCACACTAACCAGGCTTATATCTTCAAGGACAGCCACCCGCAAGCCTTCCCCTCCTAGTATTGTCTCATGATGGTGTTTGTATTGATGTTGTAAGTGTGTCTAAGGAACAATAGCATCGTGTCTATGTATGACAGTCATAAACCCTCACATGGAAGCACATGAAAACACATGATGAACTCATGATAATCAATACATTGGAATACACAGTACATATTTTCTCTACAGTATCCATCGTTTATTTTAGTATTGAGTCTTAGTGGGGAAAAACTGCCAGTGTTGTGAGATAATTTCACTTGTTTACAATGTGAATAAACTTATTTCAACAACTTTCTTGAATCAAGTTACGTTATCTTGGTACATGTGGAGTGATCCACCTTGTCTCAAGGTATTGTCACTTTTTCAAGAAAATTCACAAAACAGATGAAAATGCATTGGAAGCAAATTAAATGATCTCACACTACTGGCACTGTGGTTTTCACTTGTTTAAAGAACGGATTTTAAGGTTCAATACTAGAATAAATGAGTTGTTATGGTGGATAGTTTTTGTAGACTCAATACTTTCCTAAATCTGCTTGTTAAGATGGATAGTTTTGCAACGCAGTGTTTGTTTTAGACATTATTTTATACCAATTTTGCTTTTTACCTACAAACATCACTCAGAACGCCTGAGCGGAAATAATCAAGAAACCCCAGCTGTTCTCCAAATAATTTCCAATTTGTGAGCATCAGACCGGATCCTAATTTTGCCCTATTTACCCAGTTCTCCCACAGGACAGGGTCTGGACCATTGCCAGTGATGAAACTGTTTTAATGGATGTCCACTTAACAATTTTCATACAACTCTGTGACTGTGATGAGGTCTGAGTTATATTGTGTCCATGAATATAGCATCATCCCCAAACTGCTGTTCTAACAATGGGCAGCATGGTTTCCAGCGCCTGTGGATCCCATATTGCCTCCAGTAATCTCACAAAACAGCACAGAGAGTCTGATGGTGCGTCTCCCTGTGAGACGATCACTGACAGTTCAACTGCTAAAATCAGTTCTGCGCCGCGTAACTTTGATGTTTGACGTCTGAGTGACATCTGTGGTCCTCACCTTGAGTGTATGATCTAATGATGCCCAGGGTACAGTGTGTGCTGCGGAGTGCAGAGCTATTTTCAGCATCGCTGGCAAATAGCGAAAGCATCTGTTTCGGTGCCAACCGTGCTTGCCAAATTCCACCGACCGTGGAAAATCCAGTATGAGCTCAATAGTCCGGAGTCATGTATTTGAGAATTTGCCAAATCTTTGATGTCTTGTTTTCACGGAGGGAAATGTACATTGAAGCATGTGTTCTGTGTATGTCTTCTGTCCCTAGAAGTAGAGTGCATTACAACAAAAAATAAGAAAAAAAGACAATTGACTTTTGACTATTTTCATTTCCAAATCACAAGAGTGTGCATTTTTTCTCAAAGAGGGGAAGACATTGAACTTTGGTAGTACCTTAGGTTGTGTAGCTTCCTGGACTTGATATAACCCCAAAGTCTTCTGATGATTTTTTTTTTTTTTTTTTAAGTGAATCGCTTTTTTTATGTTATTAAATCTTGTGTAACTCTGAAATTCTTCTGACTGGATTTTGATGTTACACTTGTTGGTTTAATAACATAAAGAAAGCGAATCACTGGAAAAAAAAATCAGCAGAATGACTAGTTTTTTTTTAATATATCGTCTATAATATAATGTGCTTTGTTCGTGTCTGTTTATGTGCTAGAAGTGTGATTTTCAGACCTGTTGCACCATATAATGGCAGTGAATGGAGAGAGAAAAAACACAATTCTCCAATCGTCTCTACCGGAGCAACTATTGTGCAGCCCTACAGCTCCAATACGTCCTTTCCTACTTTTCTGCATGTGCTGCACAAACTGTCTGCTTTGAATTTCAGTCACTTAACACCTTTCAAATGAATAACTGACATTTTAACCAAAATGATGGCTCCCAGCATGTTGATCAAGTGGAATTTCCCATACTGCAGAGGGAAAATGTGTATTTGGTGTCTGGTAGTCGATCTCCTCGTACTCCTGATGACTGTTTTTTTTATATTGACTCTCTACCCGTTTGTACAAAGGCAGCATAAAACGGAGGATGTGGGTGTTCTGGTGATAGCGGCGATAGGGAGGCAATAAGGAAATGCAGAATGTGCATTTCTGTGAGGAACGACGGGAAGCTTTATGACAGCTATTGTATCTGCAGGATGGACACGGCAAATAAATTTTTCTCCTGTGACCGCCGCACTGCTAGAACTTATGTGGGCGGTCCACCTTTAAATGGGTTTCATTAATTTTCGTTTTGTACAGTAATGAGAAGGCCCGTACAGAAAGTTAATAATCTGGCAGTTATTTGGAAAGCAATATCCCTAATATACTGTGTTCCAATATATTCTAAAAGCATATAGCATTTTTATCAACTTTTTATCATCTTTTTATCTTTTACCGGCTTTTTATTGTCTTTTTATCATCTTTTTATCGTCTTTCTATTGTCTTTTTACGTCTTTTATCTTTTATCTTAACTCTATCTTAATTTTATCTTACTTTTGTTCTATTATTTTATTTATTTTGGTTTTCATCCTACGATTATACTACTATTTACTTGAATGTTTGCTCTTTTCCACCTCTGTCCTCCTATGAACTTAATCCCAGTTTGTTATTGTTTTATTGCCTTTTAAATTCATAATTTGAGTATTCTGTCTTTATTTTGTCTGTCAAAGCACTTTGTAAACTCTGTTTTTAAAGGTGCTATATAAATAAAGTTATTATTATATACTAATAATCAGTATTCTGTCAGTATTTTTGATATATATGCAGAAGTTTATATTTGCTGAATAGATATAGCTAAGAAATATATTGGTGCTAGTATTAGTTAATATATTCATCAAACTAATATATTTAGTAACATGTACACATATGCCATAAATATTAGGCTACATATTCCAAAGCTGAATACTGTATGTGGAATATTTTTGAAAATACATATGGGCTTATTTTGTTTCCATATGGGGAGACAGAAGTGTGACAGCATGCTAACATGAGCAGGATCCAAACCCTCGCAGTCAGAGCGCAGGGACAGTTTCAGAGATAAATAAACCGGCCGACTGACCCAACCACCAGGGGCGTTCAAATCTCTTTATGTTTAATTACACTGCCAAGCCCCTGGTCTCTGAGTCTGCACTGTAACAAGAATGTTATCCATCTGACAGCTGGTGGTGAAATGCGTTTCAAAATATATCACCAGCTTTAACAAAATGATTAACAGCACAAAATTAAAGACGTTATGGTACTATCCAGCTATCAAAGGGATGTTGGACTGAGAATTAGGTGGCAGACTCTCAACTGATACCAAATAGACGGCCATCTTCCTACGATTCGGCCTTCAGCTACTGGCTTATCACCGTTACCGCTATTTTCACATCTGTGGTGTCATGCTAATAAGAAGAGGTTTGACTATCTACAATGGTTAGTACAGTTACACTTTCAGTAGGTTTTTTAAAACTTCAAACTTAAAGGAATGCACCAGGTTTTTTGGCCTGTTGGTAAACTTAAGTGATGAGAACATACTAGATACCATCACTCAGCATAGTGTATGCTAAAGTGTTAGCATGGAGCATCGGAGGGAAAAATGTATCAGGGACATATTGATGATTTTGGTGTTTTTGTTCTCATCACTTAAACCTGCAGTGAGCGATATCAGACCTTGTAACCAACCCTGAAACTAAGGTGTGCTATGTGGAGATTTCTTTGATAAAATAATGATATAAACCAATACCCCTGCTATTTCTGAAAATGTTATAATAGAAGAATCGATGAAGCGAGCGAGTAAACTTGGTAAACTAGTAAACTTAGTTGACCTATGGGACTGTCTCCCAGAAACGTGGTGTACTCCTTTAAAGCCACGATACACTGGAGTGTTTTTGAGGCAACAGAAGAAGGGCAATTTTGCCAACAATTATGACCAACAGTACTTTATTGCTGTACTCTTATTCCTTACACCTTGCTTCGCTATCCACATTGATTTTATTCCCCTTGCCCTGCTGAAGGCAATATTGCCCATCCTTGTGGCCTCTAAAAGTTTTATCACCCTTTAGCTCTCGTCCTTGTTAGTGCCACGTCCCGTCTCTCCCTCACCTTCTCATGGCCCTACCATTTCACCTGTGGGGGAGAAAGGCCCTGCAGTGAACCGCAAACTACGCCAATATATGAGTCATCTTTTTTATTATGTGCATTAAATATCCGAATGCAGGGTCTTAATTTAGATCCTCCGTGTACAAGATTTATAATGACATACAGTACATTATAAAGTCTCTTTTTATGCGTCCTTGAAGCAAACGGATCCATCCCACTTTAGTCTGAAGTGGCGGACAGATTCAGTGACGGGTTTGAAGAAATGAGGGAGAAAAGACATTAGAGAGAGAAAGAGAGACAAAAGAGAGGGAAATGGGGCAAAAGCGATGCAAAGAAAACCAAGGCTTCTACCCAAGGAGTGCTTAAAAGAAAGAGTGAGAAAGTGGTGAAATAAGACAGCGACTGCACATGAAGACAAACAGGCTGGACTGAGGCGACAGAGATTTTCAATCAAAGAAACATTGAAAATTCACAGGGCGCTGAGAGGGAGAGGATCCAATTTGGAGGAGCATTTCCACCAGAAACAGAGAGAAGGGACTTTCAGCTGAGTCCAATACCAAAATGCTGCGACCTAAAAGGAAATGGAACCGACTAAATGAAAACAGGCCGCCAATTCTTTCCACATAATTAAAGGGAGAATATTTAGCGAAGTTTCTCATGGTGATCAGGGTTTCCATTAGTAGTATTAGTGAGTGCTGCATGTCAGTTCTAAAAGGTTTTTACTCTTCCAAAATACAAAACTGTATGGACACCAGGGTGAGTTAATGTAGCATTTTTGAGTTTAATTGTGCTTCTAATCTTTCGTTGTCCCCCAAATATCGATCATAAAACTTTATATGAAGTGCTTTTCATCAGTTCTTTTATTAGTCCTCAGGGAAGACTCACTTTACTGTAGCCTGCCGCTTGCTTTAACTTAAGAGCCGCAGCATATAGTGTGTGTGTGTGTGTGTGTGTGTGTGTGTGTGTGTGTGTGTGTGTGGTGTGGAAACTCATATGCTGCAAGGAGACGGTTTATAATGCATGACTCTAATTATTGAATTTTTCATTCGCGAGTCCTTATGCTTGACTTAATACGGTTTAAGCATTCTGCATTATTAAAGTTTAGATGATATTTTTACAACATTGCCTCTAAGATCTTGTAAATGCACCTTCAAGAAAATGGTTCAACTTCTTCTGTTTAACGGTCAGTAACTGACAACGAATATACTGTAAAATGTAATTGTTAATTACAGTTTATTAATTCTTACAAGTAAATATGGCAATGCTGGCAAAATGTGAATCTAGAGAATTGCCAACTTTACTGACAGCAAACTGCTGCTAATTCAGATAATTAACTTGATAATTATCTAAGCTTGATTGCCATAAATAATTTTAGATCAGACTACAGAACACAGTGTCAGTTTTACCCTTTTTTGTTGACCTCATTGTAAGCAAATTACCTCAAGTGTAAACATATTTAATTTTACTTTACTCTTGAAAAGTAGAAGAGCATCTTTTACTGTGACAACACTTATACAGCGATAGCAATGCAATGCACAGTTCCAACACTTCATTGTACTTCATTGTACTTTACTGCTGAATCTTATTTCTAAACCACGTGAAACTTTAACAAGGCCCATTGATTGGGAAATGTGGCTTTGAGGGTGTTTAAAATGTGACACTTGGCCAGATGTCGGCCTCATGAAGGAGCCAGATATCGACTAAGACAAAAATCAATCCCAAACGAGTGATGATGCATATTTAATCACCATGTCAGGTTTTAATGAATGTGTCATCGGAAAATGATCTTTTCCCTAATGCCATTCATTTCAAGAGCCAAAACACTGAGGGCTTTTATAATGTAGTAAACAAAATCTAAAATTGCAACAGAATGAATTATACATGAGGATTGTAGCTCAATTCCCCAGTGAAGTGCGGTGGAGTGTTGGTTGTTTTGAGCCTCGAGAAATCAAGGTTTAATAGCTTCACTACTGTAAACAGATCAAGAGTCTCATCTGCCAAAGAAGAGAGGGAGATGTGAAACACTGAAAGCGAGGCCTGTCGTGGATGTTACACTGTTTGAGAAGCAGTTTTCGGTTTTGCTATGGATTCTCATGCAATTCTTATGATGTCAGAGCATGCTCGGCTAGCGGCGGTTAGCAGCCATTAATGGATGTGGCGCTGGTAAGGTGGACGTCCTTGGGATGACAGAGGAGGAGATTCAACATCTAAGAGTCTAGTGGAGGAGGCAAATCGAGTCGGACAGGAGATGTTGTCGTCAGCTCTGTTGGGACGTCTATCGGAGCTCGCGGTTGTCAAAAGAGCCAAGTGTAATCAGTGAGCGGGGGTCTGCAGAACATTTGAAGTACATCGCTGCAGTGTTAAGACTCGGCTCTCCGAGAAATGGATCTCCCAGAGGGCCGAGCCAACTGTCCTTCATCTACAAAGAGAGAGGGGGGAGAAGTCTGGCAGAGATCCAGGCTCTCAGACTAAACAACAGGTTATGACTGACAATGGAAGGTTCATTTAATGGTTAGAAACACGTAGGGTAGAGTATTGTCAGTGGGGCTATGGACCAAAAGTCTAATTGCAATTATTTGACAAATATTGAAGTTTTTCTAGTTTAAAATTGTTTAAAGAAAAGTGATTTTGTAAAAAAAAAAAAAGTAGTTGTCAGTGTGCAGGATTTACTGAGTTTGAGTCTGATGAAAGCTTTCACCAATATTGTACTTGATTCATGGACCAAAGATTACCTTCGCCTCTAAAACACCTTGCTCAGAAATCCAGTTTGGACGCCCCTCTCTCTCATAAGCAGTTAATTGCAGCCATTGCGATTTGGTAATTGCAGAAATTCATATTGCGATTTCGTTTTTTCTTTCAATTAATTGTTCAGCCCTATTCGTGAGATATGTCTCAATAAGCTCTTGATAATTCTCATAGTATAATAATAGTTTTGGTTGTGGCAGTGCAGGTGTAGTTAAATTCCCTGTTTCTGGATTAGGATCCAGTCTTCTCTCTGGTGTCTCCTCTAGTCTGTTTCCCTCTCAGCTTTCCCATTGTCTCAATGAAAAACAAATACTGAGATGAGGGAACTACCCACTCCTAAACGTGAGACTCCATAATGGGCTTCCTTACATTAGTCACTTCATAGGGCAAAGGTTTAGTCTTTTTTTTTTTCTCCATCACATCGCAAAGGGCTGTGCTGCTTTTTCACATCAGTAAAACACAGGAATTTCTTCGCTTTGCATGTTTTTCCCATGTAAAGTTTCAAAAGGAGGAATGTCCAGAGGGTATTTCCTTTCCTGATTGGATCAAATCCGCTATTTTTTTTTTCACACCATGTAGAATGACCTCATTCTGGGGCCCCCGTATTCTTCCATTGCATGATTGACAGCTGCCCTTGGCCCCTGCGCTGCGTCTCACAGGGGATCTGTGGATGTCGTGGTCCTGCGGAGGCTGAGCCGCTGCACTGATAATGCAGCCGGAGACGGCGCGAGCTGGCAGCCGTGTCTCAGGGGATCGCTGCGCAGTCACACAAGGGTAATTACCAGAGCAGGGGGGGGTGGGGGTTGGGGGGGCAGATGAAATGATTTCAGCACCTCTGAATTAAACATGCTCCAAGGAATAGGAACAATCTACAGGCTGACTCACTGAAACGCAGAACCATCCATAGGGCTCTTTACAATGAAGTACATAGTATTTCCAGGTGTGAATTTTGCTGAATTTTAAAGGGGGAGGTCTCCATATTTGATTTCAACACCACTGAATTAAACATGCTCCAAGGGATAGGAACAATCCACAAGCCGCCTCGATACAAACGCGTAACCACCCACAGGGTTTTTAATACACGTGGTATTTCCATGCGTGAATTTAGCTGAATTTTAAAGGCGATGTCTCTCTTATTTGATTTCAGCACCACTGAATTAAACATGCTCCAAGGAGTAGGGACAATCCAGAGGCTGCTTCAACACCAGAGCAGTTCACAGGCTTCTTCTTTACAATAATGGATCATACATATTGTTTCCATTCGTGAATTTCTGCTGCATCTTATAGTGGAGGTCTTTTTTGAAGATCTCCGAGGGGTTTTCTGCGTCTGTGTTAAGCTAATGTTTCAAATCCCCCATCAGATTTGCAAGATTTGCTGCTTTGGACAAAAGGTTTCCTCTCTGCCTCCTCTTTACCCTCTTAATCTTCTTTGGAGCTTCACTCAGGTCCTGTTTTTTAATCCGGACCCCTGGCTGGTTTCCCCATTTTTGTGTTACCGCAGGCCAACAGACAACAATGATCTTATTTTTAAGTTGCTTTTTGGAAGTGGGTCCTGTTTTGTTGTGTGTCTTTTAAAGAAGTCACTATCCACGAATGGATCTGGGTGGGTGTTTTTAAATGCCAGTACACCGAAAACCTGTTTGCAGTAATTTCTGTTCTGTCTATCCAGTATTCAGTATGAGATGATGAGAAATCTTCTACGCATCGATGTTGGTCTTCTGTCTGTCAGCAGTGAGAGTTATTTGCTTAGTGACTGAAGGGATGAGATGTGGGAGCAGAGTGGCCGTACCGGAGGCCTTGCTAATGCAACTCAAACAAGGCCAGGTATTTGATATGCAGCCTGTGTATCTGTGACTGACGGCATGCATGTCACAGTGCGACCCCTCTCATCAAACCCTCATTTGGGACTTGTCAAAATCCACTTAGCACTCAGACATGAATGCTTAAGCTCTTCCAGTGATCCTCTTTGTCTCTTTAGGGGGGGGCCGAGCAGGGCTGTCGATCGAGCCCGGCCTCTGGGGAGACACACACATGCACACACACACACACACACACACACACACACACACACACACACACACACACACTAGATGATGAATTATTCTAAATGCTGCATTGCTGCAATATGTTGGGGTCTCAACACACAACTCTGATAAATCTGTTCGCGATTAAAGATAGAGCTGGGTATAAATCAGCAATACCTACTGTATTTGTACCATACTGTTTGGTATCGGTATCTATTTTATGGCATTAAAAAGTATGAGAACCCTTTAAAATGTTGGATTTTTACAACAGTGGAATCAAAAGTTTTCTAGCCATTTTTTGAGGAAATTGAGTTGTTAGAAGAGCAGTTCACATGGTTCTCTGTGGGTTGAGAAAATGTTATGACCCCTGGGCTTAAGAAAACATTTCATTTCAAAACCCCATTGGATACGTTCAAAAATACTTGATGGTCAAGCTAAAAAAAAAAACACAAGGCTGTTTTTCTTAGTTTCTGAAAAGGTCACATTGTGGAGATATGTGGTTTTCACCCAACAGCGATGATTATAGAGATGTTACACGGAAAATAATTCACTTTACTGCATGGGAACATGTGCTTTCATTCAGCTAAGACGGTTGTCACAGAAAGCCGGGCATCAAATTCAAAGTATCAGCACCTCTATCAATATTTTTCCATACGGAGGCCAGTGATCAGAAGGACCAGCCTCTCCACACACACATCAACCGTCTCGCTCTCTCTACTTCAAGGTAGAGCGATCTCCCAGGGGGGTCAAAAGCTCAGACGAGTGCCCCGGCGCTCCGGCTCGGCACAGACCGAATCAGGAGAGTTGACGGTGATATGAAAGGATCTGGGCTGACAGACAGAGGAGCGGCGTCCATCCTCGCCCCTGTGCACCGAGGTGACGAGCCGCCCCGCCGCTGTGCAGCCAGGCGGAAAACTGCCCTTTCTGGCACGGCCCGCCTCGGCCCTTGGCACCTTGTGCGGGAGCGTAGCCCCTCTGCCCACCGGCTCCACCGACTGCCACCGATCTAATGCTGGTATTGTTGCCTCCTGCCGCCTCTCGCTGCTCTTGGAGTCTGCGGTTTGAAGGCTGAAGGTGGAGATTAGACACAGTTGGGTCACGATCAGACAAAGATGCAAAGGATTTCGCCACCCGTAATCTCGCTGGTTGATACCACAGGCAAAGAAGGAGGTCACCACCCCCCTAATGCCTGAAGGATGTGTAAAGACGCTTTTGTTGTTGATGTGTAGACTGTGTAGGATGGCACTGAGCAGAGGTGGAGCTTCTGGATCTGCTTATATTTCTACTGCATGATTCTGTTGCATGTTAAATACAGTAAACCCTTATTCTTCACTGAGACATTGAATTTCATCTTCCTTTTTCTACAGTTTTTTTCATTTTATGGGAAAGATTTAGTTCCTACTGTTTTTTCCCCCCCATCTTTTTCTTGGAGATGGCACTGTGGAAATTTGATTATTCCTAAAATATTTATAATTTCAAATACACAAAGGTTGATAGCACCATCACCCTGACCAATCCTTACCCTCAGTCTCATCATTAGCACACCAGTAAATGACAGAAACATATTGTTGTACAGTAACTATTTGCTGCCATCTGCTGGTGCATAGTCTGCCAGTGTTGAGCTGAGAAATTAGGGGGGAAAAAAAGTTGTGTGTTCAGCATTTAGACATATTTATATTTATGTTATATTGTCAGTGTTGGCCTGTTTCCGTTGTAAGATCATTCTTAAGGCATTGCTTCTCTATAAGATAGTACACAGTGGAAAAGGACAGGACAGATGGCAGCAGGAGGGCTGGTTGACATGCAACAAAGGTTATGAGTCAAACCTGCCATGTTGCCACAGTGTGCCTGCTTAGCCACCAAGACACTGTGATGTGGGCTTGGTTTTATTTGCATCATAAATACAATGCACAGGATCAGCAGACAACATGCCATGTTATCCCTTTTCTCTCCCTCATTCACTCAGTCATTCATTAATGAAAGGTTTGACCGATATGTTTTGGGTTTTTTTAAGGCTGATACTGATGCCGATATTTTTGTACTGAAGCTGCCGGTAGGTGATATTTTGTGCCGATATTCAAAATCTTTGAATGTGACCATTTTTATACCAAAAAATTACAAGGAAGGCAGTGTTTTCCCCAGGATTGGATTCGTCTCAGGGTGGAAAAGCCTCTGAAACAGCATTTAGACCATCATGGGACACTAAAACTATGAAACCATGAAATTCTTTTAGTTAGTCTAAAAGCAGTTGGTCTTTAAAGCCGGGTGACCCACTACACATATACAGTGGTTGGGGAAAGTTTACATTAAGCCTTTAGATGAAGAATTAATTCATAAAAAAAAAAAACATTATTGAGCATGTAAACAAATAAAATTGCATTACAGGTTATACAGACAGTTTTTATGTAGCTGTGGTCAAGAAGGAACCTCCATCACAGCAGCGGGGGACGACATATGATATTTCATAAAGGTCCAGTATTGGCTCGATATCGGTCTAACGCTGCTGCAGACACACACATGCAGGCACACACACACACACACACACACACACACTCTCACACTCTCACACGCTAAAACTCAGCAGAGGTGGTGGTTTATTTGAACATGTGAGTCAGCCAGTCCCTGTGGGCCGCAGCTGGAGAGAGCAGAGCCCCACCCAGCAGCTCCAGCGTCATATGTGGTTCCCCCCCTCCACACACACACACACACACACACACACACACACACACACACACAACTAACTCCCTCTGATTTATGCGTGCCGGACACCCCTCCCCTTGACTTCAGGATGTATTGTCCTCCATTCACTGAACTGAGTTAAGTTTCAAAACGTCCAGCAGTGGAGCTGAAGTGCTGGGTAGCTACTGTTGGCAGCCAGATGCCTGTTTGTGGTGAGTGTATTTTTGTGTTGCACGGGAATGCGGACCAACTGTTATGGCTGGAAGTTTTATGTAGATTCACTGGGTCTAAAACTTTTAATTTATACAGCCTTGTTTCGGATGATAACCTACACCGTGGGTTTTAAACTTTCACTTTAGTGTTTAATTGCTGTGTATTTTTTTGTGGGCTGATGGAAGAGATTCTGTTCAATAGAAATAGTTGAAACAAGTCAATGCTTGTTCTCGCATGATCTTTTGAAACAGCAGTCAATAGTCTTGTTTAAAGACAGCTACAGTAGTCATTCATGGCACTGCCAGTGATGTTGTCAACATGCGTCTTACTCTGCTGAGCTGAAGTCTCATATTGACGAATTCCTTTGAAATTAGGCAGTCGGGCGATCGCCAGATGAATGACAAGGCTTTAGCAGACACGTGTGTTTGATGAAGCTTATTAGAGTGATTTATTCCATAACTTGGGGAACGTCTGTTTGAATTAGAGAGAACGTGAGCATGCAGTTTCATTTCAGTTGATCTGTGTTAGAGAGTCTGTCTGGAGTCATCGCAGCTCTGCTACATCAGGCCAGATGTGGTATTCTCCATAACATACTTCCTTACAGAACTGGGTCAAATGCTTTTTGCAAATATTTCTCAATGTTTGTTTTAATCTACTCGGAGCACCAGATGGGTGGAGTTTACCCATCAGGACATTTTGTATCAGATAAGTTGTCAATCATAGAAAATTATGCTAAACTGACTTTTGAATTGTCTAAACTTTTTGACGCTCTTTGTGTTGACCTATGAAGCAAAAACTACCCACACTATCTTGATCGCACTACAAATTGTTTGCTAATACTTTCTGACCCAGGTCTGGTTTCCTAAATGGCCGAGACGAGGCAGAGGAACTGTAAAAACACTCATTAGACCCTCGGGGCCCCGGGGGCACGTGGATCTTTTGTCTGCCTCTGAGATGCTCGACTCCCAAGAAATGCGACACCACACTCTCCTTTTCAAGCCTCTGTGGTTGATGTCTCATGCTGCAGTTTTTGGCTTGGAGACCATTAATTTGGAGATAGAAGAAAATATAAAGCACACTGGAATGTTTTCCCAAAAGTCCCGTTTAAAAGTATTTCCTGCATGAAAATGGAAGTCGTATTGTTCAGTCACTTTCCAGTTCAGGCCGGCCTGTTTCCATACAGTGAAGCCCTGTTTACTGTTGTGTATAACGGGGATGTATACACGCACCATGCCTAATAAGCACTCAGGGCGATGCAATATCATGTGGCTGCATCACAATAGGCTGTTTATGTGGATCAGTGGCAGTCTGGAGCAGAAGAGGGGCTGCTGCCAGGCACAGCGCAGCGCTTCTCAGCCAGCCTCAACCTCATTTCTTCACTGGATGAAAAGCAGCCAGATTTTCAGGCCGTATTCGACCCCGGGGCATGTCATTTAGCAAATGAATGGCCCTCTTTTCTGGACAGTTGAGCCAGTCACAGTCCATCATACCACGAGACAAGTGAGCCCACAGTATTACTTTTCACAGCGGAGGACTGTTTTGAGCAGGCACATTTGCATACCTTCAGGGAATGGCATGAGCAAAGCATAATAATAATAATAATTATGTGTGGTACAGTTTATGGACATGCTGGATCCCTATTATTGAAAGATCAGACACAGTTAGGTAAGAGGCAGCTTGTGTTTGTCTGTCCAGGCTCAGCTCATGATAATGCAGGATAAGGCACTTTATTATCCACAATATGTTCCTTTATTGTAATTATTTGTTGTATTATCTTCAATACTCTATATCCCTTTCTCCTACTGTAGCAGTGACACAGTTTCCCCACAGGGTTCAGTAAAGTTTCAGCTCATCTAACTCTAGATAATCTGTAGCAAGTCACATCATGTGTTGTTATTTAACTCACAGAATGACCCAGGACTTAAAGAAAGGCTCACATGATGATTGCAGTGTTCATTAATGCAGATGAGTGCAGGAATACGCGTTTCTTCAAAAAAACAAAAAAGAAAGATTTATGGATTATGTAAATTGATATTATTTGGTTAGTTCGATTTCCCATCGAACTAAATGTACACACTTGAGGAATAACCTGCTAATATTTGTTAAAATATTTGAGATATTTATTCACGTGAGCTTGAGACATTTAAACATGGCTCAAACAAGGTCAAATCTCTTCAAATCGGTCATATTCATAGTCCAAAAAAAATCTGTCACTGTTTTGTCCTGGCCTGGATCTTTATGTGTGTATTTTGGTCTCAAAGGTCACCAGGTCATAAAAATCAGAAATGATGTATCACTTATTTGTCTTCTTCCCACACGGCGAGGGGCTCGTAACTTCAGGTAGCACAATGGTAGGAAACCGACAGGAGTTGCAACAAGGAGATTTTTGCTGTGTGTGTGTCAGGACAAAGACGCATCTCTGACCGAGTGACTCTGCTGCTTGTGATTTACGGTCGACCGAGCCGCGGCCTCTCAAGTCGACTTCTGATGACTGTTGTGAACCGAGCGAGAGGCGTAGCTGCGTCACACGGCCGGGAGGGGGGGGGGGGGGGGGGGGGGGTCACATCTGAGTGGGAAGGGTCGCTGGGCAGGAAGACGACAAGCTGGTGAAGAGGGACAGTAGCAATATCACAGCTGGACGACTCTCCTGCTCACACACACTCGCACACTCCTGGGTCTTTAACTCTGTGTTTCCTGGTGTGCTGTAGCTTAAAACAATGGTTGGTCAGTGTTTACTGTGTTTTCCTGCTGTTTGGGATCTTGTTCAGCCTCCGCAGGGTGTCGTTTTTCCTTTTCTACCTTATATACAGTATGTGTGTGTTTGAATCCCCTGCTCGTCTCTTTCAGGATGGCTCGGTGGGAAACCTTGATGACCTGGCTGAGGAGTACTCGCAGTATTACGGCACCTCCCTCAGTGACGTGTGTGAAAGGATGGAGGAGCTACGCAAACGCAAAGTAGTACAAGAAGCAGAGATGGTAAATAACTTTGTATACAGTGTCGTGTTCAGCTGAGAATTAAGTCACAGGTGTTAACTCTTTTCAGTCTTTTTCTAGTCAGTTGAGATCTTGGTTCACTAATAATCACACATGGCAGCACTGAATTAGGGCTTTTTCTGCTGCCATCTTGCCAATTTAACACTTTTAACTTGTCTGTCTAAGAGTGAGCCTAACTATATACTTATGTGCTATCTGCTGAAGTCCTGTCCTCCTGTCACCAATGCTCTGCTGCCTGTCATCTTGTGTATCCACCTTAATGCTGTCCTCTAGTTGTGGTTTGAATATTTGCTTTTAATTGTAGGTAGCCATTAATGACATCTGGCTAGGGACTACATAAAAACTAGCCTTTTTGGCTAACTCTTGTTGTTATGTCATGTAGCAGACGCTTTTCTCCAAAGCAACTTACAATTAATACATTTTGTCAGCAGTAGTCAAACTGACTGTATATCACAGTCTTCATCAGCTAAGCCTTCAATAGGAATAAGTAGCATGGCACATTTTCAGAAATTTTTACCGAAATTTTAATTACTGCCTATTGTCCCTGTCAAATAAACTAAACTAAAAAAATAGGTAAAATCAAAATGCTTGCTCTAAATCTAAATCAATTAATCACTGAATCAAATTAAATCTAGATATATTTACATTTATGAAATTCAGTTGCGTTTAAACACCTGTGTTAGTGCTATGGCAGTCGCTTCGTAAACACACACTGTTCACCAGTGTTATTGCGAAGCGTGGGTTGGCCAGTTCAGTCAACTGAATATTATTTCTATTTCAGTGCTATGATGACACTATAATTTACTCCTCCACTTCCCCTGCCTCTGTGTTTCAGGGAAAGATTGACTCAGTGGCCACATCACTGCAGCTCCGCTCTCAGATCCAGGTGAGTGTCCGGCTCTGGCCCTGGTCAGGCCCTGGTCAGGCCCTGGTCAGGCCCTGGACAGGCCCTGGACAGGCCCCAGGAGGAGCTGCTTCCTGCTCTGCGTCACCAGAGAGGCCGATGAGACGCAGAGGAATTGCCTTGTCATGATTATCTCAAGGAAAACTGAAATACCAGACTGCAAAGTCACGTTTCCCTGACTGTAGATAGAGAGAGATGCCCATGAGATTGTCTTCAAATGTTAGGAAGTATATCCTAAAGGATTGTGAAATGTGACATGTGGGATGTGTGGGATTTTCTGCCAGTGAGATACAAATGAAGAGTTCTATTCCAAAATGCTGTCAATTTTGTATCAAAATCATAACCTGAAATTCATCTCCCATTATCTCTAAGATAAAGATGATGCCAGTTTATCAACTACTTAATTTGCCTGCTATCCTTTAGAAAGCACCATAATCTGATTCCATTTTTTGCTATAAGTAAGTAAGAATGGGTATTACTCTTTTACAAAAAGTTGGTACCTCCTTTTGGAACGAAACTTCACATTTTGAGATGCAAACGTCCAAAAACAGTTTTCTAAATTGGAGACTTTCTTCTGTATTCCCGCCTGACTGGTTTCATCTCCTCAGGAATCCCTGGGACTCAGCAGCACCATGTCCACCCCAGAGACCGAGAGAAGGTAAGACATCACCGTGACAGCTTCACACAGAGATAATTGATTTTTTTTTTTTTTAAACAGTGGGAAGTCCACTACCTTTAGTGTTTTTGTCTTTGTTCAGACAGCAGGAAGGCTCAGAGTTGAACTGAGTAGGGAAGACGCAGGAGAGAAGCTTTTGGCAGGATTTGGTTTTAGGAGAGGAGAAAATCAACACTGCACCATGTCCAGGCACAATAATAATAGTTTTATCATGCATCATATTTAGTATTTAAAATCAGTCGTATCTCTTTTGGAGGCAGAACTGAGATTAATTTATTACCTCCATTGTCAGCATATGGACATGTGCGCTTCCCCTGCTTCCTGGTGCCCTCTCCGGTCACTTTTATGAAGCATTTCCCTGTAACCTCCACACTTCCTTCCTTCCCCCTATTGTTCCTATTGGATTTCGAAGATTAGTCATATTTTTGTCATTGGAAAGAGAAAGAGGGAATCGGGGGTTATGACTAATAACATAGCGACATATTGATTCGATTAGGCTTTTTAAGGAGACAGCACGCTCAAATTTGTTTTCCGACATCCATATTTGTGAGGATTTATCATTACAAGCAGGCCTAATGAAGAACACAACTTCAGAATGACACAACAGCCAAATCTCCCTTCATAACTTATATATGGGAACAGGATTCACATGCGGTTTAGATCGCCCCCTACTGGGATAAACGCAGAATGAGGCCAGTGAGAGCTGATCGCTACTAAAATCAACAAGAAGTAATGTTTGACCGATAGCGAGTCCTGAAGGCTGATACAGATATTTTTAGACTTTAAGTTGCCGACAGCTGATATTTTGTGCCAATATTCAATATGTTTAAATGTGCTTATTGTCTCTATTCTGTGTATTTTGTTGATATTCCATTTGTTTTCAATATTTAATCTTTGTTTGCCCACTCTCGGCACCTATTGCACGCCTGACCGTCCTGGGAGGGGAATCTCTCTCAGTTTCTTCCATTTGTTTTTTTTCCCTAATGAGATTTATGGGTGTCGTTTTCCATTTATTGTGTGAAAATACGGGTGTGTGAAGCCCTTTGAGGCTGTAACTGTGATAAAGGGCTATGCAAATCAATTTGACTTGACTTGACCGTTTTCATGCCAAAATATTACAAATATTCATTGTTTCCCCCGGAATTTTTACTGTAAAATATGCAACAGGGGCGTCACACACACACCACAACCCTGAATATGATCTAGAGTCAGAATATCAGGTGCTGTGCTGGCTCTTATAAATGCTTGACCAAGCACAAGAATGAGCTGTTTTCATTGTGTGGTTTCACCTGCTGCATAGTGTTTGTAAGTCAGATTGAACCGATATGTTATTTTTGAAGGTCGATACCGATATCTTTAGATTAAGTTGCAGATTTTGTGCACAAGTATTCACTGTTTCCCCTTGAATTTTTTCTTGCAAGGGTGGAAAAGCCTCTGAAAAAGCATTTAGACCTAAAACTCTCCAATGAAACCCAGACTGATGAAATTCTTTTAGGGTTAGCAGCTCTTAACCCTGCTATTATGTTAAAATTTACAGACATCTTTTATGTTTGGGGTCAAATTGTAGGTTTAGTGTAGGTGTAGGTGTAGGTTTTACAAAAAATGATTGTAATTGAAAGTGTTTCCCAAGTTTACACTTCAGAACATCAGTAAGTAGCACATAGCAGTTAGTCAATAATGAAAAAAAAACACCAATAAAAAGTAAATTGTCACCAAAATAGTCTTTCAAAGAGCTGTGACAGGAGCTCATTGGCAGAAAATATTCAGGTGAGATAAAACTCTATAAAAACTCGATAAAACTGCCCTAAAGCATGTGAATGTTATTTAAAGATCAAAAATTGCATGGAAAAGTTCCCTCAGTTTTCAGTCAAAACAAAGAGAAAGAAAATATGTGTAAAACTTTTATATTTTCTCTGGTTTTATAAGGCTTTTGTGTTATTGCAGGGTTTACAGACTTTTTATGTAGCTGTGGTCGAGGAGGAACCATCATATCTGATATTTAAAAAAAAAAAAAAAAAAAAAAAAGGCCAATATTGACCTGATGTACTGTATCGGCAAACCAATATATCGGTCTAATTGTAACAACAAGTGTCAGCTGATGAGAGAGAGAGACACAGAGAGAGAGAGACAGGCAAACATACACACATAAACAAAGAGAGACAGAGAGAGAGATTGACAGAGAGAGAGAAAGAAAGAGAGAGTGAAAGTGTGCGGGGAATGCAGGGGCCACGGTAGCGGCGGTGCTGCTGTAAAACCCCGGCTGGACGTCAGAAAGCCTCCATTGTTCCTGCAGTGGCCGGAGAGCGCTGACCTCTGTCCACCAGCCAAGAGCCACCAGTCTGTTTCATCTGCTCTCAATACTTTGATTTGCCTTTTTTTTACTATGAAGCTAGAGTCATGAGGGACAGAGCACTATTGTGATTTTTTTTAATTTTATTTTTTTTTTATTGTATCTGGTGGAAGAAGGGAAGATAGAGGGACATGTTGAGGGAGATGGTGGGATAACAGGGAAAATGAAGAAAATAGCTTTGGAAAACAGGTACTGCACCGTCCAGGATGTGTTTTCCATTTGAGTTCTATTTTATTTTTACTTACAGTTCAAATGGAGTAAATATTATGTTTGATCTTTAGGTTCCCTGTGCACAAGTCCAGCTCTGATGATGGATCAGGGGGTAAGTTAAGGTTTTCTATAAATCCTTATGATCTAAATATATGGTATACTTTATCGTAAGTAGAATCAGACAGATGTAAATTATATGAAAATAAGCTCTTTTAAAGCAAATGAAACCTTAAGTAATGCTACTTTGAAAAGTGAATTGTTTTTGTTTATATCGGAAGTTGTTTGAAGTTACTGTAACTGTTCTGCCAGGTTTTAGTTAACCCAACTTCTCTCTTCTTTGAGAATAACTATGATATTATGGAGTGTAATCCTTCAAAATACTAAATATAGCCTTTCATGTAGTTGATGTTACTTTTTTTGTATTCTCTATTTTGCTAATAACTGAGGGGATAACATTATAGTTATTTGTTTACCTGTGATTTGGATATTTGTAATTGTGTGTAATTTTGAGGCCAGGGTGTTTTGCATTTTATTTTTATTCTGCACTAAATTGAATTCAATATTTGTGTAGGAAAATGGGATGGAAAGAGAAAAAACAAGTCTTTTTGGCAGAATTTCCGAAAGTCACAGAAAGGAGTGATGCGGCAGACTTCAAAAGGTTTGTGGAGTCAAAGAGGAACAAAACACTGCTGTGAAATGCATCATGAACAACATAAATACATAAGGATTACTCGTCAACATATTTTAACTTAGAAATATATATATATAATGTAAAAACTATCTGGATGTTAAAAAATCATTTTGAAAGCAAAGCTACCAGATTTAATCTTTGTTGTGTTTAGTCAGTTGGCACTTTGCATTTCTAAAAATGTTTTTTCCTTGCAGGTGATGATGTTGGCTTCGTGGCCAGTGAGATTACCATGAGTGATGAAGAGCGTATCCAGCTGATGATGATGGTGAAGGAGAATATGATCTCTGTAGAGGAAGCCCTGGCACGGGTATGATGTCACACATCCCAGAATCCTCCTCTCCACATACTGCTGCTGTCATGTGAAAGTTCCAGTTTCTGTGTTTTTCTCTTTCTGCTCAAACTTTGAGGCTCCTGCCTAGTAAAGGGACAAACTAGCTAACTCACCCCAGGTGGCCACGTCGTTACCACTGATCTAATGGCCTAGCTGGACCAAAATTTCCAGTTGTTATTGTAACCTGAATTAAAATTTTACCTGGTCCTTTGAACGCTGAGTATGTTTCCTCAAACTGCAGTCCATGAAATATGTTCAAAACCAGTTGTTTAGTTAAAAAATGCAGGGTTTTCAATCAAAATAAGAGGAAAAGTGAAGCGAAAAAGAAGAGAAGCCAAATTTCACTGAAATCCTGAGAACTTCCTGAGACTTTTTGGAGAGACTGCAAAAGGTTTTCATCTGTTGGCAGGCCACCAAAAATGTGCAAATTATCAGTCTATAAAACTTGAACTTTTCACTCCCTGAAAATAATGTTTATTTTCAGCTATATATGGATTATGGCACAAGGGATATTAACATCATATCCCGTGTATTGATAAATGCTGTAACATCCTGATGAAGGCATATAGTCAAAACATGTTGTTGAAAGGAAAATTTTTATTTGCATGGAGAGAAGAATGCATTTTTCATCATTTCTTTCAAGGATGAACAGTGTATCAGCTGGTAGAATACAGACTGTGACCTCCAGCTCTGCATCATCATGTGCTGAGACGCTCACACGGTCTCTTGTTCCCTTTGCAGCTGAAGGAGTTTGAGATCCAGAACAGACAGACCTGCAGGTCCGATCCCACAGACTGGACCGACGCCTCCAGTCCCGCCACAAACGAGTCGTTCAGCTGCAACGTAAGTCCCTAAACTCCCCTGTTTGACAGCATCTTAGTGTGTGTTTTTTATGCTGAATCACTACTTCAGGCAGAGTGTTGTGCATGAGGGCCACTGATTTAGCGGTGCCAAGGCTGCTGAGCTGTTGACAGCGCCTCTCTCTCTCCCTCTGTCCCTGTCCTGGCTGTGAACCGGGGCCCCTCTAAAGCCCGGCAGCCCAGGCCCTCTCCCAACTGCAGGGTGCTGGGCGGACTTCTATTCATCGCTGTCAAAGCGCTAACCCCCTATTGTGCTGCAGTGAGCGGGTGGATTCAGCACAGAGCCTGTTATGCAGGCCACAGCTCTTTTATGCATGGGTGGGGTGATTAGGGGGCTCAGGTTCAGGGCACATTTTTCAGATTTGTCTGGATGGCCTCACTATTCCTCTCCTCTCTGTGTGTGTTCTCCCTCCTCTCTCTCTCTCTCTCTCTCTGTATGAGGGCTTGTGTGATGTGTATGATGTGTATGATGTGTGTGTGTGTGTGTGTGTGTGTCTGATGTCCACCCCCCACTGCCCCCTACTTATTTGTTTCACTCTGTCTTCAATTTCAAAACCATCTCCATCAAATTTAGAATCGTATAACACAACTGACGGCCAGCTATCACTTTGTCCTTTCTCATGCATTCTGGGCTATAAATAGCTTGTGCTTTGGTCAACAGACGAAAATCCACAGTATGCAGTATGCACAATCGGCTTTCGATTCAACACGTGTAACATGACATTTTCAATGTACCACAGATGGAGATAGTTTCACAGTACAGCACTTAAACTTTATTCACTACCTGGGAATATTCAACGTGAGATATGATGTAGATATTAGAGACTTGCTTGCAGCATTGTCTAAAGTTACTAAAAGCTCTCGGTTTAATTTGTGTGCACAGCTTAAAGTGATTTCTAAGTCTAAGTACAAGCCTTTTGTTTTTGCCACATGAAAAGCCCCTTCTAGCTCAAGCGGGACCGTTGTCATGCAGAGGATGTAGAACAGGTGCTTGCATGTCCTCACTGTGGTTTTCAATTTCATATTTATATTGAGCAACATGTGGTTTCTGCTACAGCTTCTACGGCACGTGCACAGTATAGATCACTTTATAATTGCATAAAACAGTGAGAACAAGCTGACAATGACTAATCAGACACAGAGTAGAAATATTATTAAAACATGCTTTGAAATTTGTGAGCGCACATGCATCCAAGTATGCAAATCGTTTCAAATTATAAGGGTTTACAACTGCTTGGTTGTGAATATTGCTGTAGAATCATTGTTTTGAATTATAACTGAATTATAACTCTGTGATGAAATTACCTCTGTCTTACCTCCCTCTCTCTTATCTTACCTCCCTCTCTCTTATCAGCCTTGTGAGCTGTCAGACAACGAACAGGAGGAATCTGTGACTTTCAGGAGACTCCACAAACTGGTCAACTCGACCCGGAAGGTGAAGAAGAAGCTGATCAGAATCGATGAGTCTAAGAAGCCAGGATTAGAGGGTACGAAACACACATAAAATACACACTTTGTCTCATGAAGTCCAAGTGGTTTTGCCAGCCATTTTAATTTAAGTTGTTTTGTAGCATTTTCTGCATCATCTACCTCGTTACTGCCCTTTCTGCTCTATTTACTGTAATGTGATGCTACTTTATGGAAAAAAAGATGAGGAGACAAATTGCATCATTTTTAATGTCCGTGGATATTTAGTGGTACTCGCTGCAAAGATACAAAAACAAGTAGATGTTTGCAGCGAGAACGAGAATCAGGGGAAAACAGTGCAACAGCGGTCTGACACACCACAACCCTGAAAATGATCTAGAGTCAGAATATCAGCGATTGTGCTGGCTCTAATAAATGTTTCCCTAAGCGTAAGATTTAACTGTTTTCAGTGTGTGCTTTCACCATTTGTGTAGTCTTTAAAAAATATTGGTTACCAGCCTTCATGAAGCCATACTGGTCAAACCCTATTTACAGACTGGCTGATACTTGGTGCTGATATTCAATCTTTAAATTTGACCATTTTCATGGCAGGTAATTGCAAGTATTCAGTGTTTCCCCCAGAATGTTGTTCTTTGCAGGGTAGAAACAGCATTTAGCATCATGGGACACTAAAACTCTCCATTGAAATTAATTCTAATTAAATTGTTTTAGGTAGATTATAAGCTCCATAAAACAGGATGGCCCACTGCAGCTATTAAGTGGTAGGGGAAACTCTGGGATAGATTATTACCTTTACATGAAGAATTAATACAAAAAACATAATTGAACAATTAAATGAATGAATCAAATGTGCAAAGAAAATAAAAATTTCATTGCAGGTTTTACAGACCTAGTCTAACCCTATTTATAAGGAAATCTAACATGAGAGGCTTGTGTTACCTTTTACATTGTTCTTTTTAGATTTTATTACATGTTTACTCTTATCCTCTTTCCCCGCAGAGGGTCTGAGTATAGACGGGCCTCCCTCTGGAGACGGCGGCCCCTTCCTGTACTCCGGTATGCAGAAGAAGCCGGCGGTGTGTCCGGTGGACTCGCTGGCCTCGGCTCTGCGGGAGCAGCTGACCTACGACAGAGACTCGGACAGCCTGACCACCTCACCCTCCTCCAGCAGCCTGGACACCTGCAGCAGCCAGAAGATCTTCAAGGCCTTCAGCAAGTCCAGCGGCAGCCCCTCCCACCTGCAGGAGAAAGGCCTGGAAGGAGAGGCAAGGGAGGCGGGCAGAGGCAGCGGCTCTTCCCTGTCTGAGACGGAGGGCAATGAAGAAGAGCCCAAAATCGCCCGCTCAGTGACCGATGGAGAGCTGCGGCGCCGGGCGCTCAGCCCGCTCAGCCACCATGGGGTGAGTACAGAGAAGCCTTTGTTGAGTCTTTTGGCGAGTGATGCGGTATTAAAGCTACAATACGCAACTTTTCAACTTAAGGCAGTAAAGTGTGTTGTTAGTCCTGCCCTCCTCCCCCTCAGGTGGTAAACTTCCCACCCCAAAACTTGTCACTCATTCTGATGAGCTGATAACTTCAAAACAGTATCAGTATCAGTACATCAGGCATCCACAAAGCCTCTACAAGCTTTGAAGAAGCAGATGGCGAATGCAGCCGATCTGTAGTAGTCTCATCTCAGCACATCAAGCTTTGCTGTATTTATTTTTCTTACTGCTTTCCACCATGGTTGTTGTTGCTCTGGCTTTCCTGCTCTGTGGCCGCTGGCCTCACCTTGACAGCCACAACCCAGATCAGTGCTGGCCCCGCCCCCATGCGACTTACGCAAAGCAAATGGTAAATGCGCAAAAATGTCCCAAACATCATTGAAAAGCCAATTTCAGACAGACAGACTGATCGTGTGTAATATATCCTATCCTTTCCTTCTTGTAATAAATAAGTAGTAAAGGTTGACACCCAAGGGAGGTGCAGGTCAAAGGTGCAGTTAAATCCAAAACACTTATCTCTTGCAAAAGTAATAAACAATTTATTGGACTAGACTGCCAACATGTTTCGGCCTCAGCCTTCATCAGAGGAAAAAAGTTTCATCTTGCAGCTTTAAATCCTCAGATATCCTCAACAAACAACCCGTTTGTACCATCACCAATAGATATGGATTTGATTGATTTCACAAAAATGGCATTAACTGAACCATGGATGTTTGTTTCCCAGTGTTGCCTAAAGTAAAGCCACCTGGTCCTCCTACCCTACATCACCTTTTGTAAATGTCCTGATTTTATCTTTTGATTCACAGAGAACCTGCAGCTTCGGAGGATTTGATCTGACCAACCGCTCACTGCACTCAGTCAACTGTGACTGTGATATCACTGTACGTAGTCATTCTTGTTACTGAATATCTGTAGACTGAATCAAATAAAAAATAAATGGTAATGTCCTTGTTTGCTTATTTGCCTCTCTTCTGTTTTTTTTGTGTTTGTAAATTAGAAGAAAGATGGAGACAGCGGTGTGAGAGAAGCGATTAAGTCTCCACCAACATCTCGCATTTCTCTGGGCAAAAAGGTCAAGTCTGTGAGAGACACCATGAGGAAACGCATATCCAAGAGATACCACTGCTCTCTCTCTGAACAGGTGTGTTTAGGAATCACACTGTGTATTCACTACATATTGAATCTTCTTTCACTTTGTGTTTCTTTTTATTGAACGCAGTGCTCTGACCTGAAAAACAGCTATAAAAATGAATTTATTATTACTGTCAATCTGTGCTACTGTAAACTGTGTGCAAAGTGAAGGTAAGCATCTTTTTTTTTTTTTCCTCTGTCTCCTAGTCGAGCCCAGACCACATCTCCAGCTGCCCTCACTCGCCTCACACAGACTCCGACTCTTTGGAAAAACCCAAACTGAAGCCAGGGGGGTCTGTGGAGAGTCTTAGGAGCTCCCTCAGTGGACAAAGCTCCATGAGTAAGTGTGTGTGTGTGCTTACAATGTGTGTGTGGGTGTGTGTGTGCCAGATCTGGGAGAAATGGCACTTGCAAGTCTGTTTGTTTTAACCTGGCCTTGAAGCACCGGATGGGTGGGGTTTACCGGATTAACGTTCCAATCACAGAAAAGTATCAAATCATTTTTGAGATAGTCTAAACTTTCTGGTTCTCACTGTATTTGTCTGTGTGGCAAACCACACTCATCTGGCAGATTAAAAGAAACCTTGAAAACTATTTTGCAAATACTAACTGACCCATGGTGTCTCGAGGCTTTGAAGCAGCTCGTTCTTCTTCTGTGGTTTGTGCAGGCGGTCAGACGGTGGGAACCACCGACTCCTCCAACAGCAACAGAGAGAGCGTGAAGTCCGAGGACGGGGAGGAGGACGAGCTGCCGTACCGCGGGCCGTTCTGCGGACGCGCTCTGGTTCACACTGACTTCACTCCCAGTCCCTACGACACCGACTCCCTCAAACTGAAGGTATGGCCAATAACACACACAATGCACACATCAAATTATTCTGGGGGTTACATTCAGGGAGGGATGGGGTGCCAGCTGGAACAGAGGAAAGGGAGCCAGCAGGAGCTCCAGCACACACAATCTGGGCTCTTGTGCCCAAGCCAAGATAACTTCAGTGTGAAATTATACACCTATATGTTATTTATTTACACAGAATACAATATAACTGTTGATTGAGAGGTGTGTTTATTGTGTTATTTATTGTGGTTTATTGTGGTAATAATAATAAAATTTTACAAAGGAAGCAGAGCATTGTACAGGACAGAGGTTAAGTAAATTATAGTTACTTCAACCCCTGGGCCTTTGTAATTAAACTAATAATCTGTGACATTTTTATATAAATTTTATATCAGTTTATATAAATAAATTGCCATATTACACAATAGTGATTCAATCTATACCCAGTTCACAAAAGCTTTTACATTTGCTGTTCTAAACACCCGGTGTCTGGTAACTCTTTCCTGGGAAAAATCCTCTGGAAGTGATGCATTTTATGTTGCTGGAAGAAGAATTAACAGAAGAAGAACTGGTTAGTTAGCATGAGCAGTGATAGCCACCATGGCTGAATGGACAAATAAAAGAGCGCCACCTACAGAAACTCAAACTTTTGACAGGTGATCTCTGGGAAGTGCAGTGCAGAAACACCACAGCAGTGAGCACTGTACAAGATGTTGATATAATCTAATTTATTACTGCTTTAAATTCATATTAATCCTACAACATGAGCTCCATATCTAGTGTGTCATACTGTTGGCCAACCTGTCATCACTGGTCTTGTTTTGCAGAATGGGGATGTCATCGATATCATCAGCAAGCCTCCGATGGGAACATGGATGGGCCTGCTGAACGGTAAAGTCGGCACCTTCAAGTTCATTTACGTGGACGTCCTGAACGAGGAGGAGGTGAAGCCCAAAAAGACCCGCAGGAGGAGGAAGGCCCGGCAACCCAAGCCCACCTCTGTTGAGGAGCTCCTGGATCGCATCAACCTCAAAGTAATGAACTAATTACATCATCAGACATACAGGTGGAGATAGGAATAGATTAGATACGTAATTGATCCCTGGGAGGAATTTATTACAGAAAAAATAAGACATTATAGGCCTGATCCACATTGCAGTGTGAGTCAAAACTCTGTCACCCTAATGCTGCCACTGTTTACACAGGGATTTATTGTATTCAAGATATTTCTTTCACTCAGAAATTCATTGTCTGAGCTTTTGATACAAGGACTGGCAGTATGTGACAGCTGAACATGAGATTTATATGGATTTTGAGGCTATAAAGGTTTGTTTACATTTGTAGATTTTGTCATCTGGATTAAACAGGCCTGAATTTTGAGTTAAAATGGGTTATGAAAGTTCTAAAATGTTTATTATCCATCTACAAGTCAAACTCTTCCAGGACAAATATCAAAATATATCCAAAATGTGGATGATCAAATTAATTTCCACCACTAATGGCTTCTTACTTAATTCTTACTTCCCCTGTTTGCCTTTCCTCCCCTCTCTCCACAGGAGCATCTTCCCACCTTCCTGTTTAACGGCTACGAAGATCTGGACACATTCAAGCTGCTGGAGGAGGAGGACCTGGATGAGCTGAACATCAGAGACCCGCAGCACAGAGCCGTGCTGCTCACCGCCGTCGAGCTGCTGCAGGAGTACGATGGTGGGTCAGGCAACCACAGGGTGCTGCACCAAACCTGAGCACTGCTGACTCATAACAGACATATGACTCAGAAAGACACATATACACTGAGACACAACTCCTACATACAGACACACATGAACAAATGCATTTAAACTGCGTCATTTACATCCACTGAATTAGATCATACATGATTCACATATTCCAGAGGTTTCAGCATGATTTATGGACATGTAAGGAGGCAAAAAGTATCGTCTCCTACACATAGACCAGCTACGTTTTACTGCGTAAACTGAGAAGAATTTTGATATTTGGCCCTTTGGTAAAACCTAACTTTACAATGGCCTTATTTCAGTGTATTAACCTGTGTATTAACCTATGGAAAAGTATGTTTCGTACATTGTAAGTACACAACGTACGGTGTTGTTACAAAGGTGTAATAACAGTTTTAATGAAGCCATTCAAATGGTGTGTTATGTTTTTGTAAATACATTATGTATTAGGGAGATTTTCATCAAGTACCTACACAGTAATATTGTGTACTTACAATACTTTTCCATAGGTTAATACACTGGAATAAGGCCATTGTAAAGTGTTATTGCTTACAATCTGTAAAACATGCACAAACACACACAAACACATTTGTATTACTTTACTTGTGAGGACCTTCATTGACAATGTTTACTCCCTTACCCCCAAACTAAACCTAACTGTAATCTTACTCCTAAACCGAAGTCCTAACCCAAGACTAGCCCCGTAAAGAAGTGACCAGCAATATCTACTCAGTTTTTTCCGCATCTTTCTATCCTTGTGAGGACATTTAGTCCTCATAAGTGTAGAAATACAAGAACACACACAGATGTAAACACAGTGTGCTTTAGCGGCGTCTATCCTTGGATCTCTGAATGTGACTGTGGGCCCCCTGTTGGTGGTGTTGTGCTCTGCAGGCAGCAGCGACCCGGAGCGAGGCAGCCAGTCCGGAGGCTCCCAGGAGAAGCTGCTCCTGGACAGGCGCGGCCTCACGGGAGACTCCCCGCGCGACTCGGGCTGCTACGAGAGCAACGAGAACCTGGAGAACGGTAATGACAGCCTGAGTCGTCTGTGACCACTGTCCCCTCCTGCCCCATCCTTCACTAGGAAGACTGCCGCGGTCTTCACTTCTTCTTCTTCTTCTTCTTCATGCTTGAGCATTCCAGACCGCCAGATTCAGTTTTCATGCTCTTTTTTGGAAAGACTCTGCCGTCGCCTCATTTGCATACGACGCTCACTTTTTTTCTTAGCATTTTATTCTTTCATACTGTCTGTTTCCGCATAATTGAATCAAACGACGTTCTTATGATCTCTACTCTCCCATCTGTTTCAATGCATTTGAGAACTGACATGCCATTGCCTTTCTTTACCAGAATGACCTTTTCTTTATAGTGTTGAAAATGGAGGAGAGAAAGTGCAACCTTCTCTATCCTCTTTATTATTGAGGGACTGGAGAGCTTACTTGCATCATCCTATCCTGACCAGTAATCTCTAAAGACCTTTCTCAGAAACCTGTACAATTTATATGTAGAGCCGCTTGTAGGTCTACTCACAAATAGATCTGCCGTTGTGAGTCGCGTGGTGGTTTTTGCGTTTGCTGAAAATGGTGACTGTTGTGTGACAAGAGTTCAAAAAAAAAAAGAGAAAAAAGTGTTTCAACTCTAGATTTAAATAGTTTTAAAAACACTTTCCAGTAATTGCAGTACATATTTACCGTGAATGCTTGCTTTTATTCATAACTATATCATTCTTATTGTGGTTATTTGGTTTGGTTAAGTCTTACAAAAAAATGTCAAAATACAAAGAGTTGTGCTGACTGTATATTGAAGGCTCTTGTGAATGTCTAAAGGCCATGTGGGGAGAGGATGATGTCAGAGTAGCCTATTTTCCACACTTGTACAGTATATTTCTCTCAAGATTTTGCTGTTTTTGTGTGTATATTTTTCTAGTTCAGTATAATATATTGTTGCACAATATTTTATGATGTGCCTGAAAACTGCATTATGCAGAATAATAAAAAAAAACATTTACTAAATGGTATAATTATACTTGTTGAAATGTGGAATTTTTTTTATAATTGTAAATGCACTGAAATGCATACTGAGGACAACCTTGAAAAGAGTATAACAAAGTTTGCTCAGATCAGTTCAATAAACAGTTTGTGTTACATAACTAAAGGTCAAAGTTCAACTAACCATATCTACAACAGTCTCAACAGTTCTGAAGTGTGCTACTGTCATGGTTGAGCGTGAGGAATAAACTGCTCAATGCTTCACCAGACTGGACTGCTTGCTTCTTTCCTTTTCATTCACCACTCATTTTTTTAGCACACATTCTTCACACATTTGAGTTGAACTTTTTTTCCTTTTCATACATCTCTTTCTTGGGCATCCTTCCACACTGGCTACTCTTTCCCAACACTGGCCACACTGCTGTTTTCTTTCTTATAAGCGGAACACATCCAATGCATGTACAGTTAACTGAAATCTGCATGATCTGCACACACTGCACTTGTTTATTTCAGGGAGGGACAAAAAGACGCCTTCGTCCATGAGCAGGTCCTCGTCCGGTTTCGAGTCGAGCCACCTCCCGTCCCCCGACTCCCCCGCCCTCCCCCTGACCCCGACCTCCTCCTGTCCTACTAAGACCTTTCTCCACAGTATACCAGGACGCCTGCCTGGTATCTCATCATCGCCAAGACCCCCTAAAAACAGCTTAAGTCTCCTAACCCCAGCGAGCGGTCATCGTCCCCGTGAAGCCATGGCTCGGAGCCGGAGCTGCATGGAGCTAAGAGGTATTAATGCAGGACCAGGGCTGCTGAGGAGATGCTTCTCCCTGACAGGAGTCCAGAACAGAAAACTCCTCAGCCCCAAAGACTGGAATCTGACACCCAGACACCCAGAGGCCACGTTTCTACCCTCCCAACCTCCAACCGCATCATGTGGTGTTGTGCGCATCAATTCAAACACGGACAAACAGGCAGAAATACCCGCATGCACACACCTCAACCCGCCCCCCTCAGTCCCAGCAAAAAGGCCCGATCATCCCGCAGCCGCACCTCCTTCCTCGTCAAACCCATGCAGAGAGCCGTTACCGACAGAAACCGCCTGCACGCACGCCCACGTTGACCACGTCTCTTTGAAGGAGAAGGGGGGTCTTTCAATTTCGGCCAGCTCTGAAGCCCGCCGGCTGCGGTTGAAGGGAAAGAAGAAAATGCTCATTAACCCGGTGAACCTGGAGTCCCCGCTGGAGGAAAGACTCCAGCTGCAGGGTATCGATCTGACAATGGAGCCCTTTTCTGACAAGGTATTGGCTTCAAATTACAGTATGCTGTCACTGTACAGATGTAATTGCTGTTGTTGGATTAAGGCCTTGAATCTTCAAAAAGTCAATTTTTCAAGGATTTGTAAAAACCAACCTATTTTCAAATTGATCACCATTGATTATCAAAGGGTTTCATGGAGTCTAGGGTTATAAAACATGTTCTACCTATGAAGGACCCTGTTAACCTTCAGCAGAAGTGAAAACATGAATATCACCAAAAGTAGATTATTCTGGAACAGCAGCAGAATTGTCCTCAATAACCACTAAACATAACAGGTATAATTGCATAAATGTAAATGTTATTTTGCTAGTTGGAGAAGTACTATCAGTCACTATCATATTTAGCAGTTGGCCAAGTTCACATATGTGGATTATGCTTATTTCTACACCAAAAAGTTCCTTCCAATTGAAATCTCAACTTTAGGAAGCATCTGTGTCAAGTCATGTTTATATTACTGACCTATTTAAATTGTGATTTACACGTAACTGTATCCTGTTGCAGTACGGCCGATATGGAATCCCCCAGTCTGTGGTTCAGATGTTCTCCGCTCAGCTGAACCAGTCTGTAAGGGAGACTGCCTCTGCCATGGACCTGCTCAGAGTCCAGCAGCTCCGCAAGCAGCATCGCTTGGCGGTGAGTCGCCATCCATCCCGCATCCATCAAAACCTAATTTTATTGAATGAGGCACTCTTTAATCTGTCTTTAAGGCTTCTCATTCATGTGTCACAGATCTGAAATGTGCCTTCTCCCACCTTTTCTACAGGTGCCAATAAAAGGTTTGACGCAGGCGTGTCAACGGACAAAATCCCAGGATCATCTTGAGGACATGTGATCCCAGATTTTTGCCTCCTGCACGTCTACATAGAAGCTGAAGCAAACGGAAGATGTTTGACATGGACTTCATCAAGTGTTCAAGTGTATATTACTGTATATGGACTCTCCGTTACTGGCTTTTCTAGAATAATGGTTACTGCAACTGACAACTAGCTTTCATAATGTGACAAAAATCAATACTGCCAGACAAAGCATTACAATTAAGAATCATTGTTGATCCCTATTACCTAACTGTTGACCCGATGTCGCCTGTAAATACAATACAATACAATACAATACAAGCACAGAAGCAGTGGAAAATACTGAATATAATTTAATGTAGTTGATACAATAAAATAATATGAGCAATAAAGACAACCTACAGTAAGAAATCGCAGATTTTGGAAACATTTGTTGCCGAGTCCAATGTCATATTTTAAATTATCAGACATAAACAAATCATTTTTATTATCACTCTCAGTAGTAAATGCCATTACATTCATTAATGTACAGTGTTTTCCTGATCATTAATACGGTTAGACAGTCAGCTTTGTACCATCACTTCAACACATTTGAATAACTCTGCATTTGCATTTGTTATCTTTAAATGAATTGCATCTCTCTGCCAGTAGCTCTCCTCACTCAAAGGCAACTGCTATTGGCACCAAATACAGTAGAAATTAGTAGCAGAATTTCTTCACAGTCATTGAAGGATTTCATGAAGATGCTGCCTGATAAGCTCCAGTGTCTCCAAACATAAATTGTATAATAATCACTCTTTGTAGTAAATTAAAACACCATTGCTTTCACTAATGTGTTTCCCTAAATCATTTCCCTTATGTACATTGTAAAAACCAAATAAGACTGCAAATTCTTGCTTTTCTTCTCTCACTTCTTCAACACATTTCAGTAAGTTTGCATTTGTTATCTGTAAATGAATTGCATCTCTCTGCCAGTAGATCTCTTTACCTAAAGAGCAAATCAACAGGCAGAAAATTGCTTCTCCACTGCTCTATGGTTTGAAACTTTCAAGCATGTTGCTGTTTTCAAGCATGTTGCACTAGTGGCCACACCCCAATCAGTCATGTCAAATCAGGTATTTAGGTTTTGGCAAAATGCCTACTTTGACATCAGTGACTGGGGTGCGGCCATAAGTGCAACATGCTTGAAAGTTTCAAACCATATAGAGCAGTGCAGAAGCAAAGTTTCCACCCTATGTGATGTAGTGTCGATTTGCTAAAGGCAAGTGTTGTTCGCACCAAATACAGTAGAATTTAGCAGCAGAATTTGTTCACAGTTTAGCCTGTGGAGGCATTTCATGAAGACACTCCCGGACCAGCCCCAGAGCGTCCAGGGCGGTGCCCCAGGCGAGCGTCACCCCCCAGCCCCCGTGGCCGTAGTTGTGGACCAGCGGCACCCGGCGGCCCTGCAGCAGCACCAGCTCCCTCTCCACCCGTGGGTTCCTCCTGCTCGGCCTCAGGCCCACCCACTCGCTCAGCACCTTGGCGCGGCTCAGCGAAGGCTCCAGCCTGCCGCAGCGCTCCAGGATGCTCTCGGTGTCTCCTTCGTCCACGTCCAGCCTCCAGTCGCCCTCCTGCCTCGTGCCGCCTATAGTGACGCTGTGAACGCCGGGGTAGATGTAGGTCTTTCCATCTCCGTCTCTGATGAAGTGCTGCAGCCAGGGGGCCTGCACCTTGAGGACCTGGCCCCTGACCGGGTGCACCTGGAGGTCGCCCACCAGGGTTTTGGAGCCCAGGCCAGAGCAGTTGACAATGATGTCGTAGCTTTTGCTTAATTCCTGCAGATTGTTGACTTTCCTCTGTTCAACTTGGCCTCCAGCTTTTCTGAACCTTAAGAAAACAGGAGTGAAAAGAGTTTATGTACACAACTTGTCATAGAGAGCGTATTTAACAGTTGTTTATATTCATATTTATAGAGGCCATGATTGGGTTTGATTCCATTTCAATCAATGAATGAATGAATGAATCAAAATGTAAATTGCACTGGAATTAATTAAATTAAGTGTTAATTGTGAATCTTTTCATGGTAAAAGGCTTTTTGTTTTTTTAAGAAAATCCTGGAGTAGTCCAACTGAAAGTATATTGACCTGACGATAATGACACACACTGTTTTATTATGAATAATTAGAGGGGGAACCTTTTCTCCAGCCATGGCAGGTAGCTGGAACATTCACATTTGATGGTGGTGAAAGCCTGGCCAAACTTGTGATCCGGAAACCGCTTCAGTTCCCGGGCGGTCATGAGGCGAAAGCCGAGCACAAACTCCGACCAGAAGGGCTCCTTGTTAGCGGGGACCTCCTTGAAAATCTGCCACCTAGGAAAAAAAAAAAATATAAATCAAAAATCACTGGATGTAAAATAGGTCATATAATAGTAACCTGGCAGAATATCAGCCTCTTTTCCACACTGGGTCAGTCAAGACCTCTTACCCTGAGCTCAGCAGCACTCCAGCTTCGGATGCATGCTGGGATTGAGCAATGGCCAACAAGTGCTCAAAACTTTCCTTGAACCAGCTTCTCTGTCGCTCCAAAGGAATATCTGATTGGGAAATACAGCAAAATCAACCATAACCAAACATATCATGCAAAAATAATGTCTATAGAATATATTTGTAGAGAGATGGAGAGAAAGAGAGAGGAGTCAATGAATTTATGACTTGCAAATGATTTTTTGCCTGATAATTTGAGTGTCAGGTGGAAAAGCCAGACTTGCATACCCTTACCTGGTATACCCTTACCTGGAAACTGTGCAGCGAACAGTATCCCAGCAGCCCCATCGCTGGTGGTGTCCGGGCTGAACTGGTCAGCCAGCAGAGTAACCGAGCAGAAGGGAAGAGCCTCGGCGATGCAGACAGCCGTGGAGAGGCCAATCACACCTGCTCCCACCACCACAACCTTCACACTCCTCATGGTGGACCGAGCCTGCTGCATCTCACACAGGTGGCAGAGTGTCGTGTCGAGCAACCTTTGACATAAGTGACTCTTGACAGTGCAAAGGTCGGTAACAATGGTTTGTTGCCATTGTAATGCATTACATAACTTGCATAACGTTGTTGCATAATTAACCAACATAAAAATTAGTCTGCGTGCATTCATTTCTTTCGTCGCACGTCAATATATTTTATCTTTCAGGTGATTTACTTTACATTATGTCATTTAGCAGACGCTTTTGTCAAAATAAGTACGTTTTTTCGACAGCTAAAGGTGCAGTCCATTCAAAGAACCTTTCTTAGGCGCAAAATGCAGTAAAATGTATGTATTTTCGTTGATTATTGTATTACCCACAACCATAAAAACACGTTGCCTTAGCCTATTTAATTGGGTTTTTTTTCTTGACTGTAAAAACACCACAACGCAGTGCATGAAGATTTTGAGAATATAATGTAGCAGTAGCCCACTGATGTATGCAATCAAGTAGAAAGTTGTAAAATATTTAATGAGGTCACTTATGGAATTAATTACTTTTACGGTCCAACCCATAGACTGTAGAGGGTAAAATAAAGTCTAATCACAAAACGGTGTAAAACTTGTGTGCCTACCTGTTTCGATGCAAGTCACGGTCTCCTGGATGTCAACAAATTTGCATAGGAATGTATATTCCCATCCATGATAGTCCGCCGGCTGCTTCACTCTCCAGCTGGCTGTCAGGTCCTGAAGGAGGCGTCTGCAGCCATAAATAGATTATTCAATAACAAGAAACAAGAAACATGCATCAGAGCAAAAATAAGCAGGTTTGCATCAATCGTTTCTTCTGTTATTGCCAATATTCTGGACTAATCTCCAAAGAAAAAATAGATCGCTTCGAGCCTAATTAAAGCGAGCAAGTCAACAGTTGATCTATAGAGCATGCGGTGGTCTAAATCCATCGGAGGGCGGGCGCTCGTGCTATCCGCAGCACATGTAGGTCGGCTCGCACTGCAGCGCGTGGAGCTGCTTTCATAACCACACCTCTCGCGATAACATATTCACGTCCTCCGTCCCCGATTGAAAGAGAAGGTAAGGTCCTAAAAGCTCAGTATTTTGAATTCCACCGCGGTTTGTGCGACTCGGCATTTCGGGGTTCGTCCCACACAGAGTATTACTTGATTTCGCTCATTCAGTGCGTTATTTCATTCGCACGTTTTGCCATCTCAGTTAGACGTGGCCTACTTCTGGCAGCCCACCATTGTTTGAGACAATGTAGCCTGCTTGCTAAACATGAATCTGGTTACACATGCATCACTGCTCACGTTTATTTGACTTTTGAGACAGCAGCAAACCGGTTAACATGTCTTTTATGGGGTATGTTTTTCAAGAGAGCTTTTCTATTAAATCTCATACATACTATATTGGCCAGTGGAGTTCTCTGTAAAGTCACATGCACACTTGCACAGACAGATGTGTACTTGCTCATTTCATGTAGTTTTCTGCACTGTTGCCCTCTCTTGACAGTGAGTTGCCTCTCATCACTCACAGGAGCAGAAGTGACTGTCGGGGGAGAAAAATGTCTCGGCCAGCACCGGCCCCAGCCTCATCGCTCATGGCCCTTCATTCAGAATCACACAAGGACAGCATCCTGAGCAAGTTTGACAAGCTCAGGAAAAGGGACCTGCTGTGCGACATCACCCTTGTTGTGGAGGACGTGCCCTTCAAGGCGCACAAGGCCCTGCTGGCAGCGAGCAGCGACTACTTCTCCCTCATGTTCACAGCAGAGGACCAGATCAGCCAGTCGACCTACCGGCTGGACGGCATGGCGGCCCGGACCTTCGCTGCGGTGCTGGAGTTCATCTACAGCGCCCGGGTGTCTGTGGAGGAGAGCGCCTCGGAGCAGCTCCTGGTCATGGCCCGCCTCCTGGAGGTCAGCGACCTTGTCAAGGCCCTCGCTGAGCTCAGCGCCTCAGGCTCCGCTGCAGGGGTCAGAGGTGAGGAGGGAGACACGACAGACAGAGCAGAGGTGCCGCATCAGTCGAAACGCAAACGGGGACGGCCGAGGAAAAACCCGGACGTGCCTGCAATAACGCCAGAGGCCTTGCAGGAGGAATCAAACCAAGGGAGGAGAAGTGCATCATTTGACAGCTCAAATGAGGTTGTAGATGACCCCGCTGTCGACTGTGATGATGGAGACGATTATCTGGTTGAAGCACAACCTAAAGACTCGGACGATGCAGAGTATAACCCCAGATCGCACCGCAGCCGGCAGAGCAAACGCAAAATCAGGCCGCCACTGAAGTATAAGGGCTACAAGGTGGGGAGCGAGGCGGCGGGAAGCAGAGAGCCGGGGAAGAGAGGCAGGAAGAGGAAATACCCCAACACTGAGGCGCGGTGTGAGGACTGTGGGAAGGTGTTTAAAAACCACCTCTTTTTAAAGATACATCAAAGGACTCATACAGGTAATAATCAGCCTTGGCCGAGAGGTTAAGAGAAGGGAGGATGGAAGGTCAGTGGTTCAAATCCTGGACCGCTTGGATGGGGAAAATGAATGAATGAATGAGAAACACCCTCCTCTCCCTTAACAGCTGCTGTTGAGGTGCCTTGTGAGGAGTGTGTGTAACTGTTAGTGTGTAATAGAACATCAGCTTTCCCTAGACAAATAAAAGGAGTTATCTTACCCTAGAGCTATGGGTAAACATCTACACACAACCAGCCTACCCCAAGTGGGCAGCTTCCATCACAGGTGTTTCACTCAGTGAGAAAAAGGAAAGAGCCTTCATACTTCTGTGCTCCAACACAACCTGTGCAAGCGCTTTCATTTTTCTGTGAGATTTTCTTAGTCCAGCATCTTCTAAGTAGGGCTGGCCGATACTGACAAGATCAAATATCACAATATTTTATTGGGGATGAGTATTCCTGCTTTCATAAGATATTTACACACAAGAAAATTTTGAAAATTAGTAATGATCATTAGTAATAATTAGCAAACGTGGCGACTTGAGTCACATGACTTGGACTCGAGTCAGACTCAAGTCACAATTTTAATTGCTTGGGACTTGACTTGATGCATGAAGAGAAGACTTGAGACTTGACTTGGGTTCTGGTGACTTGGGACTTGACTTTGACTTGTACTTTGATGACTTGAACAAGTTTCTTAAGTCTTGACAAAAGATCTTGTGTTTGTGCTAACGACTTAGATTGAAAGTGATGAGATTTGTTCCACCAGACGACTGAATTTAAATTGTTTTCTGAATTTGTATGGAATGATTGAATTTACTGAAGTTTAAACTGATTACAGAAATCAAACTTGATTAATTTGTTTAGACTTGAGACTTGACAGTAATAACATGGACTTGACTTGGAAATCTACATTTAGACTTTAGACTTGTGCCTCAAGACTTGAGACTGACCTGGGACTCGGGCAAAGTTGACTTGGTCACACCTCTGTGTAATCAGTAATAGTAATATGGATATCATGAGCAGGTAAAGCCAATCATTGTTAATTTTACTCAGCCAGAACCGGCTAATAAGTTCAGAAAATTGTATCACTTTACTGTGACACAGCCTTTAAGACCAGGAAGAAGTAACATCTAAGTTATTTCACAATATTACGATAACCAAAATCCCAGACGATATCTAGTCTCATATCACGATATCGATATTATAAGACATATTGCCCTACTTCTAAGTGATGTATTTTTCCTGTAGTTTTCATTGAGTTAGGCCCATGACCCCTCCAGCAGACTCATCTACACTACACTGCACCTACACTTATTTATGCCAGTTCACCTAACTGTATTTCTAAATGTTCCCCCTAGGAGAGAAGCCCTTTCGGTGCCAAGTTTGTGGGAAGGGTTTTACCCAGAAGCACACTCAGCTGGTTCACCAGCGCATGCACACTGGAGAAAAGCCGTTCGTTTGCACCATCTGCTCTAAAGCCCTTTCCACCAAGCACTCCCTGCAGGAGCACATGAACCTGCATGAAGGTAGAGTCTGATCACATGCTGGGTTTATCGTAAATGTTATTGTTTCACTGGCTTTACTAGGGCTTGACTGATTTGTGTGCTCATGTTAAGTCAGTATAGGCCTTTTACCAAAATATCTATTAGTTTTTGTTCCACCAATAACTCATCTGCACATAAAAGTGAAAATTTGGAACAGTTACTTATGGCTATTTTTCAGATTTTCACATTTACTGTACACTAAACCTTTTGGTGAAAACAATTCTAACAAAATCCCAGAATATTTATGTATTTTATAACCGCAAATTAATGTAGTGAGGGCGTATTATGATGAGTTATCTTGGGACAGCATTGTCAGCATCTATCAGTAGCCTAATTATTTATCAGTCAACGTATTGCAGTTAATAGAAGAAGCATTTCCTTTAATCAGTAGACAACATTTCAGCCACTTAGAAAATTATGATTAGCTCACAAGTGCTATTTCTTTTTCTCTCCCGCTATATTGCAAGTCACACTGTAAATTGTTTGTTTGCTTTTTTACCCGCATCCTTAGAACAGAAATCCTTCAGCTGTGATAAATGTGGGAAGACCTTCACTCAGAAGAGGCAACTGAAAAGCCATTACAGAGTTCACACCGGTAAGAGTCATATCACTCCACCAAGAGTAGCGGTGTTATTCTAATGCAATCGCAGTATGTACTGAATAATAATAATAATAATAATTCTTCTTATTAAAGGCAAATCATTACCAGAATGTGCTCTGTGTCATCACAAGTTTATGGATACGGCTCAGCTGAAAAAGCACCTGAGAACCCATACAGGTAAATACAGACTAAGCTTCAACAGATCTGTGAATAAGTGGACTGTTAATACCATTTCAGTGTAACTAACATCTACAGCAGTGGTTCTCAACATTTTTCATATCAAGGACCCCTAATTTAGTCCACATTAGGGCCACAGACCCCCATTTGATGAGATTCTGTCTCTCGGACACAACTCTGAGAATATTTTTATTCCTAGATATGATTTTGTCCAGAATTCCATGACTATCTGTATTAGTTAGAGAGATAACACAGAAACTATGATCAAAACAGTCATTCTCTTACATTCTATAATTTTCCTTGTAAATGAAATAATGATGTGTAACAATTCAGCAATTTGCTGGGGGACCCCCTGGAATGCCCTCAAGGACCCCTGGTGGTCCCCGGACCCCCCCGTTGAGAACCACTGATCTACAGTATGTGGAAACAATTGTTGCTGCAGTTGATGATGATGATACTATTCTTACAGGTGAGAAGCCTTTCACTTGTGAGATCTGTGGAAAGTGTTTTACAGCCAAGAGCACACTGCAGACACACATCAGAATTCATAGGTAAGGGATAAATTACTATATCTTGTAATGACTTTTAATTAATTTAGAGTACTGTGACTGCTCACTGATCAACATTTATTGTGTAACTCAGTTATATCTGATGAAAACATACTTCTCCTTTGCAGAGGTGATAAGCCATATGACTGCAGCCTCTGCAACAAGTCTTTCTCAGATCCCAGCGCGAGACGACGACACGTCGCTTCCCACTCGGGGAAGAAACCGTTCACTTGCTCCTTCTGCAGCCTTTCCTTCACCCGCCTGGACAATTTGAAAACCCACACCAAAACCCACAACAAGGAGAGAGCTTCGTCGCCGGAGCCCCCGTCAGACGCGGCAGCGGTGCCGGCCGCCGCGGCGCCGGAGGAGGTGCGCAACATCCTGCAGCTCCAGCAGTACCAGCTGCCCCCCAGCTCCGAGCAGGAGATCCAGCTGGTGGTGACGGGAGACGTGGACAACATTAACTTCGTCCCGGGCCAGGAACAGGAGATCAGAATCATCACTACCGAGGGGGCGGCGGCAGATCCGGCCCACTCCAGACTCACCCTGCTGACCCAGCCGGCGGGACACATGCAGAACGTGGCTCTGGTCGCTCAGGGGGGGGTGGTGGACCAGAACCCACAGATTCAGGCGATCAGCGTGCTGGAGGGCCAGATGTCCCACAGCGGCCCGCCTGAGCAGATGCACGTCATCACCCTGAGTAAAGAGGATATGGAGCACCTGCAGGTGCACCACGGCCCTCCGCAGCCGCTTCAGATAGCGCCGCGGCCCGTCCAGCAGCTGCAGGTGATGCACCAGCCCGTCCAGCAGCTGGCCGTCCCGCAGGAGCCCGGGCCCCCGCAGGGCCAGGTGGGCCGGGAGCAGCACAGCCAGGCCATTCACATCAACAGCCAGAGCAGCCAGCCCATCTCCATCAGCCAGACCAGTGAGCAGATCTCCAGCCACCACATCCAGGGGCAGACCTTCCAGATCCAGGCAGGGACCGTCTCCTACCTGTACACCACCAGTCTGCCCCAGGACAGCTGAGGGGGAGGAGGGCTGGTTCAGGCTGACATGGCTGTGTGTGTGTGTGTGTGTGTGTGTGTGTGTGTGGCTGCCAAATCCATTTGTCTTCCCAACTGATAATGCTGCTAAATGCTGCTACATTGACAGGGTTCCCAAGTTTGTTGATTTGAGAAAAATAAAATAAGGCCTTAAAAGTTTTTTGGGAATATTAACGGATGGCCTTGAAAGTACAAAAAAAAAAAAAAAAAAGATCCCAAATCCATCGATATGTGGCTCTCTGGACCTCTTCACACTTCACATCCTGAGGAAAACTCTGTGATGGAGATTTGCGCTGATACAGCAGCAGGTTTAAAATGGATTTCAACATGATTTCTTGACTTTACAAGATCATGAGTATAAAATGAGACCTCTATGATGTCTAATTTTGACCAATGTCATGTCTTACCCCAAAACATTCCAATTTTCAGAATTTCAACAAACGAAACCTTGAAAGGCATTGAAAAGTCATTGAATTTGATGTCCCAGTGAGTGTGGGAACCCTGTGTTGATAATGTAACTGATGCACAAGTAATCGTAATAGTAACATTACTGTTAAGATATTCCTTGATCAAATCAAGGATTGATCCAATACAGTATTTGATTGAAACTGATTGACAGTATTTTGTTTATTCGCAGTGGATAGAAATTGGTTTATTATTCAATCAATTTTACATGAAAAAGCAAGTGTAAGGAAAGACTGAAAGAGGGACCAAAGCAGTATAATGCTGCTGCACTGATTTTTGAAGGCAAGACACATGAGTTTTTAAAAAGCTGTGAATATATTGACAATAAAATGGCTTGTGAAATGAATCAAAATGAATAAAACCCTCTGGCAGGTTTAGATCTTGGCATTGGCAATAGCATGGTGAACGCTGAATACTGAATTGGACCGTACCTTGCTGCAAAGTAAAAACACACAGTAGGCCTAAAGAAAACAACACTCAACATTCAACTCGGTTTGCAAAGGCCAGCACAGAAAACACTGCAGGCATGCACACTGCATGTAAAACAGCAGACACAAGCTAACAGCCGTCTAACTTGCCCAAGAAGTCAACCCGGGGTTAATTTCCTGATGGGTGAGCCGCAACTTTAACAACTTGAATTACATTTGAAAGGCTTCCACTTCAGAGATTTGGCAACAGCGTCTCAGCAGTCACAACACGCAGGCGAGAAGGATCCTGAAACAGTAACAAAGACACAAATTAAGCTCTGATGGCCTAGTACAACATGCTGTTCCCAGCCATACTAAGCATGTTCTCTAATAACTCAGTTTTACTCCTCTGTGTATTTATCCGAGGATGGTATGACCCTTGCTCAAAGTATGAAAACAGTCTTATTGCATTACCTCATTAAAAAATAGGTTTGTATGTTGCATGAATCTAGTAAAATACAAAGTGTTTTGGGGCAGTGCACTCCACTTGTCTTTACTGAGACAACTGGAAGGCTTACAGAGAGAGAGAGAGAGCTGCAGGAGAGAAAGTTGTGTTGGTAGTTGATCCAAACACAGCAGGTGCAGAGTGGAGGGCGTCCTGTCCTGTCCACTGCACTACTGCTGGACACTTATTTTTATACTTTGAGCAAGTGTTGCCCTCTTCCCCAGACTGTGCTGCGATATTCTTTTGAAACTTGACTCCATCTAATTGCTGGGTGGACTTAGTTAACTACACTCCACTGCTGTTCTGGAGTATACTCACTGCTTTGGGTCTGTCTAGCTTGGTGTTAAAATGGCTCCAGGCAGCGTCTGGTGGTGCTCTCCGGTGGCTCGGTTCAGTAGCAAAGTCCTGCAGAGTGGCGTCATTCATATGGCTGCCGAGCTGGAGAGCAAGCTGCTGACTGGCCTTTAGCGGACCTGAGACAGAAATAGACCAGAGAACAGAGACTCTGCTTTGCTGTTCCACTCTGCTGGGCAAAAATATAATCTATAATAGAATTTAAAATGTAATCAAAAGAAGCGTTTCGAGTATCTGAACACTCTGATGGCCTTGATTTTACCCCTGAAGTACACGAGCAGCTACAAATCAAGGCATTGCTCACAAGATAATAAAGTTAATAAAGTGCAGCTCATGCCAAATTGTGATTTTTTTTCCCCCAGGTTTTTCTGAGATGAAGGTATAATTATGATGCTGTGGTGGGAACAGTACCTGCTGAGGGAGTTCTAGCACTCGATCTGCTGAGAGACGCAGTGTAATAAGTCTTGCTTTGCCCTGTGATGGAAGAGAGAAAGGACAGAAAAAGAGAATCTTGAGTGAAATAGCAAGTGGAGTCATTTCAAGCGAATGGAAAAAACCCTCCTGTAACCAGAGGGTCGCAGGCTCACTCCCTAATGTATCTGTCCCTGTCAGAGGTGGAAAGTAACAAAGTACATTTACTCAAGCACTGTACTTAAGTACAATTTTCAGGTACTGGCACTTTACTTGAGTATTTCCATTTTGTGAGACTTTATACTTTTACTCCACATGTCAGAGGGAAATATTGTACTTTTTACTCCAGTTTATGGAGCAGTTAGACCTACAACATTCAAATACTTATAGGTTAATGCATCAATAGTATAACACTCTGTAAGGGACTGTTCTTCAGAATGAGTCCTTTTACTTTTGATACTTCAGTACATTTTACTGCTAATACTTCTATACTTTTACTTAAGTAAACTTTTGAATGCAGAACTTTTACTTTTACTGGAGTATTTTTTCCATTGTGGTATTGCTACTAGGATTGGAGTACTTTTTCCACTGCTGATCCCTGTTGACGTGTCCTTGAGTAAAACACTGAACCCCCATCTGCTGGCTAACCATGCGCTTTGACCCATCTGGTAAAACACACACTTGTATATGTGTCTCAGATGGATATGTGAAGAAACAAATTCCCAGGCACTTACCTGGCGTAGAGGCGCACCTGGAGAGAGCTGATACATCGTTCACCTGGCTCTGCAGCTTATCCACCTGCTGAAAAGCCTCTTGTTTGAGGCAGCGCTCCTGATGAAGCTGGCTCTTCACCTAGATCCAACACAGTATGGTTAATGGTGCAGTAGTCTAGTTCACATTAATGATAAATTACTTAAGCATATTGCAACTGTTAAGAGAAAAAAAAACAGTTGTGATTTTATTCCTTGAACTGAAATTTTATTTTTTTCCTTGTTTTGCTTACATGAATTGAAAGTCATATCTGTTTTGAAAAAAGTTCCAAGCCGCTTTTTAGGTAAAGAATGTTGTTCTTCATGTTTGGTGCTACTCCATGAAGAAAGCCACAGCATGAGTTATTCCCAATATGTTCTTTTAAGCCATGAAATAAAGGCTTAAATGTAATGTAATGTAATGTAATGTTTAGTAATCATAGGGCTCTTCAAACCCGTTGAAACCCCATTGTGCGATTTCAAAAATGCAGGTTCCAATGAGAAAAGAGGCATTTTTCCTTCATTCTTGAAAAACTATTTTATGCAGATGTGTTTTTTCTCTGACAGCAGTGATATACAGTTCTCATGTGTTACAGGAGCACGTCTGTCTAATGAGTTCATGGATGAACCTGTCGGATGTGTTTGGCGCTGCGTTGCCTCTGTAACTGGCTCTTCCTGCTGCCTCTGTCCAGCTGGTCTCTGAGGGCCTGGAGCCGCTGGTCTCTGTCTTCCATGTCGGCTCTCATCTGTTCCAGGCTCTGCTCTCGGTGGCTGTCCAGCTCCTGCCTGCTGCGGGCCTCCTGGGCAGACTGATGCCTCGCCACCTGGAGCAACTCTGTCTTTGAACAAGTATTAATGGATAATTAGTAAATTAATTAAAGCTGCATGCAGCAATTTCACACACTGGAGGCTGTAAATGGCAGTGAGAAGTAGCTGAAAACTGTTTGAACTTTAATACCCAGAAATCCTGTAACATGATGTCAGCAAACTGCACACAGCACAATCATATTTACCAACCCAGCCGGTCTGTTTTCACCAAAGGAAACCAAAGTGACAAGAGGCAAAAGATCTAATGTAGGTGAGTCCAGATTTCTCTGGACAGAGCGCTTCCTTGCCGTTGTTTAGTAGCAAGCTTTGTATTTCACACTTAAGTTTCAATTTGTCACTTCCTTTGAGTGGAGAAGATTTCCCTCCAGTATCCATAACCGACACTAGAATTTCATTTGGGCAAAAAAGTGCATCTACAGCATCTCAATTAGAAGGGATGGGACACTGTTCTCTATTGCAGCCCCACTAAGTCAGTGAGTAAGTACATGTTAGATATGACTAATTGTAGGAGTTCATTCATGGGAAAATAGTTATCAGTTGAATTTTACATATGCGATAGTAACTAGATGTAAACAAAAATAGATCTAGAACAGTTGGCATTTTCATACATTTATAGATGATTCACACTCATTTTGCAAGTAAAGTCCTGGTTTATTTCACACTGATGAGGCCCTGATGGGTTGAACATCTGTCAGGTAAAGCAGAGTTTTACTTGCAAAATATGTGAACTCTCTTCTTCGTAATCTATTTGCTTCTAAATACATGACTGCATTGGCTCTACACAGCATTAGTAACTCAGAAACATATATGCAAATGCACGAGCAGCTCTCGTGTGTGTGTGTACCTTTCTGCTGAGCAGCCTCTTGGTGCTGCTGCTCTCTGCCTCACACCGGGTCAAGGCCTGCTTTGTGGCTTCCAGCTCCTTCTGCAGTAAAGCCACCTCCTTCTCTGACATCATCTTCACTCTGAGGGCCTCCGTGTGACAGGCAATCTCTCTCTGGACAACACAAAATAATAATAATAAACTTTATTTATTTAGCACTTTTCAAAAAAGTGTCACAAGATGCTTTATAAGTGATAACAATAAATAAAAACTGGTAAGATAAGCGCTAAAAATGCAATTACAGACACAAAACAAGATTAACTAAGTACATAACAGGCAGAAAAATAACAAAAATAAAATGGGTAAAAGCAAATTAAATAAAAGCATGTGTGTAAAATGAAATAGATAGATAGATAGATAGATAGATAGATAGATACATAGATAAACATATAGAACAAAGAAAGATGTCACACATTCTCTGTGTTGCACTTGTTTCCTCTCTACAGGGAATGTAACCTATAAGGTTTGGTGCGATTTGATTTCCTAACAATTTTTCGCCATTCTCCTCCTTACCTGCTGACTCTGCAGCAGCTGACTGTGTAGTTTTCCCTGACCCACCACCTGCCTCCAGTGAGCCAGAGCCTTCAGTTTACAGAGCAGGACAGTCAGCTGGCTGTTCTCCATGTTCAGCTCATGGACTTCTTCCTTCTAACAAACAGGCAGAAAATCAGTATAAAAGAGAGAAGTGTGAGTTATGAATGTAACTTTGAGGATTTAGAAAAGCGCTATATAAATGTAATCAATTATTATTATTATTATTATTATTATTATTAACGCTCTGGTTGGACAATGTAGGTGTCTGCAAAAAGTATATTTAAAACTGTATGTATGAAGAAATGAATGCATATTTTCTCAGTGACATATTTTTGAATCGTAGAATGGGTTGGAACAGGTTTCAAGGGGACAAGAGTCATGAAAGTCTCTCAACACGTAAATAAACATGTAAACATTCAGTTCATGCAAGAAAAAGTATATTATAACCTATATTATATCTATGAGACCAAACTCAGATGCCTATCTACTTTTATAGAACAGATTCTTGCTTATTGTACCTTCAGCTGTGTGAGACAGAGATCATCGTTGTCTTTGGTGGAGCCGTACTTCTTCTTGAGCTTGATAATTTTGTCCACTCCTTCTTCCCTTATTCTGCTCACCGTCACGCTCACATCCTGCTCCATTCGCCGCTGGTTCTCATCAAGCCTGGCCTGAGATACAGACAGATGACAAGGATATAAATAAAGATCATAAAAGTCAAAGAGTGAGTAAGAAGTGAGATGAAACTTTAAATTAGGCCACTGCAGCAGCAAATAGTAGCAGTAGATACAGTGAAAAAAAATAGAATACAAATAAGAATAGAGCAAATACGGAGGTTTATATAACTTTTGCAACAAAAAAATGTAAATATTATGGGTTACTATTAAAGTCATTTTGAGACTTGCTTATAAAACAGTTTTATGAAAATAGAATCATCTGGGTTTTTGACACATTTTTGAATCTCACATCTCATTTTGGAAAGAAACTCTACATTTACATAATTTGTATAACACGCAAAATATATGAGATAAAATTTCACACCTTTAGCTTGATGCAAGTGGAGAAGAGTTGTCGGACCAAAGGGTCGTAGCGTTGTTTGAACTTGAGACTGAGGTGTTTCTCTAGACTCCTGTTCTCCTCTTCCAGCTGAGCGATCCGGGCCTGCAGGGCCGAGATCTGCAGCATCATCCCACGACACAAAACAGACACCTGTGGAACAAGATCAGAGTAAACCAACACGGTTTATATTATGGGACCCAAGTTATAACCGTTACTGAGAGAGAGACAGAGACAAGAAACACTCTCCTCCCCTGCAAAAACTCAGATTTCCCTTGAGTTTAACCCTTTAACCCCAGCTGCTTCAGTAGAGCTGAGGCAATAGAAATAGAAGAAAGCTCCCAGGTGTGAGTTTGTGTAACTGTATGAGCATGAAGCAGCTCAGCTAACATCCCCTGAGTACATAAAGTAAAACAAAAACTGATATGAGGATTAAATTCACACTATCTGACATGTTTTTCTCTATTGTGTGTGTGTCCCAAAGATATATCTAAGTATACAGGTACCTCTTTGTGAGGGTTGCTTGTCTGAAACTGAGAATCCTCAAGATTCTTTAAATCCTGAAATGAAAAAAAAAATGGTAAAGGGTATAAACTCAATGATGACAACATATGACATATTAAAGTAATTACCCGCAACATTTTCATATAAATAAATTAAATATCATACACCAGAAAGAAAGCTTTCACATTTGCTGTTCTAAACACCCGGTGTCTGGTTGTTTTTTTCCAGGGAAAACTCGAACAAACAAATCCACACAGTACCTGCTCTCTGTGGTACAGAAGCTGAGTCTCCTGCTGCAGGATTTGTTCGTAAAACTGTGAGTAAAGCAGAAAGCTGCGGCGCTCTCGCTCCATCACACAACAGCCCAGAGCAGAGAGACACTGCTGGAGGTGAGCCTCAGAGACCCTCAGCTGGAAGAAACATTCATATTATGAAAACCATCACTCAGTATGTAAAACACATCATTTGAATAGAAGCGCAAGAACAATGAGGCTAATTAGAAAATGCAGTAATGCTCTTAGTCCCATCCTGAGAACAGAAGTTACGCTATACATGTGAAATACAACAAATACAACAGCAAGGCAGGTTGTCTGTTATACAATAGAACACAGTAGAGGCTGGTGTTACATCTATTGTGCATACCAGCCCTGCCAAAGTGCCACTGAGCAAGGCAGCAAGGACAAGAGAGCAAATGCATGCATATACTGTATAGGCTCTGTGTGTTAAAAATGTATTCCATTACAGTTACTAGTTACCTCATCAAAACTGTAATCAGTATCCAAGGGATTATCCAAACTCAGTAATGTACTTTCAGATTACTTTGCCATATTTGAGGTATAAAATTACAGATAAGAAAAGTGAAAAAATTTTCATACAAACACAAATTATTCTGTGCCTTCATTTTATGAAGATATAGAATTTCTTGCTTTCACTTTAAAGGTACTGACAGAAGCAATCCTCTAATTCACTATTAACTCTAACTCACTTTTTTAGACTTGCTTTTAATACTTGATTGACTCTTTTTATGTTCTTTTGTTTTTACATTTGTGTGCCTCTTTTTAATTCCATTCTTACTTTTCTGTTTTGTTCTGATTGTTAATGTGATGGCTTTGTAAAGCACTTTGTAACTCTGTTTTAAAAAAAAAGTGCTATATAAATAAAGTTATGATTATTATAAAGTTATTATTATAATTTTTCACAAGTATCTGTAATCAGAATACATAATTTTTTGGGGTAACGTGGCAGAATACAGATAGTTTTTTTGTATTTAGAATACACAGCACTGTTACAAGTATACCATTACTACCCAACCATATTTACAAGGTATTTGTGGAAAGACAGATTCCAGTGTCTGTGTATATCTTGGCCTGTAGAGTAACTTTTTCCCCACCTGTCCCTCCGCCCGCTCAGCTCCCTCCATCAGCTGCTGGACGAACGTCTCCACTATCTGCGGTCGCTCAGGAGACAGACTGAACTTCACTGGGCCTTTTCTCCAAAGCTCTGACCAGACACAAGAGATTTTTACTGTGATTCTCTTCTATCCTTTTTAGGTATGTTTTCTTTGAGCTTTGGTATTAAATGAGAGACTCCCTGTAGTGTTTGGGTACCTGTAGGGAGGCCTGTGTCTTGTTGGGTTTGCTCTGACATCACCAGCGTCAGCTCTCTGTTGATCCTCCTCTGAACCGCTCTGATCATGTCACACTCAGTGCTCTCCAGCAGCCTGTGAAGCTGAGACAGAGTTTTTTTTTTCTTTTTTTAAGTGAGGTCTCTATTACAGCAGCGTATTGATGCCACAGTGGGAAAAAAAAATCGGCTCAGAACCTTGTTATATCGAGAAACTTTTCTCGTTATAACGAGATCTTTTTCTCGTTATAACGAGAAACTTTTCTCGTTATAACGAGATCTTTTTCTCGTTATTACAACATACCAACTTATCTCGTTATAACGAGAAACTTTTCTCGTTATAACGAGATATTGATTGTGTCTGAGTCAGGATAAGTTGAGTTGACTGTATTAGCCAGTTGGCTGCAGTGCTGAGCATTGTGAAATGTTTGTGCAGTTTATTGTTGATGCAGTGTGGAGCTTGTACCATCCAGCATCCCATTATATGTTGTAGACGTAACACCATACTGATTTCTTATGTGACTGTGTGTGTAAGAGTTTATTGTGTGCGTGTGTGTGTGTGTGCGCGCGCGTACGTGTGCGTGTGCGTGCGTGCTCATATGTGTTTATGGTATGGATCCATGTAACATGAAGACCAGACCCCCTGTCTGATTGTTGCTGAGTTGTCTCATTCCATGAGTCTAGTCAACTTGATTAAATCGTGTAAACGAGACATTCTCAATTTCCCCGATGTCCATAGGCTGTTTTCTCATTTGGCTATATATTTTTTTTCTCATTATAACAGCATTTGAAAGTTTCTTGGTATCTCGTTATAACGAGAAAAGTTTCTTGTTGTAACGAGATAAGTTGGTATGTCGTTATAACGAGAAAAGTTTCTCGTTATAGATAAGTTGGTATGTCATAATAACAAGAAAAGATGTCATAACGTGAAAATATATTGTTATAACGAGAAAAAGATCTCGTTATAACGAGATACTGAGCCGTTTTTTTTTTTCCCACTGTGGCATCAATATGCTGCCGTACCTCTGTAACCCCTGAGTGGGTTTCTCACCTCACCTGCACACTTATATTTCTTTTCTATTTCACTTTTTTCCCCACACATTTTGTTTTAACGTGTGCAAAATAAATAAAATAAACCGCATTAGTAACCTTGTAAAGTGCCTCTGAGCACACTGAAAAGCATTATACAAATAAAATATGTTATTAGTATTAGTAGTAGTAGATATTATTGTTGTTATTAAGGTTTAGTTGTGAAGACATGAGGCCATAATTGTGAGGTTTAATTGCAGAAGTTTACCTGCCACAGCTTGACATCAACCTCTGAAGCTCCAGGAGGGGGCAGGAGAGACTGGTCGCTGGAAGTTAAAGCCTCGTACTCTCTCTCTTTTCCCATCTGGTGAGCCAAAGCTCTCATGCTGGTGTCAAAGATTTCAGCTCTGAAAAGCAAGTAAAAACAGAGAAGAAATAATTTGACCATTTTCATGCCAAAAAATTTGTATTCAGTGTTTTTCCCCACAGAATTTTATTCTTGTCAGGAAGGAAAAGCATCTGAAACAGCATCTAGACCATCGTGGTACACTAAAACTCTCAACTGCACCTATTTAATGGCAGGGAAACTCAGGGATACATAAGGCCTGTTAAAATGAAGATTACATTTACAAAAAAACATGACTGAACAATTCAATTAATAAATAAAATGTACAAAGAAAAAAAATGAATTGCAGGTTTTACACACGGCATAACTGGCAAAAATCCTACATTTACTAAAAGGCCAATATCTTCATCTAACTCTGTTTAAAAGCTCACTTTTTTCCGAAGTGAGGTTCTTACCTGTAAAGTTTGACAAACTGTCTATAAAGTCTGGGTGTACTGATCACCTCGACACCCAGACGTCTTCGAGCCCAGCTCTCCTTGAAGACCTGAAGCTGCTTTGTCAGCAGCAGGAAGCCTCTCAGCACAGACTGGACTTGGACCGGATCCTGAAGAGGAACCACAGTATCTGACACACATGTTCCCTCTTCTTCAGCTTCCAAACAGCCTTTATCCTCCTGGAATGAAGAGACAAACGTATGTAAGTTAAGTTAAGGCCAATGCACAGTCTCACTGCGTTCACGGCATGGATGTAATGTGAGATAAGAAAGAGAAGAGAAGAGAAGAGAAGAGAAGAGAAGAGAAGAGAAGAGAAGAGAAGAGAAGAGAAGAGAAGAAAGAGGAGAGGATATGAGAGGAGATGAGAGGAGATGAGATGAGAGATGAAACTTTATTGATCCCCCTGTGGAGACTGGGTCATTGTAGCAGCAAAAGTAATGAGATAGGATAGAATGTAGCATGGAAAAAAAAAGTACAAAGTACAAAAATAGAATATAAGATAAGCAATAAAAAGAATAGCAATAAAAGCAATAAAATAAAATCTAAATAATTATGTGGTTATATAAACATATGCAGCCGACAACTCCAAGCAGACTGTAAGAGTGGAAGTACAGTAAAGAGCATAGATTACTTATACAGTATGGATTTATTTACAGTCCTAATTAACAGATGGTAGCAGCAGTCTTGATTTCTTACTTAAATATGAATTACCAAATATTAAATGTGTTCTATATATAAAAATATAACAATTTGTAAACATAAGGTTAAGGTATACAGTAGAGAATATTATGCATACATATTGATATATGTATGTGTAAAAAATATATATATATATATATATTTTATAAGTTTGTCATTGATGGTACTTTCTTGGCCAGGTCTCTTCTGAAGTCTCTCTTTTTAATTTCACTGAGACTTCTGCACCAAATAAAGAAAGAATGAAGGAGTGAATGAATGAACAAACGAAAGAATAAATGAATGAATAAACAAAAAAGATAGATACATATATATACATACATAACTTGCGTAACAGCTTATAAACATACTCTTACTTCATTAGGTTTTCCATAATCATCCTTGTTGCCATGGAGACGAAGAGGCTCCGCCCTCCTTCCACTGTTCAGGACGTCCTCCATGAGCAGAGACACTCCGAGGAGCGCTGCGTTGGCCTGCAGTCTGCTGCGCTCGCTCAGACCGCTCAGACACAGCTGCACACAAACACATGTACACTGAATATTGTTTGTGCATTTATTAAGTATGTATTTATTAAGTGAGTCTATATACATTTTGGATTAATTGAGGTGTTTTCCTTAATATTTTTCAGTGCTGTACACTTCAACTTCCAACGTGACACTAAATTTGAACTTGAACAAGGAAATCCAAGAGAGAGAGATGTGAAAAACAAAAACAAAACAGGAACATGTTAGATAGTGAACCTGCATGCAGTATTCGATGGGCGGGACGTCCCAAACATCCAGTGGGAGCAATCCATGACAAGCTGTAAAACTTCTCCATGGATACAGTCTTTGTGCCTGGAGAGGATGGCAAAATGAGAGAAATACAATATTGTACATTTCCTTTGATCTTGATCATGTACTTCTACACATCTTCTACACATTTGCCTTGGATTAGGGGTTTGAATCTCACTGAGGACGCCCCAACCCAAAATGAAAGCACTCACAGTCCTGTTAAGTGTATAGAAGTGTCCACTAAATGGCATACATGACTTGATATGATATAATTAAACAAACCTGGCAGCCTTGAGTGTCCAGAGGTTGAGGAACAGGCAGCGGACGGCACACGTCCGTTCGGATGCTGTCACTTAGCAGAGGAAGGGCGGCAGCCATGTTGTCACTCACACTCTGGTAAGACACCATGTCACCAGAGGAGAGGAACGCCTCCCTGATGGACAGAAACATGACAAAGGAAGAGGTTTGAGAGTACAATATAAAATAAGGACATAATTCAAACTGATTTGCATCTGACCTAAATCATCACCCTACAGTACAATTATACAACACAATGTTTAACCCCAACTTTACTAGAGCTCCTGTAGAATAAGAAAGTAAAGTAGGGAATGACAGGTTGCTTTAAACATGGGACAAACACACACAATTAGACAATATGGAAAAGCCACTAAATCAGACCTCCTGCAACATTTTTTTTTTCTTACCCAGGCAAGTCAATTAAGAACAAATTCTTATTTACAATGACGACTTGGCAAGAGGCAAAAGGCCTCTTGATGGGGAATTGGGGGAAAGGAAAAAAACAACAAAACAAATAGGGAGACAAGACAAGAATGCTAGCAGTATGCAGAAAACACAATAAAAAAAAGTAATGTAGCTGTAAAGCAGCACAGGAATTAAGCTGGACAAACACACATAAGGACTTGGAGACAGCAAACAGCAGAACAAATAAGACCAGGAACAACAAGAACATCATCAATAAACCAATTAAAACATGCAACAAAAACAGTAGCACCCATAGAGAAGTTAGTGTATTCATTTGACTGAGAAACAGTCGCATGTGTGCCTGTAAATATCTGCAATAATTTTTCAAGGCAGAAAGAGTTGAATTTGTCTGATTTCATGAGTCTTGTACAACTCATTCCAGTTTGCTGCTCCCAGTGACTGGAATGAGTTGTACAAGACTCATGAAATCAGACAAATTCAACTCCTCATGGTGACATTCAGCTGACCTGATGTTCTTCACTGTATAGATGCACCCATATATACAGCATATTGAACATCTCAGCAGCCACATGTGTCCCAGCCCAGCTCACCTGATGAGCTGCCTGACAGCCGTGTCAAACTGCAGGAGGAGCACCTGCCTGCGGAGCTGCAGCAGACGGCCGACAGCCTCCGGTCTGCTGGGATCAGACAGACCGGCAACCTGCCGCTGGATCTCCTGCAGTTCTGCTCCTGTAGCACCCAGAGGTGAGGAGAAACACATGTAGTGAGATTACAGTCATCTGATTTTCCACATGCATGTACATACTGATCAATATATTAGTTTCATAAAGGTATTAGTAAATACCATTATCAAATGAATATTTTTACACATGTAAATATATGTCGAAGAATATTGAAAAGTTGGTTAAATCAAATATATAATATGATATATTTTTGGAATACATCTGAACACGTATGCACTGGTGTTAGACTTATGTATTGCTATGCCAATATATCAGGCTTATATTGGCCTTATTAAATATTGGATATCAAAAAACCTGCAATGAAATTTAATTGTATTTTAACTTTTTTTTCCCAATAATATTTTCTGTAATATAATTCTCATTTAAAGGTCTAATGTATCACATCAGATTTTCCCTGGTATTGAATTGGTGCCTTAAAGAGCTGCTAACCCTGAAAGAATTTAATTTGCATGTTTCAATGGAGAGTTTCAGTGTCGCATGATGATTTAAATGTTGTTTCAGAGGCTTTTCCACCCTGACAAGAATACAATTCTGGGCGAAACACTGAATACGTGTCAATTTTGGAAATGTTTTGGCATGAAAAAGGTGAAACACTTGAATATTTCCCTTAGTATGCACACATACGTGGTATTTTGTTTTTGATATTATGTCAATATTACCAGTACTACCAGTGGCTCTGTTTGTAAGGTCGACCTACCGATGCCTTCAGTTCCCCCCCAGTCCGCTGCCAGATGTGGGCCGGCCGCCTCCTCTCTTCTCCTCTGGCTGCGGGAGTCTGTGTTTCCCAGTCTGGAGAAACTCACCAGGTAACAGACAATGTCATGAAGGGCTGACACTATCTCCAGAGTGTGATGGAGAGCCTTGTCACACGCCTGTTGGAGAAAATGGAGGAATACAGCATTCTAATGCATTCTAAAAAAAACAAAAAACATTTTGTTTAACCTGCTTGGAGAACCAGATTGATGGGAAGAGAGGACAATAAAATAAGTGACAGAGAGTTTAGACAATCACTGGAAAGTATGAGAAAGTGACTTTAGGATCCTCTTATGTGACACTGATAATTTATCTGAATTGTTCTCATAGACCCCCATCCATCTGGTACCCAAGGGAGACAAAAGCAAGCACTAATAATTATTCATGAAGACTATTTTATCTAGGGCACGCACTATAGCCTTTGAAATTATCTGTACTCTTGAAAATAACATGAAAGTGAAAGCAAGGGAACACATGATGTACTCTACTGCAGTATAGGCTAGTGTTTTGATGATGGGCTTTAGCGTCTCACCGAAATATCCAGTGTTTTGAACATGCGGAGCACTTCAGAGAAGTGGGGGATGTACCAGAGGTTGAGGAGTGTTTTTCCATCTGCAGAAAACAACTGCCGGGGCCGAGGCTGGAAGCTCCTGTTCAGGGGAAGAGCTGGTGGTGATCTGCACAAACACACCTGTGTTTTCATGCATTGAATGATGTGTGTGTCTGTGTCTGTGTGTGTGTGCAGTTTCTTATCAAGGCTGCTGCTGGAAATTCTGGGCCCCCCTCACAAGATGTGAAACTGCCCGAAACTCCCCATCCGCCAATTTTAGTATTATGCAAATATGCATGATGGTTGTGATGCGAGACCAAATCACATGTGGGCAAAAATTTGACTCTCAAATTCTGACACGATTTCATTTTTGTTCCTAGTTCCATTCCATCTGAATGGAAAAAGAAAGGTGGCTGTGTCAGGTTTTCACAAATTATATTAGGCCTACCTATCTCTGTCAGCCTATAAAGATCTTGACAAATAAAACAATGTATGGAGGAAAGTGGTGAAATAAGAAAAAGTTAGTTTAGTTGCTAACTTTAGCTGTGGTAGTCTAAACAAATAATGTTTACCCCATCACAACCCAATCGGTGTAGCCCCTTAGCGAGATAGCTTGCTAGAGTAAAGCATAATTATCAAATAAAATTATATTTTCCAGACATATGATTATGGATTTTATTTGGGCATTGTGGGAGCCAAGACATGGACATTGGGTTTTGTATGTGGTGTGGGGAATATTTGCTGTGTGGAGGATATACTGTGTAATGTTAGAATTATAATGTTATTTAGGCATATATTTGTGGCTAAGATTTGGAATTTTGTTCTCCAGACTTTGTGTTGTTTGGGACAGTGTGGAATCAGTGGGAGCAGTAGCCTTAAGGTGGACTGTTGCTTTAAGAAAGATAGGGCACCATTAATTAGGTAGGCTGCTGGAGGAGGAGAACAATTAGTTTCAGTTTTGTGAGCCATGGAGCCACACGGTTTTCTTACCGTCGGATTGTGAAGTTTAAGTTAATTCTTCTGGAGTCTATTTAAATCATTGACTCATCATCTATTGTGGAAAAACTTTGTATAATGAAAGTGTAAAAACGCTGGAAACGTGGATTCTATGACTCTCACCCATGTGTAAGGCCAAGGCTATCAAAGGAACTAAAAACCGCAGCTACAGGCATAATGTAATGACTAAAATGATAAAATGCAAATTAGGTCTACATAAATAATGTTAAAGAAACCCAATGCTTGACCCTGGAACACACCCAATGAAACGTGGCACAAAGCAAAGTGGCCGTACTAAGTATGCATGCATTGTAACTAATGCCATGTTCATGTCATATATGTCAGAAGAAGCATAAGAATAGAATGACATCTCATTGCAACAACTTGGAAGCTTAATGTGTTTCATGCATTGGAACTCCCACATCCAAAATAATTCTATCTATGAATTTAAAATCAACCATCAGACATTACTCTCTCTTTCATGAGTAGACTGGGTTGTATTGGTGTGACTATAACTGACAATTTAGATTTTTTATTATCTTGGACTGCTGACATGGGTGTATTCCCTGCTATGTTCACTGCTTGTGTTGACACACTTCCGCAATTTAAGACACCAAGTGAGAGATATCAGAGCCCAAAAAAAATCCCACAGATCCTACTTGTAATTACCACTAGGAGGTTGATGGTAACTACTTTTCCCAGTCGGCAGGTCACATTTACAGTAAATCTACACCTACAGCCTGTCCCCCTCAAAATACTCACTCTTTTCCTCCTGCTGGCATGACCCTTGTTTCTTTATAAGGTAGCCTATGATAAAAGCATGCTGTATATTTTTCCTGGTATTCAGGCTGGTTGTACCTGGGGTCAGGGCAAAGGTCAACCTCTGAATCCAAAAGGACTTTCAGCTCGCTGGCTCGGCCAATCATGAAGTGGGACTGGCGGACGGATGGTATGTCGTCCAAAAGCGAGGTTAGACTGTAGTGATGTGCGATAATCTGCGCTCTCACACAATACTGAGAAATATGTACGCTGAATCTGTGGAAAGAATGGCAGACACAAGATTTTAGCTGATGCTCTTATCTAAAGTGACTTACAATGAGCGAAACAGGCGAATCATCAGTAGAACAAACATGATCCATCCATGAACCATCTGATGTACAGGACTACAAAAGGAATGCTGCTGCTCTGAATAGACTTACTTTTTTAGAAACTCGAGAATTAGCCTCCGTTTGATCTTTGCTGCTTCATCCTGCGGTGCGAGAGAAATTAGTTTTACTTCACGGGCAGAGAATCACATTTATCACCCCCGCTCGGCCACCTGAGGATCCACCGCTGTGTGTAACTCACTGGGTGTTTTATCAGACCCCCCGCTGCCTGTTTCTTCTTAATGAACGAGTTCAGCATCTCGTCACGCAGGCCCACTTTTTCCAGCTGGAGGGACACAAAGGCTTCCATCAGCCTGGAATAAGAAACAAGATTCGGTTTATTAAATTTACAGCACAAAAACGGTGTTAGTCGTCATTAATGTGATTTCTTCTTCAGTGGTGAAAATGACCTCTCCTTGGTTCCAGTGGCAGCTCTCTTGGGTCCTTTGGAGTGTAAATTATCGGCCTTTTTCTGCAAGCTGTCAGTGTCACTTCCAAGTTTGGCGTCAAATCTTGTTGCAGATTTTGCATCTCTATCAGAATGAAGGCTTTCTTGACCCTAAGAATGAAATGGAAACCAATCTGAAATAACCTGACCGCAAATCAAACTGCAATATTTAAAAAGCAATTCACCCATGTTACAGCATGCACCATACACACCTCAGTTGAAGCTGTCGCACTCTCTGCCCAATGGCAAAAACAAGCCTGTTTCACAGCACTTATCAAGGCATTCTTCTGTGTAACCTGACAGGCCAGAGTCACCTGGAGGTTTTCTATACTCTGTCTCTTCATAAGCTATGAAGAGGCAGGGAGAGAGAGTAAATGAATCAAGTGGTTGGTAGATTTACTGATTTGTTCATTCATTCATTCATTACCCAATAAAAGCCCCAGTATTTAATTTGAACGTACATGAACAACAGCTTCTTTTGAGCTGAAGCTAAATCTCCCAATCTGGTTCTCATCCAGTTCCTGGATACTCAGAGGCAGGCTGGATGGAGTGTACCTGAGGCAGATAACACACTTTATTTCCTTCTGCAACACACTGCACTGCTCTTGTGATGTATATAACAATACAGTAAAAAAAAAAAAAAAGTAGAAACAATAGATACAGTGCACATGGAGAGGCGAGACTGAGGGAAAACATGCTAGAAGGATATACACATCTGCTCAGAGATTCCCTTAAAAAGCACATATTTTTAGATTGCTTGTGAGACAAATCTCGACATCTATATTAGTGAAGAACGTGTTGCAGATATGGCTCCTTATAACCCGGCTGGGCGCTCTGCCAAGAACTACAGACTGGCTTCCAAAAAGTCCATGAAAAATATGGAGAAGGAGGCGCTCCAAAATATAGGTATGACCTCAATTAGACAATTGCCTTTTACATATTTGTCCGTCTTTGCTGTCAACAGATGAGAATGTGGTAAGATCTGATCACTTCGTAATGCTAACAAGCAAAAAGAAAGACTGGTAGCATCATGAGAAAGTTAGCAGCACCCTGCACATGCTCAGATGGCCAGTGTGTATCTTTAATTTTATGGGACTTAAGCACAAAAATACCTGTCCACAGAGCTGTTGTCTTGCAGCAGGGCCGTGATAAACACAGACTTCTGCTCTGCTTTGTCTTTTTGTTCTGCGAGCTCAAACTGCACCGGCCTCAGATACAGGTGGAACTCATCAAATCCGAGCTCCGACGCCAAGTTCCTGTATAACCTAGGGGGGTTTAAAGAATTATTGAATGTTACAGAGTTTCCCTTACAAGTAGGCAACTCCCTTCAAAGAGTCAACAGTGTTGATTTCTACCAAATGTGTCCCATGACTTAATGAATGATACTGGATAATGTCTGGGTGTAATATTACCAGACCTAGTATATGCACATAATTCTTAACATTTGTTTTAACCTACTTACAGTATGTAGGGTTTTCATCAGGGAAATTCACATATGTATTGTCCTGTGTGGTAAGCTCCACCCACCCTGCTATTTCAAGAAACCCTCTAAGAATTATTTGCGAATGCTATTTGACCCCGCTGTGCGCGTTAGCTTAACTGTGCCAGATGTGCCGTTTCAGAGGCCGACTCCATCAGGCGGTGGCGAAGGGTCACAAGCTCCAGCAGCTTGGAGAGCGTCTCCACTGCATGCAGCTGTTTCTCCCGTCCCTGCTTCATCTCTTTCTCCTCAGCAGATCTTACTAGAGACAGACCCACATCTTGGACCAACATCGGGTCCTCAAAAAACACATCCGAGTACAACTGTGAGGGGGAAGAAAAGAAACTAGAACTGAGTTATGCTGCTTAATTTGATTTGAATAGATTCCTGAGAAAGACAAAAACATACATCTTTTTGTATTTGCGAGCTGTATGAGGACCCGGGTGAGGCCAGGGTGTTCCAGCTCTGCAGGGCCTGCTGCAGGAGCTTCTGTCGCAGGATGAGTTTCTCAGTGACGCCCCTGGCTCTGTGCAGCTGACACAGCTCAGTGTGAGCCTGGGATAAACCATGATACACCTCAGAAGCCAGGCAGAGGGACGGGTGAACCTCCAGAAGGAATGTGTTCATCAGTGCAGAGCTGTAACCAGGATACAAACAGGGCAACAGAGGAGGATAAACCACAGAGACGTCAGAGACGCACAAACATACACACAGATGCACGAAAACAGTGGTGGAAAGAGAACTAGAATGAATTAGAATGAATTACTCAAGTACTGTTACTTTGCTGATATTTTACTATCAGTAAAGGCCTACTGGTGTAAAAATCTACTGAAGTAATACTAAAAAGTAGCTCATTTAACGTGTACTCAGAGTAAATGTTTTATAGTTAATTTTTAGAAAAGAGAATGTTGTTAGATGTGATACTTCCCATGCAATTCTTAAAGGTTGGACATTTTGTTATTGGAAATTACAAAATAAAGTAAAAATTCAAAGTAAAACCAGATCAATTAAAAACAGATTCTCTTCTCTGCTGACTGATTGTTCACTGCAAATGGCTCCACAATTGGCCAATTTATGATCTGATATATAATGTAGCGAAGTACAATTACAGTTACATGAGTAAATATAATTAGTTGCTTCTACCCATGCACACACGTAGGAAATGTATTGTAAAAATAATGAATTTCTGGAGGAAACCGACTCCAATATACGTGTGCTTACTGCTGTATTTATCACTTGCCTGCTGCCACCAGGTGAGACCAGATGTTTGGGAACGTAGTTTGGAGGAAGGCCGTAGTCCTGAACGGAGCCTGTCTGGCCGTCTCTCCAGATGCGTTGGAGGTACTGCCGCTGCTGCTCAATCTGATGAAGTAAACAATACAGTCTGTCACAATATACAGGGTATAGATTACACTCATATAGTTTGCTGTATTACACATTACAACAATATTAAATAAGATAAGCTGTATTAGTATCAAAGGGGAAATTTGTCTTGGACATACAACCACTGCTGCTTAAACATCAACATAATCAGTCAATTTATGTGTTTAAAAAAGCAAAGACGATTAGTTTTATTATCCACACACTAATCCCTACATTCACCTTCATACATCCGCATGTGCACTCACCCTTCTGCACATTTACACATCAACACAAACAACCAAACACTTGTAGGGTCTTTGCAGGCTTAAGACTTAATTGCTGGTGTGAAAAAAGAAGCTGAACACTACAGTAAACAGATTTAATTCATTCATGCTTTTTGCTTTCACCTGGCAGTCCAGAACTGCTCTGATCAGCTGCTGGTGGCTCTGAAGGCAGGCCATCTCTGCCCTGTAGGCCTGAACAAAGTAATCCTGGTTCAGGTCCAGCTGTGGCCTGCTGTGCATGATGTCAGTGATAATCTGAGCCAGAGCGAACCTCTCCTCAGTCCCCGACGTGTGCTGGTAGGCCTCATAGTAACAGTTCAAGAGCTGGAGAATAAGAAAACACAAGGTTACAGTGTGAAAAGATAAACTGCTTTTTGCTCCATGAGGATGACTGGCCTTGGAAAGTGAGAAAGTAGGCAAGCAAACAGATATTCTAGTTGAGAAATGTGACTAGTAAGCAATTAACACCAACAATTAATAAGACTTTAAGAGCTTGATGTGAAGAGGAAACCATAATTTAACAGTGTTAAAAGTAGGCCTGTGTCAATATGAAAATTTCATAGTGTGATTATTCTTGAACAAAATTATTTTGATATACTATTATCTTGATAATCATTAAAAAGATGAAAACTTTAAAAACAGCACTGTAATATGCTTAAATTACTTAAAAATGAATTTATCATATCAATCACAAGATCTTTGACTTTTTTCTTAAAATGCAAAATTATAAAATACTAGGATAGGATAATTTTAAACAACACAAATAAAGATCGAAATAGCAGCATCTAAAATAAAGTCAAAAGTATCTTAAATAAATTGCTACTGGCCTGCATCCACTTTAACAACAACATAAATACAACAATTTATTAGAGCGCTCCCTCTTTTGGGGAAAATAAAACATCAGTGATGACCGCTGTGGTCAGGGTCATAAAAATTAGTGTCTGTTGTTTTTTACTGCGATATACAGTATAGTAATATCGGCAACTGTCCCATGCCTAGTTAAAAGTAAATGATATCTCCATCTATGCTCAAAGGGAAATGATTCATCATAGCTAGTAAGCAAGTGAGGAAACAGCCAACTAAGAGACTTAAATGATCACATCTATCTACAGTATTCATTATTATCACTATACCTGCACTTTGCTCTCCAGAAACTCCGTCTCACATGTCCACAAGTCCAGAAGCACTGCAGCGCGGTCTGCGTCCGCCCCGGCCCAGGAGCGGGTGTCTGCAGCTTTTCCCACTTGCTTGCTGCTGTTTCTCTGGATGTAGTGGGAGCCAACCAGAGCCAGCATGCTCTCCAGCTCCTGCAGGTCCTTCAGAGCGGCATCATACACGATGTACAGCCCTCTCTGGTCCTGGGTGTGGATGAACCTCTCCTCAGCGCTGTAAAAATCATGAAGGTTCTCCACCTCGGCAAACTCCATGAACTCTGAGCAATGGACCTGGAATATGAAGAAGTCATATATGCACTTTGATGCAACAAGAGAGAATATACAGTACATACCTGTACATCCCTATGAAACCTTTTAGGCAGGTTTTGTAGGTTAGTTACTCACACAGGATAAAATAAAGGACCGTTGTACATAATTTAAAGCTGCAATAGATCAGTTTGCACGTTGGCTGCCCAAAATGGCATCGAGAGATAACCGTTTGAAAAATTTTAACTTCAATACCCAGAAATCATGTAAAGTGATGTCAGTAAACTGCACACAGCACACTCATGTTTACCAACCAGCCAGTCTGTGATGCTTTATACCAAAGGAAGCCAAAGGGACGAAAGAGGAAAAAGATCTGAAGTTGGTGAGTCCAGCTTTCTCAGTCTTCTAGAAGACTGTTTCTAACTTTTCCTGACACCAGACTTTCATTTGGGAAAATAAGACAAATCTACAGCTTCTCACTTAGAAAAGATGGGATGCTCTTCTCGATTGCAGGCCCCACTTTATGATTTAAGATGATAAGACGGGTGTGTTTTTTCATAAAGATCTTGCCTCTTGCAGCTTTAAGAAATTGTGGAATCATAAGAAGCAGTGTGCAGCGTTTATTCCAAGCATTTCTAAGCATTTCTTTCTAATATTCTAAGCATATATCCCATACATGCTTAGAAGATACACACATATGTTTGTACGACAGTAAGACAGCTGAAGTCACCTGTTCACCAAATGCATGAACTATTTTCACTATCTTGAATCCCACGAATAGGTCGTGACAGACTGTGACATGTCCTCACCTTGTAGTCAACAGGAGTGTTGTGGCTGAAGTGGAGCGAGCCAAGACCTCCTGCCCCCCCGCTGCCCCCTCTGGCTGCGTTCATCCAGCCTGCTTCTTCTGCAGTGCTGCACAGCTCTCTTTCCTCCAGGGGCAGACCGGCCAGGTCAAAGGTCAAGGTCCTCTCCACAGAGCGCAGGTAGTTCAGCAGCCCAAGAGAGATACGCTACAGACAGGGAGAATAAGAACAGGATCTTAGAGAATGAACACTTTATCTAAACCAGCTCTCTTACTCCAAACAGCTTGATACATGTGAGTGTAGATAAAATCTCACTGAAGCAACATCACTTATACTTATGATTATTTTAAGCCAACATTATCCAATACACATCTAAGCACCCTCAACTAGCCAAAAAACAGAATGTGCAGCTGTTCGCCTCACCTGGAGCTCTCTGAGTTTGAGGTGGCGCAGGTAAATGAGGGACAGGTATGCACCGCTGGTTGTGACGGGATCTGAGGTGCCTTCCTCCAGACTGTCATCCAGACCCAGCAGCCGCATGCAGTCCATGTAAGAGTAGCTGTGTTTACAAGAAGGAGCAGAGGCACAGAAAGCTGAAATGCTAAAAGATGCCTTAGTGTATTATGCAGGAAGAGGTAGAAGTATTTGGTCTTTGAAAAAATGGCTGATGTCATTTTTTACATGGTTTAATGAGGAGATCAGGAAAAAAACAATAAAATGCAACCAATGCATAAAAACAAAGATTATTAAAAGCTGACACTGTACAATTGCTTATTCATCTTTTGATGTGAAATCCAAAAATTCTAACTTGAGCTTACTCACAATTCTTTGCTGTTGACTGAAGACATGACTGTCCTGCAGATGGAATATTGCCACATTATATTGTAGCAAAGCAATTTTCTCTGTAAAAATATTACACACCTTTCATTTTTTGCGCTGGAGGTTTTGCTCTTCAAACTCTGTTTATCCTGGCTGCCTCTGACTCCACATCTCGATGAGTGATTGCGTGTACCCTAACAAGAAAATTGTCACTTTTAATATAAACTCCAACACAGGCAACCTTGAGAAAAGCCGAGAATGTTTTCACACCTCTCTGAGCACGAAACTTGCCTGAGCGAGACTGGCAGCGCTGTAAATGCTGGTCCAGATCTCGGAGGTCTTCTGTTGTTTTGTGTTACTGGTGTGTGAGACTGATGAGGAGCTTATGGCCTGTGAGTCGCACACATGAGCAGCATGCTCTCTTAGAGCCTCGCCCACCTGCAGCAGATCAGGGACCTGAGCAGAGCAGATACAGATCAAAATATGGAGAGAACTCAAAACCAGACATATGGCAAAAGCTATGTGATAAAAATCGAAGTCATATTCTGTATCAGTGGCAGGTCTGGGTGAAATAGTTTAGTATTTGTTTTAAAATATTTGGGGCAGCAGATGGTTGGAGGTTATTGCATCAAGACAGTCCAGATAGTGTCAGATATGTTATCAATCACAGAAAAGTGTAAAAAATGTACTTTTAAATAGCATAAATATTTCTGGTACTTACTGTATTGGTGGGGTTTAATCTGAACCCCACAAATCTGGTACTTCAAGCAGATTAGAGAACTAACAATTATTTTAAATACTATTTGAACCACATCCGATTAATGTATCATCACTAAATCATAATATAGACAACAATTACAATATGTCACAATTCAATTCAATTCAATTCAAAATAGCTTTATTGCCATGAAATACTTCAGTATATGTTGCAAAAGCAAATAACTAAACACTGGGAAATTGCAACTATTCAATCACACACAAAGAAATATATAAAGTATTAGTAATGTGTATGGAGACATGATGTTGATTCAAAGCTGAAAGAACGGTTACCTGAAGAAACTTGCAGTGCATCCTCAGTAACTCGTCAACACATTTCTTTTCCTTCAGTTTTGTGATGAGCTTCTGTTGCCATGGATCCCGCTTGGGCTTAACCTACAGGACAGAATCAAAACAGTATACATATCCTCTGTCCTCCAAAACTTTTATTACACATAGCCTACAAACCTCTCTCGAGCACATACAATTGGAAGGCCTTCACAACTTGAAACCTGAGAAATAATGGAAAATATAGTAAAAACAGAGTCGATTAAGAAGTTGGATGTGGGTTGTATATGGGTTTTTAGTGTTTAGGTTGCATGGAGTACCAGATGATTAGGATTTGCTGCATCAAGGTAGTATTAACTTATAAATTACAGAAAATTATACTAAATCGCCCTACTTCCCTGTGATTGTCTAAACTTTCTGTCACTCACTAAGCCAACCCATCAGGCACCTAGATAGGCTGAAATAAACTATTAAAAGTATTTGGAAATACGTTTTGACTGTGGTTTTGTATTTCTCCATCCAGACCTGAATGAAGGGAATCCAGCTGGCCTGCTTCTTCAGAGCCATGCTGTCGCTCTTCCTCCCCCACTCGCTCTCTCTGACCTCAGTACCATCGTACTGGAGGAAAGTCTTCATCAGCTCCTGCTTTCTGAAGATCGTTCTGAACTCCCTTGACACCTATACAAACATTCAAGAGCTCTGGCAAATATTCAAATTCAAATATTGCTGATTACCAATTGTATATCCTTTCACTGATTGATGTCAGATAGAAGTACAGTGGTATCCCAGGTGCGACTACTGCAGGGACTTTATGTGTTTATATATCAGTGGTGTAGTGGATCAAACAGTTTTACCATGCTGAATAACTCCATCTCGTCTGCAGTGGTCCTGATGTTCAGAGTGTCATAGTGCAGGTGGAAATAGGAGACCAAGGACTGCAGTTCAGGACGAAACTCCTCCAGTTTAACGGTGTGGATGGGAACATCGTCTGCCAGTCCTGCAGTTCCTGTAGTTGGATGTAGTCAGTAATGAATTATTGTATGAAATATCTACTCAGAGATCGGTGCACTGCATACTATTACGTCTATCTATCCTGCTTTTTTCATTTCAAACATTTATTTTTAACATAACTTTATGCCCGTATAGCTATATTGTACCTCTACTACTTTTACTGCTATTATTATGCCATTATTTTTATTGTTTCATCATCGTTTTTACTGTGTGCATTATGTTTTGTTACAGCAGTTGTCTGTTACTGGATTTTCTTTCTAACTACTGTCAATGTCTCTAAATCTAGATGTTAAGGATAGTGTTAGTTTGTCTCTCACCATCATTTTGTTGAGCCTTTTGTAAAGTCTCACTGCGATCCTTTGTGAAGTTCGCCTGTGATTCCTTATTGTTCCTTTCACAAGCCGGTATGTAGTGCAGCACCTGTTAAATGAATAAGTCTACTTGAACGGCACATTTTTATTTATTTGAATATATAAAAATGATGAGTAATATAGGTAGGTCGCACACAAAACAATAAATGATGCATAACTTCTTTATTTTTTTGGCACAAAATAAAGATAAGCATCATGTATTGATTTGTGTACGACCTACCGATAGTCTTCACCAGTTGTGCAAAGGATCTGCAAGTCAGGGGCTGAGCGCAAGGTTTTGATTTTTTTCAGTATATCAAAATGATTAAACACACTTAGACATATACAAAAATCAAGATTGCAAACGCATTGAATGACAGAAACTAATTTCACTGAATCTCTGAGCACAATTCCATACAAATTGTACATCTGTAAATACATAGTCATATCTATCATATTTGTATTCCCTGTATAGTGACACTACCTATTCATATTCATATTTGGTACTTTGTCAAACACTAAATGCAACTTACTACTGAGCCCTTGTAAAAAGACCCACTTATTGTATTGTATATACTGTATATATTTTCAGGAATCTCTTCTCTTCTTTCTTTACTTCTTTGTCTCTGACATTTGATATTTAAATTCAATTTGTAAAGCTTGATTGCTGCTTGTTTGTCCGTCTAAATGTCTGTATATTGCACTGCACCAACCTCACCAAGTCAAATTCCTAGTATATGAAAATGTACCTGGCGAAAATAAACCTGATTCTGATTCCTGATTCTGATTCTAATTGATAAGAATCACAACATGCACATGAAACACATTAAAACTGTCCATCACCCCCGGGTGCTTACCCTCAGGAAGTTATGAATGGTTTTAACGGAGTGCAGGTGGCAGACGAGCCATCTGAGGTAAATGACCACATCATCCTGAGTGACGAGGTTGATGGCGTTTCCTCGCCCGGTCAGGATCTTCTCCCTCGTCACTGCCAGTCGGCGCGCTCTCTGAACCGCATCCTCATACTCCTGCATCAGATACGACACCTGATCCTGAGGGGAAACAAGACGGATCGGATCCGGTGAAGACAGACAAGAGCTGATTTCTCTCTGAAATCTCATATCATGGTTCCTTTATTTTTTGTGAATGGTGAGTGGTTTGTCTGCCCTTCTCAAGTACACTTGTTCTTTGCAAGAGAGGAAAGAGATAGAAAAGGGATAAAAGCAGGGTTTCACAAATTGAGATCCATAGAGTAAATTTGACCTTCCACAATTTATTTTTTACAAAAATGTTAACAAATGTAGCAAAGCCAATGGAACGATGTCTCCAGGTTAATAATTGACAACATTTGTGGACATTTCTCTCTTTTGTTCAAAAATGCTTTGTTCAGCTTCCTGCTACAGTAGATATGAAAACCAATATTTTATAATTAATCCTATTTTTATCCTAGATAAATTTCATATTTATGAGAGCAAGGAAACCACAGTATTTTATATTTATTGAATTTTCTTCCAGCTATAAAGTGTATCTGTTAGAAATCTGTCTTCATTTAAGTTTTGTAATGTCCCCTAGTGTGTTATGTTAATGTTTTTTCTTTTTGTATACCTGTTTGTGCCCTATTTCATGCCATGTCTGTATGGTTTCTTTGTATCTTGACTGTGCAGAATAAATATATTTTAAAACATGTTCTAGTGTAAAATATTCTGTATTGGACCTATTCTAATTCAATCAAACACCATCTAAGAAGCGTTTTTTATGCTCATTTTATTTCTAAATAATCAATATCCAATGAGATTACTTTGGGGCTGCCCTTGTTACATTTTGTTCCTTCAAAATGTAACATGTCCCTCCATGTCAAAAGGACTTGACATCCAGTGAAGTCACACATAAAAAGTGGATGAGCCACCAGAAGAAAAGTCTTGTCTTAATGAGCCTTAGCCAATGCTGAGGTGCTGGCAAAGGTAGACATGGGTCCTCTTTTCATGTTGAAGTTGTCACCTTGTAATGAGGATAAAGCTGCTCAATGACGCCGGTGTGACGGCAGAATCTCCTCCATCTCAGCATGAGCAGATATTTGACCTGAGCCAAGTGATATGATCTGTCCGTGTAGAACTAGAGAAAAAAACAAAATACGACAAGTAAATCTGTTTAAATCACTTTTAAAAACAGATTTTTTACCTAGTGTTTTTCCAAAATTGCTACTACCAATTTTCTGCTCTATTCAGTGCCATTCTGTTCTATATGTCCTCTGTTTAGGATTTGTGTGTCTTGACCGAGTGTTTTTACTGTCATCACCTGGTGCAGTAGAAGAGGCAGACTGTCAGGACTGTACTCCATACTGAGGCAGCTGTCCAGCTCCTTCTGCATGATGCTGGACTGGGACAAAACCGGCAAAGCTCTTGCCACCTAAAACCCAGAGGGAGAGGAGAAACCCAGTGTAGGTAGTGTAAGTTTGTAAGCTTGTGGAAAACCTGATTCCTCCATTTGTCTATCAACTCCATGGCGATATGTGAAGTGACAGTGGGTCAACCATTACATAATACATTACCCAAAGTTTTCATGCAACTCCAAAAGTTTTCATGACCTAGAAATTAAATTAATTTTCCATACCCGCCAGACTTTTTAGATCAGCGTAGCGACCTTGATAAGAATAACAGCAGGAACAGATTTTCATTCTCACCTGAAGTCCCCTCCGAAGAGTCTGCTCTCTCTCCACACGGAAGAAGGAAATGTCCTTTGGAGGTGGAACAGAACTGAAATAAAGCTCAGCATGAGTAAACAAGACAGGGATCAATATAATATAAACATATTAAATACATGAGACCTGGGCCAAATAGCATTTACAAATACTTTTTATGGATTGTTTTGGCATATACAAGTGCCTAAGGGATATGAGATTTAGCAGATAGGACAAATAACAATTAGTTTAGAAAATCAATTAAGTGATTAAGTGAAGTGAAGTTCAAAGTCAATTTAGTTTTGTTTACTGTTTTGTAATTTACATTTTACCTGAGATTAATGTGGTAAAGCCCACCTACTGTATCTGGAACTCCAGGCAGATTGAAAGAAACACTAAAAATGATTTGAAACCACTGATATAAACACATGATATACTCAGCCAGGCTTCCACACCTGTAAGATTTGGAAGGCGCTACTCCCAGAGGAAATCCATTCACTTCAATTTCTGCCCTGAGTGCCGAGAGTTGATCCGACAACTCTGCCTCCATCTGCTCCACTCTAACAGCGGAGGAAACTCTGTACACATTCGACATGGCAGAACTGCAAATTTAAGACTATACGATGTTTAGGAACTGGGAAACTGAGATCCAGCCGTTCTAAGTTATGTCTTCAACATTTCAAACACTCAAAAAATACGGCTTCTTTTAATCCAAACACTGCTGCCAAATCTCTGTGCTGCCATGCTGACTTGTTGTGGGGTTTCCATGGAGACGGGCCTCCATGCGACCGGGCTTCCTCTCCCGTTCCCTGTCCTCCATCCTGACACAGGAGCGCAGCAGCAAGACAGTGACTGCATTTGATCTGTAGAGGGCTCTGACGTTTCATGGTTTCCTCCTCTGTTAGGATGATATGTTGCTCTTGGGCTTTTTAGACTGTACTGTACTGCACTGTGACAGTAATTTGTTATTAGAATATATAAATATGCATGGTGCACCAATTGTTGAGCAGCATTTATCTCAGCAACCTTCCATGCCATGTTCAAAAAACCTTGACTTCAGAGTCAGAGTAGGTCCAGTCTTCTTGGATACAGCATATGATTGGTTCTTAGCTCATGATGTGATTATCCAATAGCAAATCACCTCCACTGTGGTTGCGGAGTGAAGTCTGCAGCTGTGTAATTCCACTAGGGATAAAAAAAAAAAAAGGTATATCAAAAACACGAGAAATTCAGTGCTTCTTCAAGCTTTATTTACATGCACCATCTCTGATACAACCAAGATAAGAATTGGAAATACACCTGGCAATGTCAACTTGATGTCTTTTTTTTGTAGGAGCAATAGGAAGAAACGATGTATGGACATTGGCAGTGGGTGTTACTCAAAAATACTGTCGATCAGAGAAAGTGACCTTGAAAGAAAACATTATGATTCAACTCAGTATGTTGCATTTTAGGCTGAAATCCACCATATGAAGCTACAAAAACCCCTATAATTGGAAGCATAATGGTGCAGAATATCACTGCAAAATCAAAAACTAAGCCAATGAGATCAATCAAATCAATATTTCTGTCACACCAACATCAGTTTAACTCAACAGGGCATAACATCTGGATTTTCTTCACAACCCTAAAGGTGTATACAGTGCTGAATGGAATATTTAAACAGTTTCAGGCACCACTTGCCATTGTCTGCCTGTGTTAATCAATGCCTGTTTTAGGTGGTCAAAATATAGGTCTGGTTGAATAGATCATCAAATCAGAAGTGCTTACCCACAATATCTAGTCTCACCACACTATGCATAATGGAAATGCTTTTATCTCAGTGTAAAAAACAAAACAAAAAATTCAATAGATATGTTCCCTGAAACATGGATGGTCAAGTTCAATTTAATGAGCACACCAATTCACTGAAAGGCCCTTTGGCTGTTTCCAGCTGGCAAAAATGTAAACAAAACAAAAAAAATCCTGCTGTTCCTACAAAAACTGTGCTGATGTTATTTTGTTTGCCCTTAGCACTGGATCCTAATATTTATACACTCTGTATCCCCTTATTTCCACTTATTTAAATGCAGAAATATTTTGGCAATATTTAAAATACTGTGTTTGTTCTTTCTCACCTAAAATGGCAAACTGCCAAGATATTACACAACCTCCTCTCATAGGGTTGAAAACACTATTACCCAGCACCTGCTATAGTGCTGATAACAAAGGGAGGCTACTAATGCCGCTCCATTTGCAGCCACTCCCTGCTATCTTCTTATTTATAGCACCAAGTACTCCTTCGAATTACCGAACACTAAAATATTGTATTTGAGTGCTCTGGAATCTCAAGTGTGGTGATTTTATTCCAGTACCAAAGTGTTTACTAAATGGTAAATGGTGTCAACTATAGCTAAATCATGTTAAACACTGTCCTTATTTCTGCCCTAAACTCTGTATACTGAGCAGTACTTCCAATATTGCAGTAAGTGGAAGAGGGGGGGCAAGGTGAAGGAAAGGGAGCTGCAGCAGAAACACCGTATTATCGAGAGCTTCAGTGATGCACCTCTTCAGAAGGAACGGAATTCACAGTAATGTCACTAAAATCACAGGGTAAAATTCGCAAAATAAAAATAAAACATTACATACAAAACCACACAATGTAGATCATTTCACATCTTGATAACATTTTACCTCTACAGATTGATATTTGGTGCATGACTCGGTGCATCAATGGGGGGGGGGGGGGGGGGGGGGAGCTTTGCAATAACACTTTTGTTTTTAATCATTTAGTCCACTTAGGCTACGTCTCTCAAAGAAACTTAAAGCTTATCAAGTATCCTCCACTGGAACATAATAATGTAACATTCTCTGCAGCTTGTTCTGTAAACAGGCTGTCACCCACAATGGGCTGACAGCTGGTTTGGCAAAAACGTGTTGGTTTAGGTAAGAAAGGGCGTGAAAATGGAGAAAAAGCAGGGTGAAAACATAATTCATCATCAGTTCCATGTATCACCTTGTGATATGAGTGATTCCCTGAGACTAGCAAGAGTTGACGTTTTTCATATTGTTTTAACAAAATCTCCTTCAATTCCATTCCAGTCAATAATACCATTGTTCACGCTGCCCAGACATTGATATTTTTAAAGAAATCTTTTCTCCACTGCAAAGACACCATTTGTGTGTCTTAGACACTTAAAATACAGTACCAAACATAATGCCTGACATTAAAAATAATGGAAAAAACACACTACATGAATACACTTTCACATGTTCTTTCTTCCCTCTAGTTGCACAATGCAGGACAATGATCCCCAATATACATTTTCCCCACTTTTTTTTTTTAAACCACGCTGAGCGCTGACAGAACTTCTCAGCTTGGGACCCAACTCTGGGGTGAGGTCTGTTTAGAGCTGGAGAAGCTTCCTGAATTCCTGTTAGCATTCTGGGCAGAGGTGAGGTGAGAATCAAAGCTCAAGTCCAGGCAATCTGCATCCATCAGTTCATTGCGGATGATAGAGTCCATGTCACACTCAAGACTGCCATTGAACACGTCTAGGTCCAGGTCGGCAGGAAAGCGGTCCTGAGCGGACAGACCCGGGCCGAGCTGCATAGAGGCGTTCTTGCTGGGAGACTTCAGGTGCTGCTGCTTAGCATCAGTGTGGCCAGCATCGCTGCTCAACCCCAGACCTCCATTGACAGAGGTTGACAAGCCAGCTTGCCAACCAGGCACTGATGAACTTTGGGCCTGACCTGCACCAGCCTGGTTCACCAACATAGGGTCTTTGCGGAGCAGCATGGCATTGCGGCGGGAGTTCTGCAGAGCGATGGCCGTGCTGGCCTGCGACATCAGAGGGTCGGACTGGGTGAGCATGACATTGCTGTGGCTGTGGGACTCCAGGCTGAGCAGATCCTGCAAGGTCTGGTGATCACTGAAGTGAGGGATGCAGGAGAAGGTGGTCTGCTTGTTCTCCTGGATGGTCTGCATGGGTGATTGCCGCAGGCTTGTGATGGACGGAGGGCTAAAAAGAGAGTTAGGCCCATAGCTGCCAGAGGGGCTACCCAGACTGCTTCCTGAGCAGCTGAACGTAAACACTGAGCTCCCCTGCCCATTGGCTCCACTCTCTTCCTCTCCAGGAGGAGGCTGCTGGGATGCCGTCAGGCTGATATTGTCCAAAAGATCGTCCATCAGGTTGTCAGAGAGCCCGTCGTTGAGGTTCATGGTACCTGCCAGGTCAGAGAGGCCCGTGGGCCCCGTGGAGGGCGACATGCTGCTGGGGCTGGAGTAGAGCATCGGGGAGAGGGGCGAGTCATCGTCAGGCACCTCGTCCAGCTCCAGGTTGGCCAGGATGGGGGAGAGACGGCCGCTCAGTGTGCTGGCGTTGGAATTGGTCCGGGAGCGGAAGTCTGTCCAGGCGTCCAACTCGTCACTACTGCGGGAGGTGGGGCTTCCCGTCCATTTGGAGAGGCTTGAAGAGCTCTCTGAGCTGCCGTCCTGGGCCGCCTGCAGCGAGGCTTTCTTCTTGGTGGCACGGCCTCTAGCACCCTTGATGTACTTGCTGTTGTCCATGGATACAGCCCGTCGCCGTGGAGCTTTGCCTCCTTTCCCACCCTCTGGATTGACCATCCACCAGGAGCTTTTCCCTGTTCCTTCATTCTGGACCTTGACAAAACGACTATGGAGGGACAGATTGTGTCGGATGGAGTTCTGCAATGAAAGTGAATAAAGACAGACTTAGAAATGCACATATTCAGGTTTTATAAAAAATGCTTTCATGTATGATAGCATTATTTCTTAAAGCACTTTAGAAAATATGAACTGTACACACCTACAAGACAATTAAAACCTTTACATAGATTAGTGGCCTTACTGTGCAGCTATTATTCATGTAAGATTGGAAAGGCCTGTATAGTTTGCTTGTAGGTCTACGTATTTTGTAAAAAGGTAACAAATGCGTTTTTGATTAACATTGTTCCACTATGAGTAAAACTGAAGACTAAACAGGCAACATTCAGTGTTGTATGCCTATTTCATTCCACCATGAAACAGCCATTGTTTTTTGGTAGTAAACAAACTATCAGCACCAAGCATTGTGAACAATACTAACACTGCAGATGATCAAAATGTCTTCTAAGAGAGACTTCCTTGCACCTCACACCATGACCTATTTCTGGCTGCTATGAAAGGTCTACAGGATTTCCCTGGAGTTATTCCCAACCATGTACAAAATTAAACAGCTGGAGCCAGTATGCTCAGCCCACACTAAATGACACTGCAGTAACAGAGGAGAAACTGCAGTGATCTCTGCAGTGGAAAGGCCATAGGACAGTTCTGGGAGAGGTCCAGTATAATCCTCATAAGCTTGAATTAACTTTAGTGAACCAAGGTCCTATTTAAATCCATAGTCCATCTCTCAGAAGACTATACTAGTCAAACACTAAACAACCAAATACATACAAATTCCAATTAGAAAGGGATGTAAACAGTAGAGCTGCAATGATTAATCGATTAGTTGTCAACTATGAAATTAATCGGCAACTATTTTGATAATCGATTAATCGGTTTGAGTAATTTTTTAAGAAAAATAAGTCAAAATTTTCTGATTCCAGCTTCTTAAATGCAAATATTTTCTGGTTTCTTTATGCCTCTATGACAGTAAACTGAATATCTTTGGGTTGTGGACAAAACAAGACATTTGAGGACGTCATCTTGGGCTTTGGGAAACACTGATCGACATTTTTCACCATTTTCTGACATTTTATAGACCAAACAACTAATCGATTAATCGACAATGAAAATAATCGTTAGTTGCAGCCCTAGTAAACAGTCTAAACAAAAACACCATGGAACCTACAAAGCAGCTTTGAAGGGAGGCGCTCTCTTTGTGATGAGTGGGAGATCAAGCATTGGCCACAGTCTTCTCATGTATGCTATGAGTCAATGGCAATGGCCTGCTGACATCAAACTTCTAGCAAAGCCCTTGCTCAAAGCCAATTACAGGATTAGGTCAACTAGCGAGCACTTTCATCACTTACGACACGCATGTGACCGACTCTTAGACCTAATGCTCAGGTGCCTCATAGCTCTTTTCTTTTTTTTTTGCTTCACCTAAGTTAGCTGGCAAGGTTGATGGGATTTGTCAACCATTCAGAATAAACCAATGCTCATTCAGCTAGGCTAGATTTCTCACTCTCAACCCAATCTTTAAACTCATTTTCACAAGTGTGCGTGTTGGTGGCTTTCACAAAACCACGCCCATTCCTTCCACTACAGTATCAGTCACCGGTCTGCAACTTAGGGGAACATTTGCATCAATTGTTTTCATAACCAATAGGCTGGGTTGATATAAGCCTAAAGGAAAGATTATGCTCAGGAGATTGCTCTTTTTGAATTTGGATGAAAACAGAGAATACTTTCTCAAATTAGGCAAGCAAACATGAGGGATGTTGAGCAAACTTATGGGCAGTGATTTCCCTATTCTATACAGTGAAAACCTTGGTCCTTCAGAATGTGTGTGCTTTCACCACCACTTAACCAATCTCACTGTATTTTGGATTTGGCATTTTAGAATTGGTATTTGAGGTTGCACTGCGTTTGTGTACAAAGAAACACATCATCCAGTGTTTTAAAGGTTTAACACATTTTGCACTTATCAAACTATGCCGCCTTGTGTAAAATGGATTGAGCCCTTGGCCCTTCTGCAGCTTCAAATGTTTTATGATTAACTGTGCAGTCCAATTTCATTTAAGCTTTCAGCTGTTTAAATGTTTGCTCAGGTGCATCTAACAATAAAAGACCCTGGGTGCTTTTGGCTCCTTATGGTCAACCAAGGAATAAGAACAAGACATTCAAATCCCCTGAATTGCATTTTGTCTTTTCTTTGCTTCTAGGAACATCAAAGTCTTTCTGTTGTCAGGATATATGGATGGGGAGAGTGAGAATAGCTTGTTTTCAGTAGAGACAAGTTCCAAGTAATCAAATTGAATAGAGCATATCTATTTCAGACATTTCCCCCCCCCCAAGAAGTGTATTGCACTGTCAACAACAATGATATCTGATATCAGATTTGTCAACTAGGCTTGAACTGTGTTAGCCTGTATCAATTAAATGTTACACTATACAGCCTAATGTGCTGACACGTCTCCTGCAGCCTTTGTCTTTCAAAACTGACACACATTAGTAAAGCGAGACAAATATTGCAACATAATGTTTACCATTTCATCATAGCGAATAGTAGCACCATCAAGGCTGCAACAGCTGCACCACAGTTTGGTAAGATATACTACAGTAAACCAGGACTGCATGTATAACAACCTGATGACCTACACAACATTCCTGTCATTTTCTGAGTGGTAAAAGGACAGAATGCCATGTATGGCAGCTAGAACTACTAGGCCCACTGAAAAGAAAGGGCTAGACATATTGTATTTGTTCAGCTACTGGGAAATGTCTGTTTTCTGTATACTGCGCTGGTACATACAGCATGAGCCGTATAGCATTTGAAAGATAAATCACAAAGAGCAAACTCCTGCCTTCCCCTCCCCCACACAGTCACAGCAGTGCTGCAGCACCCTTTGAGCAAAGCCTCGTTCTGAGCAGGGACTGGAGCAATGCCAGTTCAGCCACAGCCACATCCAACGTGAAACAGTGAGCTTCTCTCACATTGCTACACATTGACCTACATAATTTATAGTCAGCTGATTGATTCTTGTGCCCTGGCCACATGAAAGATGGTGTGGCACCCAGCAGCCAGTGCCACTGGCTGGCCTATGACGTTAGCACTAGTATTCTAATATGAGAGCTTGTGTGGAGAGCAGCACATTATACAGTGCTAAACACATCCATAGGGAGTGAATATTCAGCTTGAATTAAAGACAATCCAATTACAATATGGAAAATTTGACCTATAAAACTGCACACAAATCTCATCATGGACTCTGGAAAACGGTAGATTGTGTTATCATTGTATCCCAATGGGAGAGAGGGGGGTGGAGGGGGAGGGTCTGTATTTACTATACTTCAGTCCCAAACTGGATATGATTAGGACTTTATGCATACTGTCCCTCCCAACCCTTGTGTAGATGACCAACCTTAAGCTAATTGCTGAATGTCACACACAGCTACAAAGCATCTCCTAGGAAATGCTGATGCCAGCACTTCTGAAACCCTAACATTAACCCTTTCCTGTATGAGATAATATTTGTTTGCAGCCACTGAACGTTTCTGGTGGCACGGGAGCATGCAAACCTGAATGGACTGAGACACTGACAGCCAGCAAGCCAATATATTACCTAACTAAACAGACAATATTGTGCAGATTATTCAGTTCACTGAAGAAACCCCAGAATAGGCCTGCATCTCACATCTACAGTTGTGCAGGATTACAAACCTATTTCCAGAGTTTTTCCCCCCATTTAAATCCTGCAAAGCTCAGAGCTTTCATCAGACTTGATTCCATGACAGATGAATTGGTTTTCCAGGCCAAACTAATCCTTAAAATCAAACAGAAGCAGGACCCTACTGCAGCTTGTAAGAAGCCCCAATACTACACTAGTGTGTACAGCTCAGATGAAAGTCACATTCACTTTGCATTGCCTACATGTTTTGAGTCTAATTGTCATGCTTTATAGTAACTACCTTGCCTTTAACTGAGGTCCAGAACTGGATTTGTATGTGCTTAGATTTTTAGGTGCAGAACTAAGATACATTATATTTGCGATATAATGTACAGACTACTAGGTTTGTACCCTTGTGTTTTGACACTGGCCTGGCCTGGGTTAGATGTCATTTGTCAGTAAAGCACAGACTCGCCCTGTGCCTATCAGACAGCCTCACATTTGTCTGCTTATTATCTGTAATGCAGACGACACTAGTACTTCAGATCACATATGAGTGACACCCAAATATGAGTCAAAAGGAACCTTGTAACACCAAGAAACCCCTGAAAATGGAGGTGGTATCGTTATCAGTCATATGCCACTGTAAACAACAACAACCTGGTGTTGCACCTTGCTCCTTCAATGAGGAGCAAGGTGCAACACTGATGCTTTGTGTGTCTTCACACCACAGTATGGTCTTTCTTTGTTATGATGACAGAAACCATGTCACCACTCACCTTCCAGCCAGCAGAGCTATTGCTGTCGCCTTTGTCCTTGAAATATGGCACAGACCTCACCATCCAGTCATAGATTTGGGACAATGTAAGTCTTTTCTCGGGGGAGCTCTCAATGGCCTGGGTAATGAGGTCTGCATAGGAGTAGTTGCCCCAGGCATTCCTGCGGGCAGAGGACTTCCTCAGCTGCTGGGACGCGGAGCCGCTGAGAGCCGCGGCGGGGGTTTGTGTGGATGATGGGGAGCCGTCGGTGCCTTCCTCCTTGGAGGGGCCACCCTGCACCTCCACGGGCTGCGAGGTGCCGCTCAGCTCCCGGGGTTTAACACTGGCTTTCTGAGCGACGCCGCTCTCCGTGTCATTCTCATCATCCTCTTCTTCTGGGATTACGTCAGTGTCATTTGTTCCGGGCTTGCCCGCACCAGACTCCGGACGAGGCAGGGGCCAAGTGCAGGACCGTGGCCTTTTCTGGGGCTCGAAATCTGGATCTATTTCAACATTTAAGGGAGGTTCATTGTGCGATGCCTCGGCCATGTTAATCGCAATATCTCGGTCGTTGCACAAAGGGTTATAAAATCACTCAGGTCGCATTCCATCAATGTTGTCGGTTGGCTTCGTTAACAATTTACTATGCACGATATGCAAATGTCCACCTTGTAGCCCAGGCCAGCACGTGTCTGTCCTCTCGCAGACGCGTATCCGTCCCAGGCAAACGGGTCGGGATGACCAGCATTAACAAAATATTGCCATTTCCAGCGCACAGCCCACACCCCTGTGGAAATGCATTGCAATTTCGCGAAATGTGTAGTTAGGAAGAGTCAGCAGCGAGTCTTGAAGGAATCCAAACGGCGTTCCTTTACAAGCGCTCGTCCTGAATGGCGATCCTGCGACATGCATGCCAAAAAAATTATAAAATATTACATTAGTGTCACCACATCAGCTTAATCATTCCGTATATTCCGCTGCCATCTTGACCGTTTCCTTTCCCAAGTTCTTTATCATCCGTGCAGCGAGCTGCCAGTGTGCTGCTGTCTGGAGACCATCAAGGCGGAGCGGAGGTTGGCTTCAATAGGCCCCGCTCCTGAAAAGCTGCTGGAGAAATGTGTGTCGAAGCTCAAAAGCAGCCTCTCCGAGCTAAAAATGATGCATTCTGGCAGCTCATCTCTCGCATCTTGAATAGTCCAGCATGGCAGCCCCTATGGCCAGCAGTCTGCTGAAACAGTTCATTCAATCTATTGCTGTGGTGGCGCAAACGCTCCGTGTCCGAGTGGAGAGAAAAAGACCTGCCCCCCCCTCCACCTCCCCAGCAGAAATTAAAGCGACAGCATGTACATGTCGCCTGACAGCAATGACATAATAGCCATCAGTTGTGTGCACCTTTACTGTCATGTCACCATAGTATTAACTGTTTGAGATGAGTGTAGTATATGATCAGGAATAATATAAGGCCAACATCACTAATACAGTACAATGTTATGTTGTTGCAAGCTGGAAGTTGCAACAATGTTACTGTAACTTCAATATAAACAACTTCAGTATAATCTGAACTCCTTAACACTATTCCCAGTTGTTTGAAAACATTAATGCTTAACAATGGCAAACAGCAGTGACTTATTATTGTGCTTTAAAGGGTTTAGATTTCATATCCACAAAAATTATAACCACAAATTCTACTAAATAAATCCACTTCTGTACTATTAATACTTTTGTTGGGATAGGAGATAAACTCTTAAGTACTTTTTTCCCCTCACTCTCACTTCTCACACAGTTCTGCTCTTTGGTTTTGCAGGGCAGTGTGTGTATTAAAGTGATTTTTGTTTTTTAATAAAGCAGAAGAGTAATGCTCATTGGCAACAAACTAAACATAAATCAACTGCAGTAATGTGAACCTCTTGAATTGTTATTGGCCTCATTTATCATACTAGATACAGAGAAAAAAATGTAATGGCCCTGTAAACTAAAACACTTCATCTCCTGCTTTCTATGTTTTGAGTGAGAGTCCACTGCCCTTTTATATGCCAGACAAATTAAAATACTGATGAAAGAGGCCTAGTGTTATTGCACAATGCATCTGTAAAATATTCTAAGATAAATATTTCACAAGCACCATTTACATAAATAATCAGAAATAGACAGCTTCAGATCCCAAACCATTCTGTTGCCACTGTATTCAGATTTTACAGTGTTAGAATCATATACACCTCCTTGAAATACATCATACTTTTCAAAATCACATCTCAATAGAGATAGCTTAAAATGCCTCTTCTCATAAAAGTCCTTTGGGATTCCATTTCCAAAAGCCCACCAACTCTTTCCCATGGGATAAACAAAAGTAAATACAGTTGGACCGTTACAATACAGAGTTGAAAGCAATGACACCCCCCAAAGGTTCATCTTAAAAATGATCTGTACACACTATGTAAAGTGCAATGGCAGAATAAAATGATAAAAGGCTTTAATAAGTCAATAAATACTTTGCAGCGAGTCTCTGTACAAGGTTTGCACACATCATGTTGGATGGTGCCGTTCGGTTTGTGCGGGCCCAGCTGGATAAGATGAGTAGGAGTAGTGTTGTCTTGGCTGATATTTGGCAGATCGGAGACTTGTGGAGTGCAGCCTGTGACTTTTCCAAATGTTACACCTGCGATTTTGTGCTTCTGTCCCCCTCCACCCAGTACTCCTCTGTCTGCATCTCTGTAAGACGGGACACTGTCCTCTGGAAGGCAAACACTTCCTCTTCTCCGGTGAAGATGGACAGGCTGCTGGCTGCGTCCTGTTAAAACAACAGTGTAATAATTAGATGAATGAGTTAACTCAGGATGGCACTACATCTGCCAGGGTTAGGGGTTCAATTCCCTCTGAGGCCACCCATACTTAAAATGTTACTTTAGATGAAAGAGTCCTAATGGTATTCCCTAAAATTAATTAATTAAATAGAAAATCATTGTAGTCCTTCTGTAATCCTTGTATAGATGTCAACTGTGGATATGATGCTCGCTCTAATTAATATTTTTTTTCCAATATCAGCCTTGTCATTTGTTTTTCTTTTTAAATGTAATTTTATTATGATTATTTTACTGATTTTCTCTTATCAGTCTACTCACATTCAACCTATGTATTTTTTAGTTAGGGTGCACAATATGTGGGTTCGAGAGGGAGGGGAATTAAGAGAGGGTGGGATTGTTATAATTAAAAAACAAATAAGTGGAAGTTTGTGAATTTGTCTTTTCATGTAGATCTGCTTTCAAATTCCTAATAAAAGCACAATAAAAAAAGAAAATCCTTGTACATTAGATTCTTTTCTTTGATGTTTCAATACTGAGTATGCGCTCATCTACTTTAATATACAGCAGCATATTTAAGGAGTTCAGTCTGTCATACAAATCAACAGAAAAAGCCACTCACTCCACACATCTGGTGGACTGTTTTCTTTTCAGTCCTGTGTTGCAAGTTCTACTGACTGACAGCCAACAACTTCAGCCAGTTTGATTAGCCACATTTTCCACTTCCAAGTATGCAGCGAACACGAAAAACAGGTTTAGCTGAGAAAACAAAGTCGGAGCCCTTACCCTTTTCAGCCCCAGGTCGTCCATGAGGATGTGACTCTCGTCGTGATCGTGATCCCCACCGTGCACAAAAATATCCTCCAGCGGGTGATCTGCCAGAATCACCACCCGCACCTCAATCGAGACAAAATGAACCATTAACATACAAAACACTGCTAAAATTCAGTTATTTACAATAGGTCAAATGTATCTGAAGGCCTTCAAGAAAATTAATAACTACGATGTACCTTATGGTCATAGAGGGCATCTATAAGCGTTATGAGCCGCCTGGCTTGAGTCTTCTTGTTCAGCGTCAGCAGAGGAATGTGTCGGATAAAGATGGTGTCAAACAGCCTGGACATCTCCAGGTAGTCACTGGCCCCTAGAGGCTGAAACAGCACATTAGGCAATTATCTCAGGTCCATTCAACTAGGTGTCACCAGTACCACGGCTTGTAGTTATCAAGAATAGAATAGAATAACTTTAATTTTCCCGGGATGGAACCTTAGTTGTAGTGGCCAGCAGTTGAATGACAAACCGTAAAAACCAAACCAACACAAGATAAACATATTAAGGTGGGAAAACATTCATATAAACATATTAAGAGAAGGATTTCTGATCTAGAATCACACTACAAGGACTATACTGGCTAATGTTACGGTACACTTTTCATTTCCATGTGATTTTTTAGATCTGATAATCCACACTTGGCCTGAAAATGCCTGTTATAAGATTCCTGTGGGTGTATGCATTTAAATACATGTCCCTGCTCATCCTCTCCATCTCTTGAAATTGCTCTTTGGGGTATTTTGGCTGGATTGTGTCAACGCCATGTAGAATTCCAATCATAATACAAGCCTGATGACTTCCAAATGTGGTTTTGAAGATCCAACAGCAATATGAAAAAATACCTGGGACACTGATGACGGCCGGAGTGCCGAAATAAAAGTGAAATAAATTATGCTTAAAAATATCCTTGCTGACTGAATGTGATTCCATTCTTATTAATGGACATTTCATACAAAGATAATGCACTGAATAGTGTGAGCGCAGTGGCCCAGCTACACACTAAGAGCAATGTGAACAAAGCCTGATGTGTGTCCTGTCAGTAATCAGATGCTAAAAATATATTGCCAATAAAGCAATAAATGTAACAAAACCATAAATTTGAAAACGTACAGCCACAGAAAGATCAAAAGACGCCAGATCAGCAGTCGCACTCTTTTAAGGATGATACATGTAGACCTATGCTACCATTACATCATCATACTCATCATGCAATATACAGTATATTTCACAATAGATAAAGGGCTGAGACACTTACTCTATCGCACAGCTCCTCAAAAGTACAGTCTGCTATGGTCCCACATGCTTTGTTCAGACGCACTTTCCTGTTATGTACGTTCAGCACCCTTGGTCGTGTTACTGTGGGGAAAAGGCATTATGGTAAATACACGTCACAATGCAAAAAGGTTTCAATTTCTGAGGCAATAGCAACAAAACGGACAAGAAAATCCCCTAATAACAGCTACAGCATTACAAAGTTAAATGCTAATCCACTTACTGTCGTTCTGTTTAAACGCCAGCTCATCAAACATCTTATCTAGTGTAGCTTCTGCATCCGCCTCACTTGAGCTGAATTAAAATGTAATAAGGCAACATAAAAAAAACACCAAACATTTATACTACTGGCTTGCAGTGATCAGTGAAGAAAAATAATCCTAAATACACACTAAATACAGATAAATCCAGTACAGTTATTGATTGGTTTGCGTCATGCATTACTTACAGAAAGTAGAGTTTTCCAGCGGATGGCCTATTCCTTTTGCGGTAATCTATCCCAGAATCCAGGCGAAGAGTTTGGCAATATCGCTGCATGGGAGGGAAAAATGATTACCAATACATGCCTTTAAAATATAAAGATTATGACAGAGGTTTCAATAAGCTTATCACAAATGGCAACAGCTGGCATTGATTTTGTAACTGCAGCACATATGCCTGAGGCATGTCAAAGCCACAGCTCTTTAATTACCTCTACTTTTCCTTACCTGCAACACGGCAATAAAAGGCACAAAGTTGACTCTCTGTAGTCCATTTTTATACAAGTCTGAGGAAAAAGAGTGGTGATCATAAGATGTTTTCCCATTTGCTTTGATTATTCTAGTTAAAGTTTAAAAGTACAGAGTCTTCAGAAAGTATTAACCCCCCTTAACTTTTTTCTGCATTTTGTGGTATTTTGCGGTTAGGTTCTTGTCTCCTCCCTGAACAAGGTCTTTCTTGTCCTGTTTGGTTGGAACCAGCTCTAGACAGTGTGTGGGTAGTTCTATATTTTATCTATTTCTTAATGATGGAGCCTTCTGTGCTCAAGTCAACTCCCACAACTTCAGAAATTGTTTTATACCGTTCCCCGGATCTGTGATTCCTTACAGTTCTGTCCCTGAATTCTACACACAGTTCCTTGGATTTCATTTTGGAGTTTCTGCTCTTGACATGCACCGTCATCTGTGGGACTTTATCTAGACATATATGTTACATTCTACATAATAAAAAATGGACTCCAATCAAATTATACAGACTTCTTAAGAACATTCAAAGGAATTGGATGCACCTTAACTCAATTTGGAGTGTTGCCCAAAACATTTCAGCTTTTCATTTTCAATTAATATGTAAAAAAAAAATGTAAATAAAAAAATCTACTTTGACATTTTGGGTTATTGTGGAGATCAGTGCCAAAAAAATCCTGATTCAATCCATTCTGAATTCAGGGTGTAAAATACAGAAAAGGTCAGGGGGGTTGAATAGTCTCTGAAGGCAGTCCAGCAGACGGGATTTATTGAGGAAATGTTGCGCCACTTGCTGCTCACCTTCAGGGGGACGATTAGAGGTGGCTACCACAACAACACCGTTCAGGAACAGGTTCTCAAAAAGCTGCTTGAGAATCATGGCATCAGCGATATCAGTGACCTGGAAGATTGTGTTACAAATAAATCAACTGTTGTCACTCCTTTTATTTTAGCAGTTGTCCTGCAGTCCAGTGAGTAGAGCAGCATGACAACAACACTGACAAGGTTAGATTAGGTTCAACTGCCACTGACACCACAGACACTAAACACGTATGATGTTGTAAATGTCAGTTTATCTCAAAATCTATGGCTCCACTGAGAAAAAACATCAAAAGGGTCAATATTCAAATTACCTGAAACTCATCAAAGCACAAAAGGCAAGCTTCCTCACTAATTTCCTCAGCCACTGGTGCAATGGGGTCGTAGGATTTGGCCATCTTCCCTGCTTTCCTCTTTGGCATGCTCTGTTTCAGCCGATGGATCCCTTAACACAAAAAGTGAAAATAAAAAAAATCAATCTCTGTTCTAGTTCTGTATTATAAGCTGTGGGATGTAAAGGATGTTCTGTTCAGAGGAAGTACAAACAACAAAGAAACATAAACATAAACACTGGAAGTTGGCTGGCTAAAGAAAATACACGCTACTAAACAAACATCCATTTTACTTTTTATTGTAATATTCTGAGAGTCATTCAGGATGAAAAGTTGCTGCGTTGCATAGTGTGCAAGCTTGTTTTTTCTCAATCCAAGTATTTGTACAGTACAGCTAAACTGATACCAAAATCTGCCAGACTCTTAAAGCCTGTTAGCGTTATAAATGTATTCGCACCATTTTACAGCGGAGTGTTGATAAAGCAGAAAGCCAAACATTAAATGTACACAGTTACCATTAACACAGGCTAACAAATACACAAAATAGAGGTTTAGATTTGGTTAACTGACAATAGTGTGATGGTATCAAAATGTACTCACTTTTATGCACATCCAACATGAAGCCATGGAAATGAACCCTCTTTTTCTTTTCAGTCTCAACATGTGAATAAAACATGTCCATCACCATAGTTTTCCCTGTGCCTGGACACAATAAAGACCAAACAAATCAAAGGAACGTATCAATTCAACACATAATTGACAACTTTGTCAGAGGAATTAAATTTAAATTTACAATACTTACCGACATCACCGTAGATGTAGTAACCTTTAGGAGGCTTAGGCTTTGTGAAAAACTGAAAGATATGGGGGGTGGGAAATCATAAAATAGATTCTCATTAACTTTTTCATTCGTTAGTCATAGGATGAAAGCATCAGTGAACATGCAGAGACCTAACTACCTTCGAAAAGAAAGACGTTGGCGTGTTGCTGTATCCTCTCAGGGTTTTGCGCATCTGATCCAGCTTCTGCAGCACTGCTTTCTGATGTTCATCCTCCCGCAGCGAGCCATCCCTAATAAGACTGTTGTAGTGTTCCAGTGGCCCAGTGAAGCCGCCATTGGCACTGCTGTCCTCCACTGCCTGCTGTGCATTTACAGTGTAGCCTTGGAAACAACAGCACAGATAATACGAGACATCAGCTGGCTGACTTGAACGACTGTTTACCCCTCAAATCTTAACATACCAGAGTTTATTGATGTGACCGCGCTAATGTTACTCTTGTGGACCATGTCCAAAGGTTAGCCACTGACAAGTACAGTGGCAGCCTTGAGAATGCCTCTCAGAATGACCTACCGGTGCGATGTGCGCATGCGCAAGCGTTTACAGGGGGATGAAAAGGTGTTTTAACCACAATTACGTTGGTAGGAGCGCATTCTGAGAGTCATTTCCTGGCCGTCAGGATGTCTAACCACATTTGTGGGGGCAGAAGCACATTTTGATAAACATTTTATGACCGACAGGATGCGCTGCCCATGTTTTAACCACATGTAACTGTATGTAGGTAGAGCATTTTGATAGATGTTCCCGACCCACGTTTTAACCATATTTATGTGGGTAGTAGCAGAGATAAATTAAAAGTAACGCTTTTTGATAGATGATCCCTTCCTGTCAGGGTGTGCTTCCCATGTTTTAACCACATTCATGTGGGTAGTAGCAAAGATAAATGAAAAGTCTCTGGTAGTAGCGCATTTTGATTCATTTTCCCGTCCTGTCAGGAAGCGTTACCCGTGTTTTAGCCGCTTTTATGGAGGTAGAAGTGCTTTCTGATTGATTTTTCCTGCCTGGCAGGGTGAGCTATCTTGATTTTTGAAGATAGCTTAAGCTCATGCCGAGTGAGAAGCTCATTTTTTCAGACTAGTGACAGTTTGAACTACCGGTAGGTCATTCTGGGAGGACAGCTCACTTTCCTTTAAGGATAAAGACACGGCTGGTGATAACAACAAGGTACGTTTTTTTTTTTTTTTCCAGCGGGTCAAACATTTACAGCCGTATAGTCAATGTACTAGATTTACCATCTGAAGATAGCAGTTACCGTTAACGTTAAGTTAAAAGTAGACCTAGCTAAACCAGTCAGCACTGAACTATCTAGGCGACATCATCAGACATCTAGGTTAACATGTTTCACACTGTGGCCACAAAACGACTCACCAAAATAACAGTCTCACCTCGTCTGGAAACGTCTGTCAAAGTCTTTAGCAACTTTCTCGAGGTGTATTGCTCTCTCAGAAGATATCGTAAGCCCGGTGCAACTGAGGGTGACATTTTTACAGACAGCGGTATACACGCCGCCATCTTGGTTTCAAATTCTCTCGATAAAACTTTATTAGCAAACAAAACAGACAAACTTGCAGCTCGCTATCCGCCAACAGAGGGCAACGTTTCGGTCCCTCTATCCACTATTTTATGTGTAATAACCTATGGTAATAACATTATAGTAATACAACATTTAAGATAAGAAATGTGACGGTAAAAAAAAATGCGTTGCAACCGTGCTGATAAATCCAATCCGAGATTTATTGTTTTATGTTTTCTTCTTTCTTGTCATTATTTAATCATAAGCACTCACATCTGCTTTGGCAACCGTACAAAAGCCATAATACTAGTGAGTGTAGGCTGTTAACATAGCCTACCCACTGGTGTATTATTGCTATACTAAGATACACGGTAGACTAATGTATCACCTTATAAATAAATTATGTTGTTGCACAGTGTAGAGTTAGACTAGGCTAAATTTACAAAATTTACCCTGTATCAAAAGTATGAAATACCTAAAATGGAAACACTTCAATAACCTAGTGTTTTTGATGTGAAAAAAATATAGAAAACAGAGAAATAAAAGCAGAGATAACATATATTGGCCAGATATGCCCCATTTACATGTGAAATGTGTTAAAATATGCTTGATCTATTATAGGCTAATATTAGATAGCTGCACTGTGAATATTAGCAATCATACTTTAATGTAGGCTAGATACAACCACAAAGAGTGCAGTGTCTATAAGAAGCACTATAGGGAAACTAAAATAGAACAGAATAATTTATAGCACACAATAACAGTTAAATGCACATATCCTATAAATACACATCCGATAATATATGCACACATGCACACACACAGTAGAGAGAAAGAGAGAAAGACTGCCTTATTCCAGTGTATTAACCTGTGTATTAACCTATGGAAAAGTTTTGTAAGTACACAATATTACTGTGTAGGTACTTGATGAAAATCTCTCTAATACATAATGTACATACAATAGTGTAACACACCATTCAAATGGCTTCATTAAAACGTGTTGTTAAACTGTTGTAAATACATTATGTATTAGGGCGATTTTCATCAACTACCTACACAGTAATATTGTGTACTTACAATACTTTTCCATAGGCTAATACACAGGTTTATACACTGGAATAAGGCCATTGAAAAGTGAAGTGTTACCAAATAAAGAATTTCCATTTAATATTTATACTTTTCAGACTTTCAAATGAATGTTCCCATTGTAATTAGCAGCACAAGGCTGTCCTTAGTCTAATTAGATTTCCCCAATACTGAGCTTGAGTTGCAGACAAAACATGAGAGATAACCGTCGGGGTGTTACAGGCTTACAGGCTTGTTGCCATGACAACAGAGGAGCCGTTCTCTCTCTCTCTCTCCCTCTCGCTCTCTCTCTCTCCCTCTCGTGCAGGCACACACTCTCTTTCGCTCACTCGCTCTCTCTCTCTCTCTCTCTCTCTCTGTCTGTCTCTCTCGTACACACACACACACATACACACACACACACACACACACACACACACACATATACACACATACACATACTATTACAGTGGAATCCGCCTTGCTTTGAGATTCGTGCTCTGCTATTGGAAGCACGCAAATATAGGAAATACAGCAAGGGACAAGGGATACTCCTCCAATCCATATCTGTTTTGGATGGTGAGTGCCTATTGATCAAAAATGGTTTGTTTACATATCCTCCCGTGGTCTTTGTGTTTGCATGAGAAATCTGCTTAACCTAAGATTAATCATACCAGTATGTCATCATTTTGGGGAAATTCATTCTTTCCGGTTAGCTCTCATTCTGCTGAATGGGAGATGTGCCACATGTTTCTTTTCTTGTGGCTGCTGTTTTTTTTTTTTTAAGATTAGGGTGGAAGCTGTCATCGTAATGGTAATTCATAGCTGGGTAGCCATGGTGAAGTCAATTTCCCCCTCCCTCTGCCACTGCTGAATGCATTAGTCTAATGAGATGTCTGCAGCCTGTGTGCCGAGCAGCAGCAGCAGCAGCAGCAGCAGCAGTAGCAGCAGCAGCATTAACTAAAGGGACGGGGAGAGCAGGGGGAAAAACAGATACAGCTAGAGCAAGATGGCTTTCACTGCATTGTGAGGGTTGTTTTTTTTTGTTTTGCTTTATAGTCACCTTTAGGCTTCTGGGACCTAAGACAAAAGGGCTTGGCTCTCAGGCATTCACAATAGAAGACAGCAGGTAATAGAAGCCCCCTTGGTGTATGGTGTTATCATAGCAGGATGGAGGTGCTGTTTCCTCCACAGCTCATGCATGGCTGCCTTTGTGTTGTTTGATTACGGTGCTCTACTAAATGCTGCTTCTCTCACTGCATTGCCCAGCTGAGTATTCTGCAAGCTCCTGATGTTAACTGTGTTGCTGTTGTATGCCCCGCCAAGCCGTTATGCGTCCACTATCTCTGCTCTGCATTGATGCTAATGGTGCTCTCTGATAATGTGTTATTCGGTTGTTGTGGATTAGGTTTAATGGGAAACGATGTGAAGCAAATGTACACGTTTTACGCCTTTCCGCTGTGGTTTTCTATGTGTCTGTTTGAGATCGATGGTTGTTTATCTCTCCTTTGTGTCCCCCCCCCCCCCACACCTCCAGCTCCAAATGAGTGTACCTGCAGCAACAGCACAGAAATCAGACAGCAACAGTGAAATGCAATCAGCTGCAGTGACTCCCTCCTTCATTCCCAGCCAGTCAGGGAAGATACCGGGCAGGAAGAGAGGGAGACCCCCACTCCGCAATGTCGCCAAAATGGATTTTCCAAACCGTTACCCTGAATCCCTCCCTCCCCTGAAAGTGCCAAAGAAGAGGGGGAGAAAGCCAGGCTTCAAGGTCAGCCAGATGGGGGGAATGGGGATGAGATATAGTCTGTGGATGCAGCTTGTTTAAAAATGCATGTGTACACACACACACACATACACACACACACACACAGTGTCCATGCCCTTCATATTTTGTGAGACCCTAGTGTTACAGAGAGAGACAACATCTGTTAGGCTTTGTTCTGCTGTAGTCAAATATTATGGAAATGCTGCTACATGTAAACCAGCTATGAGAGGGAAGTCATTACTGTTAATACTTCCATTGTACTTGTCAGTGGAGACACAGTCATCATCTGCAGCACGAAGCACAAAACTATGCTTTCGATTTGGCATTGCTATTAGGTTTTAATTGAACATCTTTGCAGACAAATCCAGCGTCCGCCTCTACAGGATTTAGCATGCATAAATAAACAATATGCCCAAAATAAACAGAGGAACGCAAACATGTCTTCTTCACAGCTCAAACCCAGGATGGTGATGACGCCGCTGGCTATTTCTCCGCCCAGCAGCACTCCTGAGCCTGATATGAGCTCCATTCCTCAAGATGCCGCCACCATCCCCCACTCTGCCACGCCCCAGGTGCTCACAGGTAGGACACAAAACCCATTATAAGGAGCACTAATGGCCTTTTGTTTTGGCCAGCTCAGGTGCGACATTAAACACAGCCTGCATTTGAATAGCTTAAAACTGATTTGTTTAAACACATTAACCGGAAAAACAAGGTTAGGTGAACATCTCTTACTCTCTCCTCTTCTATCCCACTCTTTCTCGCTCTCTCTCTCTCCCATACCACATCTACCTGTATTTCTGCCTATCTGCCTCTCTGTATCAGTCTGTATCTACATCAACAAGCAGGCCAACACGGGCCCCAACCTGGACCGGAAGAAGGTTCAACAGCTCCCAGATCACTTTGGGCCCGACAGGCCCTCTGTTGTGCTGCAGCAGGCCGTCCAAGGCTGCATCGACAGCGCCTTCCAGCAGAAAGCAGTGTTCACTCTGCTCACACAAGGCTATGGGGGAGAGAAAATATCAGGTATCTTACAAACCTCCTCCTCAGGTGTTTCTGTGTAGCCGATAGATGCACTCATATCAGTTTCTTTACTTTTTGATACACAGGCAAAATAGCAAATTTAAAAGCATATTTATTGATTGGTCATCTTTGTACATAAGCAGAGTAGCTGAGGGTTTGCACAGGTTTATGGAGGATGGCTACAGTTTCCTCTGCACCCACACATTTGCCTAATTCCCATAGGATTACAGTATACCAGTATAACCACTTCTGCAACTAGCGCTACGCCACTGTACTAAAAGTGGCTTTGAGAATCATCCCAATCATTATCAGGGCAAAAATGACCTAATTAGCAATCAAGTGCATCTTAACTGTTAAGTGTTTCTATGTTTTGCTCTCTCAGCCACATTTGATGGGAAGCAGCACCTTTTGAGCCTCCCTGTGGTGAACAGCATCGGCTATGTGCTACGTTTTCTGAAGAAGCTCTGCCGCAGCTTGCACTGTGAAAACCTCTTCAGCGATCAGCCCATTACCCAGCACAGCGGTGGCTCCTACCAGTCAGATGGTATTCCACTTTCTACATTTTGTCTCTGTAATAGACGCTACAGTACAAATATAACCAAATTGTAGGGTTGACACCAAATCTAGAGGGAGTTTGTCATCGATCGCCCATCGCCGAAGCCTCCATCTTGTCTTTAACGTGTATTTGTGTCCCACCAAACGCAGCTGAGACATCTATGGCTGAGGATTACCATCTAGACCAGTCAGACGCCAAACGCTACTCCGTGGACCCCGGCGACTCTGCTTTCAGCTCCATAAGCTCCTCCTACACGCCAAAGTCCTCCTACGGGTTCCGCTCGTCACAGCAGTTCTCCAACGGCTCCGCCCCCATGGGCATGTGCAGGCAGTCGTCCAGCAGCCCCAACACATTCCTGGAGAGCAACAGGACAGGTGAGAGGCCGTCCGAGGCAAAACCAATCTCAAGCTCATCGTATCTCGATATACCGTTGTTTGATTCACCATCAAGATCTAGAAACTCCTTCATCTTACCTCTCTATCTCGCTCGCTGTTCTTCCAGGAGGCTATAATGCATCTCCCGAGTCCCAGGAGTCCAAGGCCCCCCCCAATAAGGACCCATCCACCTGGTCTGTGGAAGACGTCGTCTGGTTCATCAGGGATGCGGACCCCCAGGCCCTCGGCCCTCACGCAGACGTCTTTAGGAAACATGTAGGTTGTTTTTTTCCACTGCGTTCTTGACAGCCTGCCTCATTTCACTGTTGACTTAACTGGCTGGGATGAACATCCAGCAGAATATGGGTGAATAGAAATGTAGTCTGTATTGTGGTAAGGTTAGCCGTCTCTTGTTGATTTGACGTGAACTTCTGCTTTTCACAGGAGATAGATGGAAATGCCTTGCTACTTCTAAAGAGTGACATGATCATGAAATACCTTGGACTGAAGCTGGGGCCAGCCTTGAAGCTTTGCTACCACATCGACAAACTAAAGCAGACCAAGTTCTGAAAGCTTTCTGAATCCAACAATACATTTTGCTGATGGTTTTTGCATTCCATGATGTCATGTAGTGATGACCGATCGCAAATTCACCCCTTTCTCATTTAATATTCTGGTTTTGGCACAGATTTTGAATGAACAACTCTCAGATTGTGGAATGCATCCTCCATACACATGTTGACGTAATGTAATCAGTAAGGCCAGCGTAAGGAAAATGCAGTTTCAGTGATGGAGCTTCGTCTCCCAACTGCACAACACAGGCTGCTCCATACTGAATTGTCATTTGATAAGAAATGTATAACAGAAAACACTTTATATCCTGAAGACTAGTCTCACTTTCTCAAAACTCAAAAGCATCTTGTTTACTCATGTTTACCAAGCTAAAAACATATCCATAATATAATATGACTTTACTGAGAAACAGTGCATCAACTGCTACGCTGTTTTGATCGAGAGATTAAAAAAATTCATTTTGATACTATTTTTTCACATTACTTTATAAAAACAAGGTAATGGTTCCATGTGATTAGTAAAACAATCATTGTTTTTAATATAATTTTAATACAAAACAATATAATCTAAATAAAACAAAATGATAGCCTACATAGAAAGACAGAGACTCTCTTGTTACATATAATGAGAAAAATGAGAGCATTGTGAACGTGATATAATATTTATGTTTCAATATGCAAGATTGTTACATGCCAATTATCCCCATAGCCTCTTCATGTATACTCATAAGAACTGGTTTTTAATTCATATGTTTCTATGTTTTTAACAAGCATCGGTGTTGATACAGAGGTTGTCAATATACACCAAACACTTAAATGTTACACTGAGAAAACCTAAATGGCTATCTAAATGGGTATATAATATAGTATTGCTTTTGTATACCACTTTGGTGTACAGTATGCATCCTTTTTTAATCAATTAACCTTTGTAAGTGAATGCTGCTGTAAAAATATTACATGTAAGCCATGCCTAGTGAGATCGAGCTAAGGTGTTTTATTTTGAAAATCATTATGAATAAGAGTTTTAGAGAAAGCTGAGTGGATCAGTACTCTATACTGGTGCTAAAGTTATCTATGTATTTAACTGTTTGCTTTTGTGTTTGTGAGATGTAAATGAAATCCTATGTGTATACTGTACCGTATGTGAGTATTAAATTAAGAAATCAAGTAATCTGAGCTTGTGTGTGTGAGAAAGACTATTTATTTCTCTGTCTTATGAACCGTTTTCATTTTGTGTTCAAGGCTTGTGTGTTTTCGGCTTATTGAAATACACAATATTATCACTTGTTTTCATACCCAAAACCGCTAAACGGATCCAGATTTGGACGTGGGCCCACGCATCTGAGAGTTATTTGGCTGGGGACTTCATCTGAGCGTGCTTTAACACACATTTAGGCCTGATTTAACACAGAACGGTGACCTACATCAGTGATTCCCAAACTATGGCCCAGGGACCTCCAGGGGTGCTTGAGGGGCTCCCAGGAGGTCCCCAGTGAAAATGAGGAATAGTTTGTCCCTATAAATTTGCCCAGTGAGAGAAAATATAAGGATAACTGCTTAAATGGTAGGTTTCATTCTCCCCACTGTGGTTATCAGCCCAAATACAGTATAGACTGTTACATAATTATATACAAATTCACACAAAAATCTTCCTCAGGACAAAATCTTACCAAATGGAGGTCTAATGCACATCTATTTGGGGTTTCTTGGCATTAAAACATTTGGGGATGCCATTTGGGTGAAATGAATGGTAAGATTGAAACATGTGGTATGATTATTCTTTAATAAAATAATCATTGTGCTTAATGAAAATCATTTTTATTTTGCTGTGGACAGGTTATAGGACACCTTCATGGATCATATACCATTTAGACACCCACAGCAGTCTGTTTCATGTAACAAGCAGTGAAACTGGGGACAATCAGGCGTTCAATATGTCTGCCAAAAACAAAAAAGCCTAATGAATTTTTGGCCAGGGGCTTTTTTTTTTTTTTAGGATTATTAAACATTTTACAGGGTTTAAACAGATATAGGCTAAAATGTCTGGGGCAATTAGTCATCACTGACAATGTAGGCTATTATTTGGACAATGTGATAGATTATTACACGCATGTCATCAAAGTACTGTATGTTGCATAGACGCACACAGTTTAGAGGAATCATAACCCAGGACATGTATTCCCTGATGGTGTAAATAAGGTTTGCAATCCTCATGGTGAAAGCGTCATTATACCACCGTGCAGTTATAACGACGCGGGCTACACCTAAACCTAAAGCAGGCAGGGTTTTGAGCAGAGCAACAGTGAACTTATGATCAGGCTGTGATGCACACGGGTGACGCCGTGTTCCTATAGTCGCATAACCAAAGACTGGCGTGGGATCGGTCCCTGCTGCGCCTCATCTGGAATAACGTCGGGAAATCGAGAAATTCATCCAGCGTTTTTAAGAAGGCGAGCAGTGTGAGAATAAACCCCCCTTTGGGCAAACGATTTCATCGGAAGGGGTTTTCTGTACTTTGCAGGAGCCGGTGCAGATTTATTCCGATATAGAATCACCAAATTTATAATAAGGTAAGAAGTAATTGCCTGCAGATGTATTAGCCTATGTCACATTGTCAAATGCTTATTTGAAATTATACAGGGAGTGAGCGATGAATGGTTTACGTTAATGTATCACGTATTTTTTTTAATCATTTTTCTCCATTTGAATGAATGGGAATGGGGAGAGGGGCTGGCATGCTATCGGGGAGAGGTTTTGGCACCTGCGCATCCCTTAAAATAAAGGCATTTCGTTTTGCCTGGAAACAACCAGAAAAAAAAACCTTGAGGAATAATTTGACGAATTAAAGAAATGTCATCAGAATTAGCTCATTTAATTGGCTTTTATTCCTCCCGCATGATTCTCTGGTGGCTCCGAGAGAGCTGTCTTGTGTTTAAAAATAGGCCTGTTTGGTTATGAAATTTTGACATGTTTTTTTCAGCCGATGCGCATGGAAAGATGTCATTAGAAACAGGATGGTGGGATCTAATCTCAAAATACTCTCACTGCGTCGTTTCTATCGGAATGCAGCAGCGTCTCTCTTGCTCTCACGGTTAGCATTAACAGCATAACTCAGATGTCATTGCCCATGAAATAAAATAGCAGCTGTTACCTTTATTTAGATAGAACAAGTCGTTCATACCTGTGGCCTGTGTGATATATGTTGGATATTTCACTAAAGACGGTAATTGCATGATGACACGACGAGCCTTATTCTCAGCCCATCATGCTCTGTGAACAATTTCGTTTTGTCATCTTCCTGCAAAATGTTTGTCCTCAAGGTCATTCATTGCAGCCTATTTTAGAGATTAAGCCTAGGTTCAGTTTTATAATTACCAACCGGGCTCGTCAGATTTCGTTATATCATACGCAGCTGATGAAGCCTATAAAGCTGTGCTTTGCACTGATTTTGGCTGCACCACACATTTCTGCTATTTGTTGTAAGAGGCCCAAGCCAATGCAGTCCTCTTAGAGCTGTCCAGCCTGCTGTCATGCTGCTGCAAAGAGATGTGGACCATGTTTGTCTCAAGTGCTGGACATTCTTCTTCATTCACAACAGCATTAATTAACGTGTTCAGATATTCAATAAGATTCTGCTGTCTCATTTGCTACATTATGTATTGAGAATTGCTGCATCCTGAGCCACTTTCTCATCATACGTCAATAATTAATGCATTCAGGGCTTTTGACAGGCTGCCTTGGTGTTGCTGCTGAAGTTCTCATGAATGCTACTGTGGGCCTTCTGTGTGAATAACAAACGAATCCAGGCCGATTGGTCTGTAGATTCCTTATTGCCACAATTAGCTAAGTCGCTTGGTGACATAGGCTTATTACTCAATCATTAGGCTAAATTGATTGACCAATCAATTATGCAGGAAACAGCCTTGGCTACCCCAGCAGTCCAGATGTAGTGCTACAGTGTGTGCTCCTTGTGGGAACTGTTGTTCTCACTCAGCTCTGTGGCTTTACTGTACATTGTCCTGCAGCAGTGTTTCTCTTACAGGCATGCAGATGCTTTGTTGTCATTGTCAGGTTATACGACAGTGGTTGTAATGGAAACTTGATAGCACCGATCGAACATTTGATGAACTGGTTCTGCTGACAGTGATGATCCAGGTCAGCGTGTGTACCCAGGCCACAGACTGGCACAAACAGGCTGAGGGAACAGAAATAGAACACAAGCATCAGGGAAACATTCGATGCCCGTCAAAACCCACACACATTCAGCGTTCCCGCGTTTGGAGTGAAAATTAAAAGGTGCGGTTCGCTCTCTGTGCTAGAGCTTTTCATGCTGCCATCGCTGAAGCATAGATAAATGCATTATTCACGTGTTCTTGCACCACAGGAACCATGGGAAAACAGAACAGCAAGCTGACTCCCGAGGTGATGGAGGATCTGGTGAAGAACACAGAGTTTAATGAACATGAGCTGAAGCAATGGTACAAAGGCTTCCTGAAAGACTGCCCCAGTGGCAGGCTCAATCTGGATGAGTTCCAGCAGCTTTATGTCAAGGTGTGTGAACCGCTATCCCTCCTTATCCTCTGCTTCTCGTGCATCTGTCATAAAGGCTTGAGAGTTTTGCGGCTTTGAAGTTTAATTGTGCATTACTATTTGCCATTTTGTGTAAGTATCTTGAAGTGGATGCTATACTCTTACTGTTGCCATCACAAGAGCGAAGGCTTTTTCAGTCTTTGCTGAATTATTGAAGAGTAACAAGGCCGTCTCTCTCTGATTCGCAGTTCTTCCCTTATGGTGATGCATCAAAATTTGCACAGCACGCCTTCAGAACCTTTGACAAAAACAGCGACGGCACCATCGATTTCCGAGAGTTCATCTGCGCTCTGTCCATCACATCCCGCGGCAGCTTTGAGCAGAAACTCAACTGGGCCTTCAACATGTATGACCTGGATGGCGACGGCAAAATCACCCGGGTGGAGATGCTGGAGATAATTGAGGTGAGGGATTATCAAATCATTAAGCCCTCATTTGGGGAGGACTCACTCTGTTACCCTGTTATCAGTCTCACCCGCACTGACAATTTCTTGATTACAGGAGGCAGCTCACCAATGACAAACTGCAGCTCTATTGAATTACATTATCACATTTCAGTATTGGAAACAGAATCAGTATAGTAAATGTACAGGAGTATGTCATTGGTGCAGGAGTATATTGACAACTCTTGTGTAGTGACATAAATAGTATATTAGGTTTTTTCAAAAGATCCCAAACAAAAACTACATCCATACATTTTTAGCCTGGGTGGTTAGGAATCAGACACCTAACCTTGGCAGCATAAACAAATGTAGGTTTTACTGATTTGCATAGCAAGCCATAACCCTCGGCTAACTTCTCACTGTGCCTCACCCACGTTCACAGGCTATTTACAAAATGGTGGGCACTGTGATCATGATGAAGATGAATGAGGACGGATTGACACCAGAGCAGAGGGTGGACAGGATCTTCAGCAAAATGGATAAGAACAACGACGACCAGATCTCGTTGGAGGAGTTCAAAGAGGCGGCGAAGAGCGACCCGTCCATCGTGCTCCTCTTGCAGTGTGACATGCAGAAGTGAGCTCGCTCCTCTCCCGCCTGTATCTACACACTCTGGACAGCAGCACATGTTTTAATGTCTCATTAGGTTCTCTGCCATTTCCACAGGAAAAAAAAATAATGCTTGGACTATTTTTCAATGGACTCGCTTCTTGTGGTCGTATGCATGAGAATGTCAAATGCTGAATAATTTTGAATATAGCTATATGATATCATACATTTATATTTCAAAACATGCCAATGTGATTTGTGCACAGTAACCCTATACATTCTCATTCAACCTTAGCTTGTATATCAGTGGAGCACTGCATTAAATTATGTTCCTGCAGTATTTAGGATCCCCAATGTTCACTGCTGCAGCTACTGTATGCTTTACATAATAGTAACGAAACAATAATTCCTATGATAATTGTAACTGTCTCTACTATCCAGACGTCTTGAGCTCTTGGAGAATAGAGAGGCTCCTGTCTGTTCCAGATGTTTTCACACGATGGAACCAAGAAGAGTAGGTTCTTTGCATGCATATATTATGTGTCAAAAAATATAATCTCTTACCTTTTGCATCCTTAGGTGGGTATAAAAAGAGAAACCCTCCAGAATTCATTTAGTATTGTTGCATGGGATGTACAGTATGTGACTCATTAGACCATTAGTTCACCTAACGTGGGAGCATGCTTCCCTCCATTGATACATGTGTATGTGTGCCACTTGAGTTTTGAAAGACAGACATTTGGGTTGTGGTTGTGGGCTAATCTCCAAGGAAGAGCCATCACGTAAACGTTGAATTAAGTTTTGCTTCAGTGACTTCTGGGATGAGTAGAAATATATTTGCGGAGCGCCGTCCCCCTTATGATTTGTCGTACTGTTGCCGCCGAATCTAGGGAAAGGCCAAATTTACCACCACCGTTATTAGGCACAGTACTCATGCGTATTCCCCAAGATAGTACAAAATTGGCTGGATTTTTCAGACTGCTTATATGATTTAAGACTCAGATAACTTCACACAGTACATATCAACATGTTTACAGAAATGAAGAGCACTGCAAAATGAATACAATCTTTGGCTTTTGACCTTAATGCTTGGAGCTCATCCTCTATAGGGGGCCTTGTGAGAGGGGCTCTACTTCCAATGCAACTAAAGGAAAAAGCCTCACATATGTTTACTGGACACACTGCATTCCTACGTACAAAACTTTTTGTAAAGAAAAACTTTTTATTGAAGGTCTCATCTCTCTAATCTGTTCAGTTTTCAGCGATCATTAATGATGCAGGATCCTCGAGTGAAGTGCTTGATAAAGCCTCTGAAAGAGCGTTTCAGTGTTAAGATGGCAACTGGATTATGTAGGTTAGAGCTATTGTGGAAATTCTCTTTCATTTCAACACTTTTGCTTTTCCCATTTCTAGGCTATGCAAGCATGGACTGAGTGTCTGCTTGTAGTCCACTTACAGTAGTGGAGGTTGCAGGAGCTTTTCACTGTTCTATCCACAGCATAACTGAGACCAAACCCCACATTGTTGATATGTCTTTATTATTTATACAGTCCAATCCAATGGCAATGTCAAAATCTTTGTCTAGTAAATGTTTATATCGAATATGAAAAATCAACATACAAGTGACTGTATTTCTTTTGTTCTTTTATACATGTGGCATGTGTTGCACCCAAAATTAATTCTGTAGTGATTAAAATGAATAAAACATCAATGGGCTTTTTCAAAAGACATGGTCTAGCAGGTGCAGTTAATGGAGCTGGTAGTGATGACTGATGACATTTCGTTATTTGTGCAGCATTGAGACTGACGCACATTTTAGTTCTGTATGTTGCCGTGGATGGATGGACAGCTGTGGATCTATGCATTTTCCCTGCGATTTGCATTACTGCTGTCAAGTATGTTCCGTACAAAAGTGCTTAGGCCAGCCGTGATTTCTACTCAAAGTTTATTGCAACAACTGTAACACTTGAGTTCACAGCCATAAGATGAACATCAACTGGCATCTTTTCCTGTATGCTACAGAGCCCTTACATGATCAACCCAATTCACTGATGAAGAGAGAACTTAACAGACAAGTTGCCTGTTGTACAAACATTAACACTGTGAGGTTGAGTAGAGTCTCGGGTTCACAGAATAGAGTCTTCTTGTGTAATACCAAATTCATGAGGTAAAACCAAACTATCGAAAATAAATTCTGTTCTCTGAAATTACAGATAGACCATTCATATTACCAACTGCACAAGACCATCAAAATATAATTACAAAGTAATTATATCAATTATGGTAAGTAAATTAATGCAATTTTCTAGAGTTATGACAGTCCTAAAATTAACAACCAAAAAGCAAATATAACTCCAGTTAAACAGCAATTGCATAACCATTACTGAGTCGCTATTAGCGCTACGCTTTTGTCTATAATATTTTTGTAAAAATACACAAAAGTCAAAAATGACACACCAACAAATGCCTGAAGCAAATTTGTGCAGGATATCTTGCCAGTTGCATATTAATGTCAGGTTAGAACATCAGAAGCTTAAAAATTGGTTAGTTTAAGTATTCTCTCTGTTTCATACAACACACAATCCTGGGTTTGTAACTTCTGCATTTCTGACCATTATTTTGTCATTTAGCTGACACTCCTATCCAGAGCAGCTTACTTGACCAGGTAGGGATTCACTGTCCTGCAGGAATTGAACCTGTGACCCTCCAGTTACAGAACAGTCTCTTTGACCACTAGGCCACCATACTGCAGATAATACAATAAAAAAAAAAGGCCAACAAAGGCTACTAATGCCATTTTTACAATCAGTTCACTCACTCAGTTCATAATTGAATAAAATCCCAGTGATTAAGATCCAATAAACTGTTTACATGCATCTTGATATCCCAACCACATATCTCCTCTCTCTCTCTCTATCTGTATAGATGAATGAACAGAGTATTCTGAGTATAAACATCAAAACAGAACATTCACAGTCTGCAAAAAAACAACTACAAACTGGATAAGTTTACAGCTAATACTAGCATATCCCAAATACTTGGATTTCTAATAACAAGGCCATGAACTTATCCCAGAAAACAAAGTAACACCAACTCCAACTCTTGCAAAGAATAACTGACTATCCCAAATAATACTGAATTATAAAATGTGCATATAAACACACTTTTTTATGTGTAGCAAACCAGTTTCTGTCACTGGTCTTCATCTCCTGTTTGACTCCTGTCTCTTTCCGGATCCTGAAGCTGATGGATTTTGATGAGGCTGCTTTTGGGTAGATGGCTGAAAAGACACACAAAATGGGCAACATTTGAACATCATCAAACGCTACAGACACTGCTTTTAAAGACTTTATACAAGCAAATACACAGAAGGAGGGGACCTGAACTGGAAAAAAACATGCACAACAGAGAAAGATTTAAAGTGATGGAAGGAACAACATGTAAACACAGAGGAAGACTTTAGGAAGAGGGTCACCTAGTGGTCAGGGGTGTAATGAAGATAAACTGGCGAAGGTGCTGCCTTTCCGACAGCTCCAGCAGGAGATCCAACGAGATTCTCCGATTGTGCATATCCTACACAGCAAACGAAGGGGATTAGTTTATCAAAGTGAGTTAAAAACAGGCCTGTGTGAAATCTAAATCAGGACACATCCCTTGGTGGTTGTCTCTTGGTTTTACACAAATCATGTATGTGTGTGTGTGTGTGTGTCAGATCACGCTGTGTTTTTGACGCCTTAAGTGCCATCATCATGCAGGCTTACCATATAGACGTCAAACTCGTCAAGGCACCTGAAGGGCGATTCGGTGATCTCCCACAGGGAGAGGATGAAACACACAGTGGAGAAGGAGCGTTCGCCACCAGACAGAGACCTCATGTCACTCACACCGTCGTTCTCCCGGCCTGGGGGCTTTACCTGTGTGTGTGTGACACAACTTAGACTTGTGTAGTATTTGTACGGCGCTTTTGCATTTTGCTGTGTCTATCCATTATTAGTTAGTCAAGACTCACTGAATTGGTATTATATTCAAATAATAATAATATTAAGTATATAGCACCATTCATACATAGAATGCAAGTCAAAAGTGCTTCACATAAAATAGATTGACTAAAACAATAAATGGATTAAAAACAGTAAATAGATGAAAACCATTACATTACATTAAAATTACATTAAAATTTCAAAATCAAAACTAGTCCAGCATAGGAATGACCCTCTATGCCAATGACAACAGCAATTCTAAAATATGAATAAACTAAAATGAGAAGCAAACAACACAACAGAAGAATAAAAAACACTGTAAGTAATACAAGTCAAGTTATTCCCTCTTCATTATGTTAACTGCTACATAAAAAATAATCATACAGCTGGATATATGTTGCAAAAAATGTGTCCAAACGAACACAGAAGCAAACTTTCTATGTGTGCATTTCATAAAAATAACATTAATGATAATGATGTTGTACAGAGAATAATGATGATAGATGGACATACCGAGATTGAGAGTGTCTCATTGTTGTGATCAAACATCATAGAGCCACAGCAGTTCATCTTTATCAGGAAGTTATTGAAGTATAACTTGCACCTGACAGAGAGGGACCTTTAGGAACAAGAGAGCATCAGACAAAAGCAGGGAAGGCAAGTAAACACTATAATAATGTATTTCTAAGTTGTTTTTTGAAAGTCACTGAACCGTCATTTACCTACGCATTATTTTGTATCGGTTCTGCCTGTCTGACATGATGTTATCAAGCCGATCAATGAACCTCTTCAGATCTCTCACTTGGTTGGTTTTGTCTCTGTAGACAGCGAGGGCCTCGGCATATTCCCTAATGAGGGCAGAGGGAAGAAATGGCATAGCCTCAATTTTGGGTTTTTTTGTATTTCAACCGTCAGTGCGCATGTGTAAAACAAGCCCAGCAAATTATTTAGTAATGGCCAAAGGGCAGATTGGAGTTTTAGTTATACAACATTTCTCAGTGGCAGAAATCATCTCATTGGTTGAGTTAAACCTCAGTGGGCGGAACCACAGTTTTTCTGGCTATAAGTAACTAGGATGAGGAGTGAAAAAGACAGGGGTAAGAGAGGTAGCTAATATTTTGAAGCCTAGCTCTCTTGCGACTACCTGAAAAAAGTTATCTAGGTTAGCTAGTTAGCCTAGCTGACCATCCAAGCTATTTAGAGACAATGTTTATATTTCTTGTTTATATTTTGACCAGAGTTCCTTTTTTGCCATTTGCCAGTTAGCTAACCTGCACTCTGAAAAACTGTGATCCTTTGGCTCCGCCCACTGAGATACCTCTACGAACCAGTAATCCCTTAAAATAACCTTAATGAATTAAGGTTATGAATTAAAGGAGTTATTAATGGAGGAGATCCCATCAAAACCACCTTAAACACCCCTTGATTTTTGACTGCTTACGTTCTAATTTAATGTAAAATTCAGGGAGACAGGAAAGTTCCATTAATAACTCATTAATAACCATGTAAACCATGCGTAAAAGCCATGAAAACTCCCTTAATTGCTAGTGTCTCCATGAACCAACCCATGGATAAATCCCTTAAAAGCCCATGATACTAACCTTACTTTTTTAAAGCTGTTATTTTTAATGGATAATTAATGTTTATGTAATGGAGAAATTAAGGACATTTCTGGGATAAAATGAAGGGGTTTGGTTTCGTAACCAATAAAAATAGGCTCTGCCTCCAGAGCCGCTCTGCCTCTGGGAAATGTTTGGTGTAAAGTGAAATAGCACCAGTCCCAGGTGTTTTTGGGAGCCTGCTGTACCTGACCACCTGCTCCTGGTCTCCGTGGCTGCTCTCCTGCACGCTGATCCTCCTCCTCAGCCTGGTGATCTCCGTGTCCACGCTCTTGGCGCTGCGGTCCACCTGCTGCCGTTCAGGACTAATCTCTGAGGCCTTGGACACATACTCCTGTCACCATGTGAACACTGTGGTTAACATCTCATTCTCACACAAAAATTTGAATTAATCAGTTCACTGTGTTGTGATGGATGATGACTTATCTATTCCTATGTGGAGCAGATTGGAACTTTAGTTGTACAAACATTTCTTGGAGACAGATCTAGCCTACTCTGGAGGCAGAAATAATCTCATTGGTTGAGTTCAACTTCAATGGGCGGAGCTAAACATCAACAGTTTTGTGCTTGGACTGCAAGTTAGCCTAACTGGCAAACTTGAACTATGGTTAAAATATATAAATAAATAAATGGTAAGACTTATTATTTTCATTCATTCTTGACCATGGCATTCATGATGTTGGAAGGTCAGCAGCTAGCTAACTAGCTTACCTAGATAGCTATAGGCTAGTATGGCTAGTTTGAACTTGGAAGGTCAGCTATAGTGGTTTACAGAATTGGTTATAACAATTGTCCATCTCTCTTACCCCTGGCCTTTTTTTTTTAACTGAGCTTCAGTCTGATGTCACATAGCCAGAAAAACTGTGGTTCTTTGGCTCCACTCATTAACTCAACCAATGAGATGATTCCATTTGTGAGAAATGTTTGTATTGCTAAACTCCAATCTGCCGGTGGAGACACCAGGAAGAGTGGAACTGCACATGAAGTAGTATAGCTAATGGGAGTTTAATAAACAAATTACATTTTGCAGAACTGCTCTTGTCAGACTTTACTCTTCAGCACTGGAGGGAAATCATTACCTGCAACTCTTCTTCTTTTTGAGCAAGTTCATTTTTCATAGCTTGGATGTTGTCTTCGTGATCCTTCAGCTTGTTTTCTAAAATCTTCAGGTTTCGTTCATGTTTTCCACACTCGGCCTCCAGCTTCACCTGCTCGTCCTATTGGGGAAAGCAAACAAGCAAAAAAAAAAATTGTTTATCACTAGTTAGGGAGGATAGTTTAAAAGCTGTCATGACCTCAGACTGTGCCATTAGGGATTAATTCAGAACACCAGAGAGGATAATCCAAAAGAATAATGCTGCTGTCGGATGAAAACGGTGAACCATCAAGATTTCAAGAATTAAAAACGCAGCTTTCAACCATTTAAAAAAAATATTTTGGGTTATGAATAGATTTTATGGGCTCTAATGTGAAAAAAAGAGCTAAATCCTAAAAGGACCATGTACACTTTCAGTTCAAGAGACATGAAAATCACCAAAACCGAAGAGCTGCCTACAATCTTTTGGTATCTGAAACTATTTTTGATCTCTGAACAAACTGATACTGCACCTTCAACGGCTCCATCTCCTCAGAAAGCTGATCTATCCTTTCTCTAACACAGGAGTACTTGGAGTCGATGTCTTCTGCCTTCTTCCTGTGCTTGTCGAGTTCTTTCTTCGCTTCATGAACAGTTTGATTTTCTGCCTCGATTTTCTGTTGGTTCTCTTGGGCCACTTCTTCCTGCAGTGTTTGGGGATTTAAAAACATTACATTTAACATAATCCATGGTGGGATTACCTTCCTCCACTCCTGCCAGTCCCACCAGCGGGATCATCATTACAAACACATGTGACACGGCCAAGCTTTGTTCAAATCCACAGAACTTTATTTTAAATTCTAGTCAAGATCCCAAGGTTTCCAAAGATACCAAATATGTCATGCTGAATTACAGGAAAATGGGTATAAAATGGTGCACAAATATCTAGATTTTTCTATTTGATGTAATGGTGCAGCCATAAAAAAATGTCATCTTGGGTTTGAATATTTCACTCAATATAAGCAGCTATAGCTTCACTGAAGCGTTGGAATGAGCAAAATATGCATGTGACATTGTTGTCAGTATGGAAAAAATATTTTTTTTTAACTTTGAAGCTACTTAAAGGGACACATAAGGGGAAAGTCAGGGTGCAAGGGGTTAATTTCTTTTTTGGGAGGTGGGGGGGACAAATAAAAACTGAAGGATCACCAAGGAGCTGATGTCATCAATTTGTTCCTCCTCGACATTCTCCAGCTCGGTTATCGTTGCCTTGACCTGATTCGCAGAGACCTGCATTGAAAACAAAAAAGATAGAAGAGGAAAATAATTTTCATTCCCACACTCACTTGGACACCAAATTCAAGGACTTGTTTGGTGAAACTCAAGGACTCAAAACTGCCGTGTTTTATCTGTATATTTGTCTTTAATCTTTAGTCAAGATTAGAGGCCTCATTTTTTAACTCATGATCTTGTAAAGTCAAGAAAATCATGGTGAAATCGTTCTTTTCAAAACTGCTCTATCACAGGATTTTCCTCAGGGTGTCAAGGTCAAGTGAGCTGAAGCATATTGATGAATTTGGGTGCTTTATTTTAATAAAAAATCAAGTATTTTCAAGGCTATCCATTCATTTCAACAACTTTTAAGGCCTTAGTTTATTTTTGTCCAAACCACACTTTCAAGTATTTTCAAGGCCTGTGGGAACCCTGATATTTGTTTTCCAAGGGAACATATTCCACACTCTTAATTTCAGAAAATAGGGAAGGAGAGAGAAAGCGAGAAGAAGAGAGAGAGGAGGGAAACAGAAAAAAAAGAGAGGCAAAGAGAGAGAGAAGAGAGAAAGTGGCACAATCCTAAAACATGATATGATGACTTAGCAAGTTTCACGATTCGGGTTCCAACATGATAAAGAGCTGGGAGTGGAAACCGAACAGGCAGCGTTACTGTACGTTTTGACCACATTCTCATGCACACCCTCCGTGCACGAGCCTGCCTCACTAACCAGAGTCTTTTTCAGAGTCATGATGGTGCCGTTCAGCTTGCTCTCCATGCACTGGATGTCCTCCGTCACAGAGTTCAGGTGGAGCTGAAACCTGGACAGCTGAGCCTTGTAATTCTCCAGGTCCGACTCCACCATACTGACAAGCAGACAACATCAATTTCAGCCCGATCCCAAACGTCACACAGTAGCAATTTGACCACATTTCCAAAACAACATGCTATGGAATTTTTACGCATTTCCAAACAGACAGTAACAGTTTCACCACACTTCCCAAGGACAGATGGTATTGATTTTTTTACCACATTTCAAAATAACAGTCAGCATCAATTACACCATATTTCCAAATCAATCACAAGCAACCGCCACTTCAACTTGTGGTTGTTCAAAAGTGATCTTGTCTGTAATTAGGCCAAAGTGTTCAAGGAAAAACCCAACGTTGGATACTCTTACACTGTTAGATATCATCAATTTGTGATGTTCAATGCAGTCAAGGAGTTGTTTTTTGCAAGAAAGTGTTGTAAGTTACTGTTTCGGTGTACCTACTTTCCCTCAACTTGCCTCATCGACTAATACTTCAGTTAATGATTTCCTGTGTTTCTCAGAATGACAACGCAGAGAAAACGGGGTTCTCTGTGCTGTATGTATGTGGTGAGACCGATAGTGATAGGGTAACACGTTTTTCCAGTCGAGAAAAGGTGGGTGGAGAGAGAACATGAACAGAGAACAACAGGGTCATGAAGCTTTATAATAAACATGCCTCTGTAACACTTTACAATAAGGGTCACTAAGTTAAGGGTTAGTTAATGCTTAATAAGCATTAACTAACCCTTAATTAACAGTTAACTAATGTATAATTTACTAATGGTTTTCATGTTAACAAAGGTATTAATTTATACATTATTTAATAGTTTATAAAGATGACTATTAAATAATGTATAAATTAATACCTTAGTTAACATGAACACCATTAGTAAATGATTACCAGACACATAACTGTTAATTAACTTAGTGACCCTTATTGTAAAGTGTTACCCATGCCTCCTAGAAAGGCGTCTTACTGTATGCTTCCAAAAATAGGGGTTTGGATCATGTTGGTATGAGCTAGATATGGTTTGATGACACTTTACGCAAGCATTTTTGAAAATGTATGTGTACAATGTTTTCCAATTTTTTCTAACTTTTTCTAATGTCTCCATGTATATTGCCTTGATTATTTCTATAATTTCTATATTTTCTATATATTGTATGTATCCTATGTATTTTTTGAATACCCTGGTACCACGTATAAACCTATATATATGCCTACCCATTGAAATGGATAAGATTAAGTCGCACCTGCCTGATTTATTTGTGGTGATGTCACATATCAGGTGACAGTGAAGCCTATTTATAGGATGAATAAACAGGTGTGTGTAATTGTAATTTGACCTGACGAAGATCCATTATGGATCGAAACGTTGTCATGAAATAAATAGTTAAAGATTACTTCGGTATGCGGGTTCTACTTCTCAGCTGGAGAGAGAACAATGCCATGACAAAAAAGCCGCCGAAGAGTGTGTTGTATTTCACACACTACCGACAATCGGTGCAAAACGGAGAGTTTAGAAAAAAGTCCTTTACTCTTTGATTCAACATTATTGTTTCAGATCAATCAAACTCCATTGTAGCTGTGCTGGAAATATCTTGACGTCACATCACATCGTCTACGGCCAGTTATCCGCGGGAATAAGAAATACACCACCAAACAACAGAATGTGTCCATTAATGCATGGTACATTTCCAATAGCTGTTTTTAATCAGTGTTTTAGGGTGGATTTTTCCTTTAAATCAGCAGCCTTCCCCTCCAGGCCTCATCACACAAACCTATAGGAATCTTTCTCCCCTCACTTTTGTCATAAATTTGTTCACAGCTCATCTGTAACATAAAAAGTTCAAGTTTAGCTTAGTTACCATATTTCCGTCTCCAGGTCCCCGCCAAGATACTTGGCCATGCTGAAGTCTGAGGTATAATAGCGGTTTGTGTACACCTGATCTCCCTCCAGAGTGAAGGCCTCACGGCAGCTTTTAGGAGGCCGGTTATGCTGCATGATCCTCCTCGCGGTCTCTTTCTCCTACGATTAAACACCAAAACAGCTCAGATACAAATGCCACGATGCAGTCCTGCAACTGGGAATAAACATCAACTACTACATCACTCCTAGAAAGAGTGTACTGCCATGCAATATTCAGCGTTTCTTCATGAGATACTAACTTTGATAATCAGAATTGATTCTATCCCTCTCATGTCAATCAGGCAGTTGGTGATGACTGGGCTGGTTGTGCTGATTATGTCAAGCACAGATGGGTATTCTGGATGATAGGCTCTCCTAAAAAAAACAAAAGCGGAAAAGCAAAGAGTTTGCAGCTTTAAAATGTGTCTTTCAGTTGCATGAGTATAGAAAAAAACACCCAAAAGGCAAATGTGACAAAAAAATAACCAGGAGATTGAATTTAAACCGTAAAAAAAATTAATTAATTAATTAAATAAACAAAAATCCCGCTGCTGACCGTCCGTGAATGTTGTAAACTTTCTCAGTGAAAGGACTGACGATGATCTGTGGCCTGCTGCCCCTCTGGTAGTAACGAGCCATCAGCTCCTGCAGGACGGTCTCATCTTTATAATTGTCACAGCAGAACGTCTTCATGAAGCTCCTCAAACAGCACTCCACAGCAACAGCTAGAGCCGGGTCCTTCAGGTTGATGCACGCTCCTGAGAGGAAAGTCAACAAGCAGCCTGAAGCAGATGTGCCCCATTGTATGAAGACTTAAACCGTCAACTATAATATATATAATTTAACACCTGCTTTAAGCAGAATTTGCCACTTCACTACAAATTCATAAAATGACGGATACGATTACAGGATAGAAGGAAATTTAAGTCCTTGGTTGACAAAATGATAGTACTTGAGCAGATAAGATGCTCTGTCGAGACACTTGCTCTTTAGAAATATTGAATGATCAAGTATTTGATTGATGATTAATTTTCCAAAACAGATAAATAGCATTTTGGAAATGAACTCATTTTGGTATGTGGTAAATTGAGCAGAATAACAGAACTGTTCTAAATAATATAGAAAGAAATGCAGCGAACACGTAAAAACAAGAGTAAAAAATAAACAGATCTGTCACCTATTGGACCAACAGGTTTCTTGAGGAAGCGTCCCGTGGCGTGAGCCTCGTCGATGGCCCCCAGCAGGTCGGGCACGCTGTCTCCAAACCGCTTCAGTTTGTTTGATCGACTGGCGAGCAGCTGATTCTTCCTCTTCAGTTTGGCCTCAAAAGAAACCTGGATATTCTTTTCTTCCAGCCTAGTTGACATGAACAGAACTTGAACATAATATTTCACTTGAGGCGCGGCGTAATAATCTCTCTCGATCAAATTACACTCATACCACACGCTGAGCTCCTTGATAATACATTTGTGTAAAAGCAAATATCTTTTTTTTTTGTACCTCAGCTTGTCCAATTCTTCCTTTCCTTTGAAGAGTGCCTGCTGTTTGTCCTTGATGTCTTGATTCAGCTCTGCACACTCACACTCGAGCTTTACAAGCTGCTCTTTCAGAGCGGATAAGGTCTGCTGTCGTTTTGTATACTCCGTCTCCCCCTCACTGCTCAGGCTCCCACTAAAACACAGTGAAAAAAATAGGATTTCAAAATTATCTCTAATAGCGTTTCACTAATAAATTTATGTTATAATTGCTTAACCAATGTAATGCATGCCTAAGATTTCTCAGCACATCTTATCCCATTATTAACGCTAAGAAAACTTAATTGACAATCTTTTTTTTTTCTTTTAATTTACAATAACCCACCTTGTTTTTGCCTTGTTGATTTTCTCCTGAAGAAGGTTTTGCTCCTGCTCCGACTGCTTCAGTTTGTTCAAAGCCCGGAAGTAAACAAGCTACGGCAAACGGAAAACGCCACTTTACAACAACAACAACAACCGATGCAAATCACGTACACTTGAAATAATCACATCTTTTCAGGTGCAAACTGAATAGCCAAAGAGTTGCACAGGGACACAGAAAACCAGTGTGATCCTTCACTCTAAAGTAAGCCTGCAGTACCTCCTGCTCTTTGTGAGCTTTACTGTTGGCCTTCACTTGCTCTTTGAGCTTGAGGTTGTCTTCCGATAGAGACTCCTGCTCCTCTCTGAGACTGTCAATCTTGCATTTGACGTTCTGGAGCTTCTTCTCTACTTGTATGACCTTCGTCTGGGTGGGGGAAAAAAATGGGAGAAAGCACATAAACCTTTGAAGACAATGCCGAAAAACAAAGTACTTCCAAGTCTTTTTCAGTGGAAGACATCTAAACATGTAAAGCACGTACAGTATATATGCTAGGTCGTGGTTTAAAGGGCTCTAACAGTCACCATAGACTTCCATGAAGAGGAATACTTCAGTCTCACCTGACAGAGATGAAGGTTATCCTGGTGTTTGCAGTTACTCTCTTCCTTTTCAATCTCCTCCATTATCTGCTGCACCAGCTGCTCCTTTTCTCTGACCTGCAGGTGATTGAAAACAATCATGAAAGTGCAGCACATACTGCAATTGACTGAGAACTACGCGCTCAGAGGAAATCTCAGATAAAGCATTCTTTCACTTTTCTTTTCTTTGACTTCACTAAAATGCCGTTCTCTTGTTGGTCCGTTAATGGAGGCAGCTTAGCGTGTTTGATTAAAGGGGAATTCCACTAAAACTGACTTATAGGGTGTTCATTTTAAAAAGTAAATGTCTTTGTGTGTCAGTCATGGTGGCTCAGTTGTATAATCTGTACAATCTTTTTGTCACTCTCTACTGTCTACTTGTTGATTTTACATCCTCTTTTATATCATTTCCTTATATTCTACTTTTTTTTATTCTGTTGTCTGATGCTTCTTTGTGTTTTTATTCTGTTTTACTGCTGTATTTTGTATTTGTTTTGTGAAGCACTTTGTAACAGAATGGTGCTATACAAATAAATTTAAAAAAAAATTAGCTCTGTGTTTTTTTTTGTAAGTTTTATAAGTTGTAAGTGATGAGCTCTCAAAGAAAATGCAGCCCTATGACATTACTGGTTCAAAATACATGCTATGGATTGGATACTCCCATTCCTATATTAAACAGTTACATATTTCATAATTATAGATACTTATTAGACATACATGAAAGTTTGCTTGCTCTTGAGAACTTATACACATATTTTAAAAAGCAGCAGATAAAAATATTAGGAAATTTTAGGAAAATATCTGTTTTGACAGAATGACCTAACCCTAAACTACAATTCATTTTTGGGGCGAATTCTCCTTCAACAGGTTACAGATGAACTCTTACCAGACACCATGCCATCTTTTTCTTCAGATTCTCCAAAGCCACCTTCATCTCACTGAAGGACGACAAGTTTTCAAACCGCTCTTTTTTCTGGAGAAACTCTTGCTTCAGGTCCTTGAGGCACTGAACACAAACATTTGTAAAGTTTTATTAGATTTGATTTATTCTGGGCAAAAAAGAAGTATACATGTTAAATTATCCACACAGAAAGCATAGACACACTGAAAACACTTGCAGTTTCCATTGTGGTCCTCGGAAAATAAACGCTACACAATGAATGAATCATTCTGAAATCTCATTAAATTTTCTTAGATGATGACATTGATAAATTATCAATAATTTCCACTGCCTTTGTTGCATCAAATATTAAGAGAAAACACAGTACCTCCTCTTGTCTCTCAACCTGCTCTCTTGTAACTGTTTTAGTGTGCTTGATGTGGATGTAATCCCTCTTCATCTGTTCGAGTAGAGTCGCTTTCATGAAGAACTAAAAATGGTGGTCAAATCAAAATGTTTATTAGGACAGTGGGCAGAAACAAATCGAACGTAGGGAGCATGGAGTTAAGAGACATTTCTATGGAACATTTTGTTGATCGAAAATGAGTTAGCTGTCCCATGTTGCTCTACAAACAAATATACCTCTGTGGCTCCAGTTAGATTTTTGACAATGTTTATCTAAATGTGTGAAAATGCAAATTTACAATATGGAAAGCTTCTCTGAACACACATTATCATTCCAAGCTTGTGATGTACATTGTGGTGTTGTACCTTATACTTGTCTGATTCACTTTTTGAATGAAGGAACTGTTTGCTCATTTCTTGGTTGAGAATGGAGACTGGGTTATCCAGCTGTAACACACAGAGCAAATGTACTGCTGAGGCCTCAGGGAATCAATCATGACAGTGAATGGAAAAAAATATTTGCAGCAAAGAGGGAGTGAAGGACTATGTGCTTGATTTAAAAGGCCAAAGGATGAAACAAGTTTATTTAGCAATATTTCAACCTCAGTATATCTTCCATCGACTGGCCCACATGAAAACCAGTGGAGGTTGAAAATATTGCGGAAAAAATGACTTGACCGGACAGACATAGCCTAAATACCTGGATGTTGAAGTGGTCCAAAATGGCGGTCAGTTCTTCCCTTTTGCTTTTGTTGGAGATGAGTTGCCCTGGAATACAGGTTATAAGACAAACAGGGAGATTCAAACCATTGTAAACATTTGAGATAAGCATTAAAAAGATAATGTTTCAGCAGCAAAGCATTACATTCATAAAGAGCGGTGACCTAACTGAAAGACAAAAGCCTGGCACAGCAGTCATGCCAAATACAGCCAGCGTCTATCTAACAGAGATAAAGCGGTTGGACGGTTAAACACACTTCCCAGGAAAAGCTGTCCTCTCAACTTTTGAAAAAGCCCAATCAGTAACTCCATCGCACTGGCAAGCACAGTTCAAGTTCAAGTCCGTTTTATTGCCGCACAGCCAGGAATTTGTTTAAGTGCAGATAAAAAAAATTGTGTGTGTGACATTTACAACATATAACGGCCTTCAGCGCCAACAGTGAATGTAAACAAAAGAGACAGATGGTACGATGTGCAGCAGTGCCACGCACGTAAAATGCATTCAGGTTCATAAAGGAAAATTCCTAACCTAGAGTGAAGAATGTATACAGCTTGGGGGACAAAGGTCTGATTAAAATGGGTTGTCTTCCTTCCCGAGTGTGTCTGGTGTATGTTAAATCTAGGGAAGGTTGATTATTACTGGGCTTGAGACTGACTGAGACTCACACTGGTACGAGGCAATAATCAACCCTGACATGAACATTATCTATAACATTTATTGCTGTACAAAGTCAGAAACTTTACCTGATTTGCTCTTCAGCCTACAGGTCCGACAGCCGTCACTTGAGATCCGATGCTCAATGGAGATGCAATCGCCGTAAACGTCCCGTTTATAGGCGTCTGCTCCTCTGTTTCTCAGCTTGACTGTTACATCTGCAGTACTACAGAACAGAGTAGAAGAAGTATTCTATTACCAATATAGCACTGGTAAGGAAAATGTAATTACACCATTACCAACAACAACACAATAATGCCACACATTGGTTTTCCATTGAGTAATGTTTCTTACAGTAAGAATAAAAATGTCTATTTTGGTCTGTATTGGTACTTTCTATAATATGATTCTGTATGACATTATAAACTCTGACTTACTTTTCACCGCTCCTCACAAAATCCTTCAGTGACACTCCTCTGTTTGTGATAGTGGCCTTCCCACCAAGGCCTACAATTAAGGCAGTCAGGATGGCACTTTTTCCACCTGGAAATTAAATCATTCAGGAAAAACAACAACAACAAAGAAATACTTCATTACATGGAAAACTCCAGGAATCATATCCAGGAGTGGTATATTTGTCTCCACGGATAAAGAAAAAAAAATTAAGTAGGCAAGCAAATAACTAAGTTACAAACTAATTGTCCATCCATCCTTCTGCATTATGTTGACTACACTGCCATATAAAGCCATGACCAGGGTTTAGCTTTCAAATCAACAACACATACACCCTTAAATTCTACTAAATGATTGTTGAGACAGATAAACGTTAATGTACTGTCATGTTTCTCAGTTTCACAACTCATGCAGCTACTGCTCTTTCACTTTGTAGGGCAGGTGGTTTGGTTTATTGCCCTGGATGGGTTGGGAGGTAATTACAAATAGTTTCAAGCCAAAGTCAACAGTTACATGGCAATAATCAGAAATCAGTTTCTTACTCCCATTGTTGCCGACGATGAAATTCACGTTGGGCCCAAACTGGAACGGACCAAGCAAATGGTGACACATGAAATTCTTTATAGTGACGCTTTCAATGAGGCCGATATCTCCCTGGAAACACATAAACAAAGCAATATTCAACGGTAAATACGCTGGTGCCAAGCAAAGGCGCAGACACGGCACGGACGTTATGAAGAATTTCATGACTTACAGTGGGGGAGAGAGTGAGGTCGTTGAAAGACGGGCCCTGATGATTTGTATCGTCTGGTGCATCTTGGGTAACCACAGACTCCACTCTACGGCTCTTGACAGATGTCACATCACTGATAACTTTGCCTTGCCTCTTACTCATTTTGAAACAAGTCACTGAAAATAGAATAAGGTAGCAGAGACACAGAAGGCCGAGATCAGACTTCCTTTCTTTAGATCAGTGATTCTCAAACTTTTTTATATCAAGGACCCCAAATGTAGTACATATTAGAGCCTTGGACCCCCATTTGATGAGATTTTATCTCCCGGACTCAAATCTGAGAATATTTTTATTGTCAGATATGATTTTGTCCAGAATTCCATGACTATCTGTGTTGTAGGTAGAGAGATAACAGTAAAGCTATGATCAGAACAGTCATTCTTCTACATTATCTAATTGTGTTAACTTCTTGTAAATGAAATAATGGTGAAGTTTAACAATTCATCAATTTGCTGGGGACCCCCTGGAACCTCCTCAAGGACCCCTGGTGGTCCCCGCACCCCACGTTGAGAACCACTGCTTTAGGTCATTCATGATTGGTCAAGTATCAGTCTGAAGGCAGGTTTTGTAGTTAGTTCTGTAAGTTTTACAATGGACATCCTCAAGAATAATATTTGCAGGTATTAAACCACCAAACAACACGCTAAATGAACTCTGAGCACCTTTTTGCATTATTTAAGTGTATTTTTGTAACATCAGCCTTTTGTTATTGTTTTTTCATCTGTTGATGCCAAACAAGTTCTCCCAGTTCCTCCCTGTTCTAAACCGATGGCCTCTGCAGTGACACAGTTTCTACACAATAATATTTGAAGAAACTGAACAGGGAAACAATATATAAAACAGTTTCCCAGAGTCAGCATAGTGAGAAAGAGATGTGGGCTCTTTGTCTTCTATCCAGGAAGCCAAACTATCAGCAGACTGATCACTGCAGCAACAGGTGTAATTCAAGGCATAAAGCTGTAGATGAACATATATGCCTGATTTTGTATTCTGCAAATGTATTCTGTCTTATTCTCCTCAAAATGTAGATTTATTTGAACAAAGCAGACCTAACCTTGTTATAAGGTTAATGCATCTAAAACAAAAAAAAAGACAATGCATGTAACTCTTAATAAATATAAAAACACTTAAACTTTTTGGCATAGTTTCCCTATTTGGATGAAAAAATATGACAAATTTACAGACTTCGCCTTCTACGCTTGCCTGTGTAGCCTAAAAACATAATATTGTCATACGCACCGTTTGAGACTTCCTGGTGAGCATGTTGTAACTGCAGTTGTGACTTTAGTGGGTGTGTCTTCGCTTTCAAACAAGGAACAGAAAACATGAAGAACTGGTGCAACACTGACACATGGAAGTATTATGTATTATGGAAGCAATGTCACTTCTGTTCTACCTGTGTGCGCTTTACAAAATGAAACCACATCGTTTTTAAAATCTTAAAAAAAAAAAAAAAAAAAAGTTAAGAGGTATATTGTGCAATATCTATGATTGTTACGTTTTTTTTTTTTTAAAACAAAAAAACATTTATATATATTTAACATACTGCCTCCGATATATTGTATATTGTCTACATTTTGCCAAATTTGCTATGCTTTACAAAAAAAAAAAAAAAAGAGGTAGGCCTAAGCGCCCAGAGGAAGGTGGATGCAATTACGATAAAAGCCCATGTGAGAAGACTGCCACCCCCCCCCCCCCCCTTGCCACTGAATCCCAATTACATTTAACGAGGAGAACACGAGATGTGTCGTCCACATCAAACCCGGTGAGAAAAGATAAAGCGATTGTTTTGCGATCCAACAGCCTTTAAGCTCTCATAACAAGCTGGAAGTTGTTGATCAATATTAAAACATGAATCAGAGATAAATTTGTCGATGCATTCCTGTAAAACACCGAATTTTCCACCTTAAAAACCTAAATAAAACCATGCTTATGGTTTTGTTCCAGGTGCGTCAGTTGGGGTAAGATTAATCCTGAATGCTACTCTGCTGACATTTATTTAAAAATATGGTTTTGAAATTGGCGATTTTGCATGGAGGGCATTGGATTTGCTATACAACAACATCAAATTTGGAATCACAAAAATTAAGTTATGGTTACTGCCTTGCATTATCAAATTGACTGGTTATTTCCCCCAATCAAGGAAATGTAAGTGAATTTTAGTGGCCAAATGCAAACCCCCGATTGCACACCTTTAAAGGGACACTTAAAGGGGATCTGCCATCTGTAAAAAAAAAAAATCACATGGACTATATTATTCCTCTGCCCCAGGACAGTTCAGTCACTTGTGAAAATGCACCACTCTTTTCTAAGGCTAGAAAATTGAGAACTAACCCTTGAATTTGTAATGTCACTGGGATGTAAAATCTGGCACTGCTCTATAGACAATGAATGGGGTGCTGACTTTGTTGACCTGTAAGATTTTTGTGTGAGTTCTTGCACCAAAATAAGGTTCAAATTCTGGTTCATACTTTTAGCAATGCTAGAATAGTGTAGCCTATAACTCAACTTAGCATCTTATGGCTATGAAGTTGAAGTTTACATTCTAGCATTGCTAACAGACAAGAACTGGCACAAAAATCTTACAGGTCAGTGAAGTCAGCGCCCCATTCATTGTCTATGGAGCAGTGCCAGGTTTTCCAAGTGTCATCACAAATTCAAGGATTTCTAACTTTAGGAAAAGACATTGGCTGAACCATCCCTGGGCACAAAAATGATGTGAATTCTTAAAATGGGTGGGTAGCATTCTTCTTAGGTGCTTTTAGTGCACATTCCTCTACAGGAGTTAGTTATGGTCTGTATGCTATTTTGCTCTAACATTAATACATTTATCTGTTCAATTTTTGCAGGTGAATTTTACACCTGGGCTTCAGAATGTGTTCGATTCCTGGGCTTCCAACACCTGGATCAGAAGTACCTGTTCTCATCACAAGGGTAAACTTAAACCCCAGCTGTGGTCTTGTGGAATTATGGGTTAACATTGATGATGGACGGAAACATGTCTATGAACAAATGAGAGAGGAAAATCAGATTCCCAAACAGACGTTTTGTGAATCAGAGGGAAATCCTGGGGACCACTGTCTAGTTCACATCAATGAAACCTGGCACAGAGCTCGGATCGTATCAATTCATGATCAAAAGTACAATGTTTTTCTTGTCGACCAGGGACAATCCCATATCGCCACAAGTAAAACCTTAGCATGGGGCCAAAATGACAGTTTTCTCCTGCCTCCTGAAATTGAATCTTGTATCCTTGCCAATGTCCTGTCCCTTGAGAATAACTGGTCTGAAAGAGCCACAACGTTTTTGAAGTCATTGCCTGGCAAGATATTCAATGGATTGGTTCAGGATGTGCTGATGCCATACAGGACAATTCTACTTGACATACCAATTGTTTCCAAGCAACTTTGTAAGGTTGGATTTGCAAGGAAGATTCATATGGGCCAGTTTAAATGCCTTGTACTTGCATCTCTACATTTACCAAAAGGAGAGGCTTCTGAGGCCTGTAATATAAAGCAGAAACAGAACCTGAATGATGTTGGTAGTGAACTTAAGATATTTGGCCAATATCTGTACCCAGAACTGCTTACTGATACATTTGAGACAGTTGAAATTACAGAGGTAAATGATCCACTGCACATTTTCTGTCAAGTCTTAATTTTTTCCAAGGCGTTGAAGACGTTATCAGAGCAGATCCAACAGCACTATGAAGACAGTTCAACTTCTGGAAAGGCACAACCACAGGCCTGCGGCACCCCGTGTGCAGCAAGAGGGATAAATGGCAAGTGGTATCGCTCTGTATTAAAGCAAGACGTTGCTACTAGCGATGGTGCTGTAGAAGTGTTGCATGTGGATCATGGAAAGACTGAATTTGTCCCAGTAGGAGACATCAGACCACTGCATGAAAAATTCCTGCGAATGCCAGTTGTTACATATCTCTGTTCTCTTGATGGGGTAAAAGAAAATGGCATGGAATGGACTGCTGACCAAATTGATAACCTGAAATTGGTGCTCCAGCATCAGAGAGTCGTGGCCAAATTTGAACGCTATAATATACCTCAAGATATCTATTATGTCACGCTCTATACAGCTGATAATACATGCATCAACAGTTGCTTTATAGAGAAATCAGGATTTTCTCCGGACTCAAAGACTGAACAGGATTCAAATGTCCACATTGATTCCATACCCTCATCATTTCTCAAATCACCTGGAGATGAACTCGGCCTGGGTTTCAACTTAAATGTTGATGGATTACAAGAAAATATGTTCCCATGCTCCAAGAACCTACCAGTCAATGTCAGGAGAGATGATGATGCCAGTTTTGGCAAACAATCTGGCACTGAAGCAATACAAATCAAAAACCACCTAGACCCTGTAATGCAGAGCAATGGGCATCTTTCTCCACGTTACCCCTCTGTGACGCATAATGTTCTTCATGAGCATTTGTTTCCTATCGAAAGCGCTGTCAATGTAAAAATATCTTGCATTGAAAGTCTAGAAAAGTTTTGGTGTCAAACAGCAGATAACAGTGACTCTCTCAGACTCCTCAATGAAGACATGCAAAACCATTATGCCTCTTCCCACTGTCAGTCACTGGTTGAGTCCATCTGTGTTGCCCGTCATCCAGATAATGGCATGTGGTACAGAGCAAGGATAATTGCAGATCACCACTCCCCTGTTATAGATGTGAGGTTTGTAGACTATGGTGAAACTCGAAAGGTCCCCATGCAAGACCTGCGCCCGATTGATCCAGGTTTCTTACAGCTAAATGCCCAGGCCTTTCAGTGTTGCTTATTCAGTCTGAAGCATCCCACCAATCCCGCTGCTGCTACTTTGAGCGATGCTGCCTTAGCCGAGTTTCAGAAGTTTGTAGGTTCAGTTGCATCCTCAAACTCTGAGATGAAATGCATTATAAAAGCTGTGATGCCTGATTCACAAGGTCTGTCGCTTCACGTGGTAGATGTTGAGACGCCATTTGAGAGTGCTTGCACGATGCTGGCTCAGAAATGTACACAGGGTGAAGCTCACATGCACGTCCCTCCTCTGGTCACATCTGATGCATATAATTACTCCACGCATAACACTGAGGTGGGTGGAAAAGAAAAGGTGTGGATAACCTATTCAGAGAGTGTTAATCACTTCTATTGCCAGCTGGACAGGAATTCCCACTTGTTTGACAAAGTGATGGAAAATGTTAAGCAACTAATGAGCCAGCCACAGTGCACAGATCCCCCTCTAGGACTCAACAGTGTTTGCTTTGCTAAGTACACAGATAATCAGTGGTATAGAGGTCAAATAATAGCAATGTCTCCAAACCTTCAGGTGCACTTTGTGGACTATGGTGATACCCTTGCAGTGAATAAATCTGATATTTGTCCCTGTCCTGTTGAAGCTAGTACAGCCAGATCTGTTCCTGTGCTGGCGGTTCCGCTTGGACTGTTCGATGTTCCAGCAGATGTACCACCGGAGGTCAACAAGTGGTTTGCAGATCTTGCCTTTGGCCATTATTTTACTATTTCGGTGGTGGCGAAAGACGCAAAGGGAAAGCTAATTGTTGAACTCTGTGATGGATCCCTGAATGTAAATTTGAAGGTGAGAGAGATGATAGCAAATGTACAACAAAGAAAGGAGACTGGCTTGGTCCAACTGACTGACCAGCAACTTTCTGAGAGCTCAAAACAGACATTTAGTGTGCCAAGGGAGGAATGCCAAACACAGGAGCACATGAATGTGTCACCATTAAGGAAGATGACAGAACAAAATAAAGTTCATAGCAGCAATGGAATGTGTGTTGGAGCTGAACAAGAGATGACTCTACAGTCCATGCTTCATGTCTCCGTGCCAGAGGGTGAACTTGGAAAGACTTTGGATGAAAGAAAAAAAACGTCTAGGAGTGCCGCAGATTTACCACCGAAGCTTATAAAACAAGGACTGTCAGCAGAGGTGTATATTTCACATTTCAACAATCCCTTCAGTTTTTTTGTTCACTTGCAAAAGGAAGAAAATGATATGCACTCTCTTTTGGAGAAGCTAAATGAACCCAAATCACTCTGTGATGTTCCAGTTGATTTTGGTGACCTCCAGATTGGCGATTTGGTGAAGGCAGAATTTCCTGATAACAGTTCCTGGTATCGTGCAGTTGTCAGACACAAACTTGAGGACAACATTGTCCATGTTGAATTCATAGACTTTGGCAGTGAAGCAACAATCCCATGTGTCAAAACCTCTTACCTTGACAAAGAGTTGGTAACATGTCCAAAGTTCAGCATTCCTTGTAGTCTTGGAGGTGTGAACAACAAACATGACAAATTGGATGAGGAAGCAGCATTAATATTCAAAAGGGCCACAGCAGAGAATCCTAAAAAGATCTTTACATGCACCTTCACTCAGGAGACAGAAAGTGTTTGGGACGTCATTCTAGAGGACCTAGACATATCTTTGGCAGAGACATTCTTCCAAGGTGGTCACACTGAGTCAAATGTGACGCAACTTAATTGCCCTGAAGGAAGTGTGAATATCTGCAGCTACAAGAAGCCAAACATTTTCCAAAACAAGACTGAGGAAGTATACGCATCCTGCATTGTGGGACCCCACTACTTCTGGTGTCAGCCTGCCAACACGGAGGACCTCAACACAGTGTCAAGGCTCGCTCAGGAAGTAGGACAGTCCGAGCAGCGCACAATGTTCCCAGAGACACTGGGTCCTGGGAGTCCCTGTCTTGCTCTCTTTGCCAGTGACAAACAGTGGTATCGAGCTCAGGTCATTCGCAAAACTGGCAATACTCTCTTTGTTCTGTTTATTGACTATGGAAATGAGTCTGAAGTTGACATCAAGGATGTGACATCACTTCCTCCCAGCCTGTTTGAGATGGCTCCTCAGGCCTTTTTGTGTTCTTTGGATGGATTTGACGACTCTAAAGGCACCTGGGATGACAGCGCTTTAGATGACTTCTACAATCTTCTGGTTGATAAACCACTCAACATGACAATGTTTAACATGGAGGATCATTTGGAGATTGCAGTTCCTCAATATAAAGTGAAAATTGAGTATGGGAATATGGTTGTGAACAAAGTGATGGAGAAATACTGGAAATGGTTTGCCACAGAGAGTGCTGTGTCAGAAAGTCCTGAATCAAAAACCTTGAAAGGTGGTCACACTGAGTCAAATGTGACAAAACTTAATTGCCCTGAAGGAAATATGAAAACCTGCAGCTACAAGAAGGCAAACATTTCCCAAAACAAGACTGAGGAAGTATACGCATCCTGCATTGTGGGACCCCACTACTTCTGGTGTCAGCCTGCCAACACAGAGGACCTCAACAAAGTTTCAAGGCTCGCTCAGGAAGTAGGACAGTCCGAGCAGCGCATGATGTTCCCAGAGACACTGGGTCCTGGGAGTCCCTGTCTTGCTCTCTTTGCCAGTGACAAACAGTGGTATCGAGCTCTGGTCATTCGTAAAACTGGCAATAGTCTCTTTGTTCTGTTTATTGACTATGGAAATGAGTCTGAAGTCGACATCAAGGATGTGACATCACTTCCTCCCAGCCTGTTTGAGATGGCTCCTCAGGCCTTTTTGTGTTCTTTGGATGGATTTGATGAGTCCAAGGGCGCCTGGGATGACAGCGCTTTTGATGACTTCTACAATCTTCTGGTTGATAAACCACTCAACATGATAATGTTTAACATGGAGGATCATTTGGAGATTGCAGTTCCCCAGTATACAGTGAAAATTGAGTGTGGGAATATGGTTGTGAATAAAGTTATGGAGAAATACTGGAAAGGGTTTGCCAGAGAGAATGCTGTGGTAGAAAGTCCTGAATCTGAAACCTCGAAAGGTGGTCAAAGTGAGTCAACTGTGCCACAAGTTAATTGCAGTGAGGGAAATATGAATATCTGCAGCTACAAGAAGCCAAACATTTCCCAAAACAAGCCTGAGAAAGTATACGCATCCTGCATTGTGGGACCCCACTACTTCTGGTGTCAGCCTGCCAACACGGAGGACCTCAACGAAGTGTCAAGGCTCGCTCAGGAAGTAGGACAGTCAGAGCAGCGCATGATGTTCCCAGAGACACTGGGTCCTGGGAGTCCCTGTCTTGCTCTCTTTGCCAGTGACAAACAGTGGTATCGAGCTCAGGTCATTCGCAAAAATGGCAATACTCTCTTTGTTCTGTTTATTGACTATGGAAATGAGTCTGAAGTTGACATCAAGGATGTGACATCACTTCCTCCCAGCCTGTTTGAGATGGCTCCTCAGGCCTTTTTGTGTTCTTTGGATGGATTTGACGACTCTAAAGGCACCTGGGATGACAGCGCTTTAGATGACTTCTACAATCTTCTGGTAGATAAACCACTCAACATGATAATGTTTAACATGGAGGATCATTTGGAGATTGCAGTTCCTCAATATAAAGTGAAAATTGAGTGTGGGAATATAGTTGTGAATAAAGTGATGGAGAAATACTGGAAATGGTTTGCCACAGAGAGTGCCATGGCAGAAAGTTCTCAATCAGAAACCTTGAATGGTGGTCAAACTGAGTCAGATGTGACACAACTTAATTGCCCTCAAGGAAATATGAATATCTGCAGCTACAAGAAGCCAACCATTTCCCAAAACAAGACTGAGGAAGTATATGCATCCTGCATTGTGGGACCCCACTACTTCTGGTGTCAGCCTGCCAACACGGAGGACCTCAACGAAGTGTCAAGGCTCGCTCAGGAAGTAGGACAGTCCGAGCAGCGCATGATGTTCCCAGAGACACTGGGTCCTGGGAGTCCCTGTCTTGCTCTCTTTGCCAGTGACAAACAGTGGTATCGAGCTCAGGTCATTCGCAAAACTGGCAATACTCTCTTTGTTCTGTTTATTGACTATGGAAACGAGTCTGAAGTTGACATCAAGGATGTGACATCACTTCCTCCCAGCCTGTTTGAGATGGCTCCTCAGGCCTTTTTGTGTTCTTTGGATGGATTTGATGACTCTAAAGGCACCTGGGATGACAGCGCTTTAGATGACTTCTACAATCTTCTGGTTGATATACCACTCAACATGACAATGTTTAACATGGAGGATCATTTGGAGATTGCAGTTCCTCAATATAAAGTGAAAATTGAGTATGGGAATATGGTTGTGAATAAAGTGATGGAGAAATACTGGAAAGGGTTTGCCACAGAGAATGCCATGGCAGAAAGTCCTGAATCAGGTTAGTAGACTATACTTTGTGTTGCTTTTTAAAACTGTAGAAAAATCTTGTTTCTACCTTAGATTGAGCAGCCTTTAATAAATGTCATATTCATTCATTTATTTCATTCAATTAGGTGTCTTATCTTCATTGGACCAGGCCATAGACAAGAGTGTTAGACCCACAATCACCAAAAGCCATTTTGACTGAATGGTATGAGACTTTACTTTTAACATTATCTCCATCCTGTGACATGACATTCTACAACAACAAAATAAAATGGCATGAGGGCGCTTCTCTATGTAATAAGACAACAAACCTACTGCAGTAACACCATTTTTTTTTTTATTTCATTGGCAACCAATTGAAGGATTAATTATTCTGTATAGTTCTATTATTTCAAAAGTGAGTTATGCAATGCAATGCCCAGAACATAGAAATGGATGAGTTTCATGTTTTCAATGTTCAATTTTAAGTTGTTTAAGTAATCTAAATTCATGATTGTTTGTTTCAGAACTGGATCCTGATAAGTGGCAATGAGGAAAAACAGAGTTGACAAAATAGTCTGAATCTTGTCAACTGATAAAACATGTTTGTGTTTGGATTTTTACTCGTTATTTCCAAACCAATGAAATTAAAATTCTGCCATGTTGTTAATGCTCACATTGTTAATAAATATACTTGTCTGAACAAATAAAACAGTGTAGCTTGTTTTTAAAATGGATTATAAGTTTGGCTGATAGAGGCTGTTTTCCATTATGGCGTTAGGGATGAGAGGCTTCTTGCTCCTCAGCATTCCATTAACGTAAACTATGTGCAGTTGTACACAAGAATCCCATAGCCCAGTCATATTGAGATGACACTGATCAAGTTTGGTTATGGATTATGATATGGGGTTTAAATTTGCATTTCGACTTTGAATCATCAGAAAAACCTTGCAGAGATTGCAAGAAATGGGGTAAAACAATAGTTTGCAGCAACATACTGTAAATGCATCAAATATTGTTGGTTTGCAACTTCTGTAGAATGGGGGAAGGTATAGTCTCTGTGCAACAATTTCCTACTGTAAGGTAAAAGAGGTTTTCTTTAAAACTGTACATAATGCTATCCCACAACAAAAACATTGTCAAAATTCTAAACTGACACTAAAATCATGTTGAATGTATTGCCCATTTATTTTGCAATTATACCCATACAGTGAATTAGGCCTATTCTGGTGAGACATTGAAAGCCTTATAAAGAAGGAAAAAAATGGTGATAGCTTTTCACTCTTAAATGAACAGATGATTTGTGATGTAAATCCACTGTCTTCCTAACATCTGGCAAAATACTGAACAATATTATGTTTGTATGTTATTGTAAATTAGTTGTTCCCAATGTACCTAGTACCATTTACAAATTTAATAAAAAAATGAATGAATACATAAATAAAAAACACTTTGATTCGCAACGCAACATGTGTACACTAGGTGGCAGCAGTGCCATTTACTACTTTCCAGGTTGGGACTTTATTGCATCTTGTGTTGATGAATGTTGCTTGGCAACCTTCTGCCTTAAAAGAAATGACAGAGTTGCACCAGGCAGCAGCAGCAGGGGATTTTGACCAAGTTGAGGAAATTCTGAGGCAAAATAAATGCAATCCCAATCAGAGAGACGTTGACTGGAACTGCAAGACACCTCTTCACTGGGCTGCAGCTAAAGGTAGTTGGTGCGTGGGGTCATTGTAGTGGAAATACATGCTTTCCTCTGACACACTTGCAGGTCTTAAATATCATCAGTTTCAAGTTACACCTCTCAAGTCTCGAATACTCCCTTATTGATTAGGCTATAGCAGTGACTGGGATGAGTTGCAAAAAGCTCTGAATTTGGACAATGTCATCTCCCATCAGACATTTAAGGCACACATTTCTCTGCTAAATGATTACACTAATGTCTCTATTGGTGCTGTCGTACGTTTTTGTCGCATGTTTTAATTGCTTTTAATGATGTTGCATTAGTGTTTTCATTGTGCTTTTAGTTGCCTTCTGCAAACTAGCCATCATCTTGTCTCTCTGATATAATAACAATAAATAAAACCTTTCACTCCAATTCTCCATCAAGACACATTTTTCCTCTTGCCAGGCCATCACTGCAAAATATTTTTTCTTCATTGACTTGCCTGCTTAAATAAAGGTAAAAAAAACAACAACAACAACAAAAAACAACAACATTGGGTTCTCAAATGTAGTGTCGCATTTTACTGTAGCCTCCTAATGCATTTTTTTTCGCAGGACACACAGAAACGGTGAGGCTCCTCGTAGAGAGCGGGGCCCGGCCGTGTCTGCGGACGGATCATGGATGGACTCCTGCCCACTTCGCGGCGGAGTCCGGCCGGCTGGCTGTGCTGCGGCTCCTGCACTCCCTCCACGCCCCCATAGACAAGGAGGACAGCTCCGGAGACAAGCCCGTACGGATAGCCGAGATATACGGACACGAAGACTGTGTTCGTTTCCTTAAGAAGTATGAATCCCTATAGCCTAATAATCCTATAATACATTTTAGAAGGACAGCAAAACGTTAAAATAACATGCAGGTACGATTGGACCTAAAATCCCACAGAAATACATAGCAGATTAAAAACTACAAAGTAGCCTGTGATAAAGTTACATTCAAGTCACAGACAGCAGTCTACAGTACCACTGACACACTACAAACCCCATTGTTTTATTTAAAAATATAGGCTACTAGTGTTTTTTTTTCTTTAGATATCTTAGGTTTATATTCTGTCTCATTTCTCTCTATGGTAATTCTGAAAAATACCGTAAATTGTCTTGCTAATGCCATTCTACTATTGCACAGTAGGCCTATTACTGCTTCAAAATATTTTGATAATCTTGTACGTTTACATTTTCTTTCAAATATATAGCTCAATGGCTTATGGATCTAAACTGCCTGAATATATAATTATCATTCCTTTTCATTCTTTTTTATTTTGTTTTATTTTTTGCATGTTGCAGTGCAGAGACGGAGTCCAAGGCCTACCGCAAGATGGCAGCCCATAAAGGCATTTCCGTGGATGACACAGATGAGGAGTGGGCAGAACAGGGCAAAGAAAATGAAGAAAACAGGATCTCAAAAAGCAACACTAGGAAGCAACATATCTAGTAAAAAAAAACCCAAAACAAAACAAGATTTTACACAAAGAAATTTCATCAACTGGACAAAGATGGACATCCGTGTAGGCACTGTAAAACTTCATAGTGCAAGTTCATGACTTAAAATTAATGTAGTTTCCTAGTTAAAAGGAACATTTTACCAAGCATTCTCTACCCTATCAAATTATGACAGTTGAGTAAGGAACGTTGTTAGCTTATTAGCATATTTCCCAGGATACACTGCATTTGGTTTAACGCTCCCTCTCTCTTATTTGAATAAAGTTAAAGGATAGACTTGCTCTACATAGATGTAAGGTGAATCATAGGTCTGATTCTGCTAAAAAAAAAAAAAAAAAAAAAAATGATAATCATGATGAAAAATAGAATCCAGTTAAATCCCTACCCTCAATATTTCTAAAATTTTACAATTGTGTATTAGACAATCATATCTGTCTCTATTACATGTTAGTGCAGACTGTACTGCTTGCTTCTTGACAAACAGCATAATCTTGATTTTACACATGAAAACTGACACTAAAACTGTCCTCATTGTTCATCAGTTAGTGGATTCAACTACTACTCATTTGTCAATATGACTTGGCACTTGATGATTGAACTTCAGTCAGCGAGTTTTACAAATGAGCTTTGCCCCAACTATGCAGAACTATTTAAGTCAACTTATATTTTTTTACAGCAGGAATTAAACTTATGTTTTTAAGTTTAAGTGCCTTATTGTTATTAAAATTATTTTGTAGTGTAATGTCTCAGTTGGCAGTGATTCTGCAACCCTTCAAGGCTTTAGGACAAAATGGTAAACATGCACTATATTGCTCACACCGTATTTATTATTAATCTGGAGTTTATTACACAATATGAAGGAATCAAAGAATACAGATTTGCCAGCTGCGTCCTGTAGATCATTTCTCCAATCAAAAAACAGATATATCGCACAAATAAAATGTTACAACATAGTATGATGAGCTTTCACCTCCACCACAGACAGAATAAGCCAACATCCCATGACAGCATGATGATTTACATTACATATTGATGTATTTATGTAGCTAATATGTAGCTTGTAGTGACGTAGTAGTAGTAGTAGTAGTAGTGATGCACAGATTTGAAACAATTTTCACTTCTTCTTCAATGTGGAGCTTGTGGAGCTCTGGCTGGTTGATGTTAGACCCTGCTGAGGAGAGGAGCGGGATGTGCAAGATCAAGTCAGCTGTCAACACACACCGTAGTTTTACATACTATAAGAAAAACACACTGCCACGCTGCACTGTTAACTTACTTTTTTGGTGATATGCATCTTCTTCAGACATGCATCACGTATCTGTTAAAATTGGATTAAAATGGTTATACTGATTCTGTAGCACTGTGGTCAATGGTCTAAGGAAAAATCCACTTTTAGATTCTCTTACGCTGTCAGTATATTCCAGGAGTCATTTTGTGAAAATGTGCTGTAATTTACTTTTTTTTGGTGAACCCTCTTTCCCTCAACCTGCCACGTCTACTTGACCAGCGCCCCCCTACTCAAAACGCAACATGTCTTGTGGCTGCATTGCATTCTGGTCTACTGAGGCTGCTGTCAGTGGAGAAATTGGTATCTCCTCTTCTTCTACGATGGATTTCTCCCTGTATGATTGTTGAATATTGGTGCAAAACGGTGAGTCTAGAATGAAGCCCTCGCTCTTTGATTCTGAGGGACTGACACCAAAATCTGACGTTTACTGTTGATGTTTTAGATCGCTGACAGATTTTCTGCCATTACACTCCATTGTAACTACACTGGAAATATCTCAGTGTCACGTCACATTGTCTATGCTTGCCCGTTAATTGCCCGAAAAATATACCACCAGACAACAAAATGAGCACAAAAATGCAAAGTACATCACAAATAGCTGTTTTCTAACAGCGTTAAAGTGTTTTAGGATGGATTTCTCCTTTAAAGAAGTAAAGGTGCCTTACCTGTTTTTCAGCCAAGCATGTGGTCAACAAAATGAGGAAGCCCTGCAAATTATATAACACAGGTTACTGACCAAGTACTGCTTGCATATGTCTAGGTGTTTGGCTAAAGATTATATTATTGACTGCATGCAGGACCATACCTGGAATGCATTCAGTAGGGTAAAGGCATAATTGACAACATAGGCTAGGTGTCCATACGTGAGGTCAATAGCCAGTACAGTAAATCCAAAAATCCACGTCACCCCGAAGATTGGAGTCAATAAAACAACTGATCTCAGGATATTTTTGGAAGTGTTCTGTTCATTTTGAAGGCTGTTGGCTGTGGTCTTAGCGCTTTCGAAAAGCATCATGATTATCACCACCATGGTAAACAAATTGAATAAAACAATTATACCAAGTGGTATGAGAAATGTATGGATGGACCCTTTTAGGGATCCAGCATAAATCAGCCAACAGGTCTCATCGGAGTAGTAGGAGTCTTTGGCACCGCCTTCGTTGGTAATGAAGGTGATCACAACAATCAGAAAGGGACACAGGTAGCCCAGCAGAACTGACAGTACCAGGTAGTTCTTCTTGCTCAGATGCTGGAATTTGAAAACCGTTAGATGAAGAAGCGTCATGCTCAGGCACAGCGTCCAAAAGAACATGGACAGTAAGCAGAAATGCTTCAACACAGCAATAATCTGACACCAACTTTCTGAAATCTTGGAAAAAGAAGATGCTAAAACAGTGATATCTGCAATCAGCAAACAGAGAGCAATATTTATGTGGGCAGTATGGCGTAAATGTGAAGCATTTGACTTGACTACAGAACTCCAGACCATTATTTCTACTCCCAGACACAAAATGAGTGAGATGATGGACACAGACAGTCCGACGTGGGTTATCTCTTTCAGAAATTTGACTTCCAGTGGTTTCTTTGACATGATAATGGCGAACGAGGACAGATGCTTACAAACACAGTGTTGTTCTTTAGAAGGGTCCCACTCGCAGCCTTCTGTTGACCATTTTCTACTGGTGTTATCCCATGACACACACTCCATCGCGTGGTTGCGAGGTCTCGGCTTGAGCAACGGGAAGTCCATTTCTATTTTAACGGGACTTGGTCGATTCTTTTCGGTGGTTGTTGACACGACGATGCTGTTGGGCTCATACTCTTCTCTCTGGGGAAAATACTCCTCCAGTTGTTTAAACCCTGTTGTCTTTACACTGCCAGAGTCTGTCCTGTCCACAGAGACGTTGACGTTGAACACCGAATTTGAGCAATGCGACCTGTGCGTGCCATTACACGTGTCTACTTCTATATTTGATGTATGTTTAGTGTCACTTGCAACCTGTGTTAGCTCAATCAGTCTCTCAACTGAACTCAAATATCTTTCAGCCAGTGACAATTCGCCGCCTTTGTCATCCTTCCATGATTTTTCAAGAGATTTTTCCAGGACATTGCTGGATGATAGCAGAAAGTTCTGAAAAGAGAGGAGGGCGATTCATTTGCAGTTGAATTAAGTACAACTTGTGTGCTTAAAGTTAAGCAAAACCTTCCTAGTAGTTGTGGCATTAAATATGACTATAATAAGCAAAGTAATAACTAGGGTTAGACGGTATTGGCCTTTTAATAAAAAACTAATATTGACCTTGACGATATGATGGAGGTAAAGATATGATTTTACTCAACAGCTTCATGGATGGCAGACTGTAAAACCTGCAGTGAAACCTGCCTCATCCTGCCTGAAGGAGCAGCTAAGCTAAAAGAATTTCATTAGTGTTTCAATGGAGAGTTTTAGTGTCCCATGATGGTCTAAATGCTGTTTCAGAGGCTTTTCCGCCATGACAAGAGTCAAATTCTGGGGAAAATCACTGAATACTTGTAATTTTTGAGATTTTTTTGGCAAGAAAAATTGTTTCATTTGAAGATACTGAATATTGGCACAAAATATTGGTAATCATATATATATATATATCGTCCAATATCAGTATTTGCCTTTAAATCCATATCGGTCGAACCCTAGTAAAACACTGAATAAAGATGATCAAAGATTCTCCAGTACTTACATCGAGTGTTGCTTCATTAGATATTTTGTTTTTTAGTTTTTCTTTCATACCAGAGAGTACGAAAATGGACGCATTCACATTGGAAAAAGTGTTGATATTCTCTGTGTTGTTAGTGGCAGTCTTCAGACGAGAAAATATGGACGCAGCATTGTTATCTATTGTTCCAAGTCCTATGTCAACAATCTGTAACGACAGAGATGATTATTAAACCTCTTTAATTGGATGTCAAAATTTAAGCTCTGAGCTATAACTGAGCATTTCAACTGAAACAACTCAACAAAAATAATCATAACCTAAGGTTTACGATACAATATATCTAAAATATAGAGATTCCTGCCTGTTATTGTCATTTTGCCAACTAAGAACTTTAGTTAGCCTTTGATAAGTACCTTACTTTGTTTTTATTCTGTGCTAATAATACTTTTAAACAGTAGGAGTCATTTTTAATCAAATGATGGATATGTCATTTTAGAACAAAAGCCATCAGTTATGAATGAGTGAAAATGTCAGTGATGCTTGAAGTTTGGCTTACACGTGTTTCTTCTAGTATATTGTCCAGGTCCTGGTTCACACAGAATGATTCCTCATCTTCCCATTTTCCCTCATTTGAGCAGTTCCTGTGTCTGTTCCCAGCCTCCTCCAGCCCAGCCCTGCCCCGGCATTTCAACACTGCAGTAAAGCCAGCTTTAGTGTCTGCCCACCCACCGTCAGCTTTACAAAAAAGATCATGTTCTGTTTGGAAAAAGAAAAGCTCGACATTATCAACTTCAAGTTACAAATTCATGAATGCCTTGATTTATCATTTATTACACAATCAGAAAACATCTGAGTTCATGTGAAATTTTGGCACGTGGGAAATCATTGAGGCATAACATATCTTAATATCATGTATTGTTTTCTGTGGTGATCAAAACTAAATTTGGACATTGAAATAATACTAAAACATACCGTATATGACATTTATTTTAATTGTAGCGTTTTTGTTTTGCTGGCGCCTGTTTGTAAACTTGCATGTTATTTCTGGTTCTTTCTGATCGTTCTTACAGGCAACGTTTGTAGAAGCTTCATGATTGGGGCCATTATCTGCAAGAATTGAAATGATTTGTCATGCGTGGCAATGACAAGTATGCACTAGAGTTAAACAAAACTGCACAACTCACTGCACAATGAGAAAGTATGAGACCAGAAACGTACTTACCGGGAATCACCTCGGTTATGGAGCCAGCACCACTCCATGTCACCTCGTAACTGTCATTGCTAGTCTTTATCTCACATTGGATTTTCACAGCCACTAAATCTTTTGAACTTTTGCAGCGTGGAAACTGAGGTTCACTGCTAATTTGAATGTCTGGCAGGTGCGCTACATCCAGTATTGCACTGGCTTTGTGAACTATGCTCCCAAACTCAGGTTTTTGACTGTAGGCACATGTAAACAGTCCTAAAATGAAACAGGGATAAGAGTCACAAAACATACAGTGATTAAGATATCTAGTGTCAAACCATCTAATTATTGTAAATGGTTTGCAAAAAATGGTACAGTTTAGGTCATATATCTTCACACTTGTGGCTTGAATCATATACCTAGTTAGAATAAAAGAAATACAAATATCTACAGTAAATTTTCAAATGTAAATAAAGTAGCTGAAAGAAATATACCTGCCCAGGTTTCTGAGGTGCTTTTAAGTGTGAGTGTGGCAACCTTTCCTATTGACACCAGCTCAGACTCAGTGCCGTTAGTTATGTCATATACTTGATCGTTTTTTGTCAGCTGCCACACTGGATCTTCCTTCAACTGGTCTTGTCGCGTGCATGTTATATCTTCACGACTGCCAAAACGCACAGGGCCACGTGGAACATTTATATGGACAAGACCTGTGGAAAAAATAAGAGTGCACCATTGTGACCAAGTCAACTTTGCTCGTGTCTCAAGTCAGTCTCAAGTCATGAGGCACAAGTCTCAAGTCTCAAGTCTAAATGTAGAACACCAAGTCAAGTCTGAACAAATCAAGAGTCCAGTATCAATTTAATATCTTAAAGAAAACTAAATATCTGGGACATTTCAATGCAATATGGTTTTAATAGGATAAAAACTTCTAAGAGCATTATGAGTTTGATTTCTATAATCAATTTCAACTTCAATAAATTCAATCATTCCATACAAATTCAGAAAAGAGAATTGAAATTCAGTCGTCTGCTGGAACAAATCTCATCACTTTTCAATCAAGATCTTTTGTCAAGAATTTAGAAATCTTTTCAAGTCATCAAAGTACAAGTCAAGTCAAGTCTCAAGTCTTCTCTTCATGCATCAAGTCAAGTCTCAAGCAATTAAAACTGACTCGAGGCCAAGTCATGTGACTCGAGTCCCCACCTCTGTTGAGTAGGCCGCATCCCTAAGATATGCTGTAGAGTTTAGAAGTCTATAACTTGATTTACAATAAGTGACACACTTCTCTGCCTGACATTTCCCAGATCATCTTGCACTTGTGACAATGATAAAAGAGTTTTAAAATTACATGAAGAAAACAGTCTTCCTGCTATGAGACTGGTCAAGTCAACCCTCATCTTTCCCAATGGCATGGAATACACTTCTGAGTGTCATTGAGCATTGATATGTGGAGTCTATATAGTCAGTGATATGTGTGAATGGAGAAAACAATAGGCTACTGTTAATGGTTTGCACTTTCTGGCTCTGTATGTCTAACGTTGTTGAGCAATCAGTAACTAAACTGCTCATTTAACAGCTTTACCTGCAGTCTCCAGGGTATATGTTGAGTTCAGTTTTTGACTCAAGGTTTGTGATCTTTGAATCAGATCATCCGCTGAGACTTGGTTGTCAATAGTCATTTCAAAATCTGCGATGATACTTCCAGTCCTTCAGTGAAATAAGAATCAAGATTTCGGTCACATATTCAAAGCAGTTCTCAGTAAAACTACTGGAGATTTGTGTATTTGGGAAACAAAGAAGTACCTGAACTCAATAATTGCCAAACTGACAAATCCGGTCAAAGTGCTGTACACTGTTTTCATCTGACAGAAAACATCTCATTAATGTTAAAGGCTGGCATTGATCACACATAGGTATATTACTGATAAAAGACAATACCTTTGTTAATAACTACATTATCCCAATGATAATAAAAGGTAAGTTGTTATAGTTGCAGATAGGAGCCAATCTCTTGTTTTTTGTGTACAAAGGAAATAAAAGATGTGTCTTTCACTTTTAATGCTGCTGTAGCCATCGTTTTATGGCAAATAGGCAGACAGAATTAGATAAGAAACTAAATTCACATTATTATTATTATTGTTATTGCCGTTCATTCCTAATTGTTTGTATTAGTTTACCATATTTTCCAAATAACCTGCCCTGCCCCACACATACCTCTGTTAACAATTTGTCATGACAATTTTTGAATTTGTGAGACGTTTTGGTTTGCAGACAGTCAAGATACTGCTCTGTATCCAGAACAACTGATCCATTGATCGTAACTGTAAGAGAAAGAATCTATGTTACTTTTATTTCAACATTATGCATGAATGCATCTACTGGCACGCACACACACACACACACACACACACACACACACACACACACACAGTAAAGATATCCCAGTACCTCTAGTATTTGGATGACACGTTGGATGTGGTGTTTTTGAGAAACTACACATCATGTTGCCACAACAGTTCGGCTGAGACTCACAAAGCTCTTCGCTCCAGCTGTGATTTGACATGCAGGAACACTGAGTTTGATCCTGCAGAGTCTCACATTCTCATTATCAAAAAAAAGAAAAAAAAAAAAAAAAGTTTACTCATTTGTTTTTTCATTCAAAATGAATCAGACTAGGCAGAATTTGCAATATTAGATTGATGTTTACTTGTTGTCATTTTAAGGCTCGTAGCTTCCACAGAATCCTGTGTCACATGAAAAGCATTCAGTAGTTCAGTTATGTTTTTGATGGCACTTTCCTCTATTGCCAGAACGGCATAATGCATTTGTGTTGAAGGCCCTGAAACATGCAAATCAAACAAGCAAACATCAAATTAGATCCAATACATTTCAAGAGGTCAAATATGCATAACAGATTGTATCAAATATATCTATCTACAAACAATATTATGTTAGTAACTGAGTCATGCGGTGCAATATCAATATATAGAAAAAAACAAACAAACCCTGAAGTATCTAACATCAAACATGATATTCTACTCCCTCAGTAGAACATTTCAAATTCAAAGCAATTTTTCAAAGATTCATTTAAAAATCATACAAATCAATTTACCTTGTCCAGACACCTGAAAAAGTCAAGAGTAGATTCACAACATTTAACACAGCTACATATTGCGATTTTGAATTTCAACATATATATCCAATGTGTAATGCTACATTATGTTACTGACTAACCTGACAGGTGTTTAGCCCCAGGACAGACAGAAATATAAAAGTCCACATTCTGCTCCTGCGGATAAAGACAGAGGGTAATAAGGAGTAATCTATGTTGGCCTATGATAAAAAAAATAAATTAAAAAAACTGCCAATTCTTGTCAAGGAAGTTGTTATGGACAAGCAGCACGCAACACACAGGGTGTAATACCGTTAATCCCTTCTCCTTTGAGAGAAAGGAAGATTTATTTATCTGTTTGGCAGCTTAGCGCCAGTCTGGTCATCAGATTAGACAAACTCCAGTGTCATTTTGTTAAATAAATTTAGACTGGTGAGAGAGCACATAATGCATGTACTGTACCTTCAGAGTAGGGGGGGGCGCTAATATTCACTGAAAAGTCACAATAGATTAGTATTTAAAAGAAGTCAAAAAACTGTTTTGAAGAGGCATGCAGACAGGATTTCTGCTCAGTACAAAATCAATCCAAAAATTAGGATTAGTTATTGTCACCTGCATCATGCACATTCAAACTGAGGGGGAACATCAACATGGACAAATTAATTACTGTGTGTTATTAGTAAGGGTGTGGTTTCAATGATTTCCTAAACTGCCAACATTAAGTAAAAACAAAAAAACTTAATCTGGCTTTGGGATAGAAATGAAGAGTACATTTCCAAAAGCTTAAATATACAGTTCATCACTCAATATCTCAATATCTCAAAAATATCCAGTGTATAAAAGGTTTAGCATTTTGTCAGTGAAGGACTTAACTTACCCACGATCATTTGAAAAGTGCAAAAACTTGTTTTCAATCAATCATTTTGTAAGAATAGGTGTCACTTTTTTTTTTTTTTTCAAAATTATGGCTATCTCATTTTGGAATGGAACTGTTGAACTCAAGTATTATGTTTAATATGTGTATGGTAGGAAATATGACACCCTGATTACGAAGTTTATTAAAATAGGCAATATAGAAAAATCCACTAACCTGTCCTGTCTTCCTTAATTCGTATCAACAAACTGTCACAATGCCTCTCATGATCCTAGAGGGACTTGTCCTTCTCTGCACCGATGAATCCTACTGACAACTGATCGCTGGAGCTGATGTTGTGGCTTAAATGGAAATGAAAAAAAAAAAAAAAACAGTTTCCAGGTAACCATATCGAAAGTAACTAGCTCATCCAAAAGTCTGCAGTAGACTAGTGTCTGCAGAAAATATTCTATTTGCATTTTTGGCATAACGGTCCGAATTAGAGCAGCTACTCATGCAAAGTAATATGGCCATCACCTGCCACTAATTTGACTTTCAAAAATGGAGGCTGGAGACTGAACTCCGGAGAGGCTTTTTGGCACCAACATTATACTGCAGCCTAAGTGATGCCAACATGACACAGGCAGGCTCCCCACACATTTTCCATTTAACAATTCCATTTCATAATATTTCAGACTTTAATGTCTTGAATGGATTTCAACAATTTGTTTGGTGTTGATGTGTGCGGATAGAGGTTGGGCAAAGCGACTATAATCTATATCACTTTACAGCAGAAGATTATTCTTCACAAGATCAAATATGGCAATGTGAAACGATAGTGGGTGTGCGACTGCATGAAACACCATACACCTGCGCTCGAGTATGCTGGGACTTCTTATACTTTTCCAGACTTTTTGCACAAGTCCCAAACTTAAAACTTTAAAACCTGATAAATATGAACAGGACCCGACAAAGCTGCCCCCTTGTGCGGTTTGGGTGAACGCCTATATGTGGAAACCCTGCTTGGGTGTGTAAGAGCAAGAATGTCATTAGGGTCATTAAAGTCATATTAATGTCTAAGGCACTCATACTTAAAATGCCTTTATTTCACATGGCAAGAATATATTAAAAACACTGCACCAAACCGTTGACTGCCATATGAAATAAAGGCATTTTCATTTTTTGCAGGGAACTACTGATTTGAATGTATATTTACAAAAACTTCCCATGCATTGGCCTGTTCTGACTCAGCTGTTTCTTACATTGAAACAGCTCCTGTCCATTCTACATTAAGGAGCAGATGCAGCGCTCCTTCCCTTCTGTTTTTGTCAGCTCATCAGTGAATATCTGGCTTCTCAGGGTCAGATCCCTCTCCACGCTCATTCCCAACACTGATCACAACTGTGCCCCCCTACATGTAGACATACAGTATACCTAGTTCACAACATGGCACCCAATGGGACAGCTGATCCTGCTGGGTTGAAGTTCAGAAACTGTACCAGCAGAGAAGTTATCCAATTCATTTTCCATACTTTCCCAGACTTGTGCAGGAACACAGTGTGAAGCAAAACCTGCCCAGCTGCAGAATATAGTATCAGAACAAAGTGTCTGCAGTCTGTATGTCTATAAAGTAGACAATATACTATAACTAAGAGAGTCTTTTGTTTGTTTATTCGTTTATGTTACTATATAGGTAGAATATGGGTATAACTGTTTGGTATTACTGTCTGGGTACAGTATGGGCAGAGCACTGTCCTCTTGATTTAGTAGGACCCCAGTTGACATTTCATATACAGATAACGTAGGCAGCAATGGCAGCACAACACAGTAATATTATTAATTATTTGGTATTACATTTGTTTCGGAGCATATGGAGAAAACATGTAACACTGTTCTCTGTTATCGTAATCATTATAACAGAGGTACAAAGGAGCCTGTGAGGGATGAGTCCATTTGGATATCTACAGATAAACAAGAATGTATTTCTGGGTTCAGTCCAGAACAAATAGTATTCAAAACCTGAAACATGCTGTATGTACCAATAAGCTAGGATCAACAACACTAGTCCATTATTCTGCCATTGTTCATTTAAATATTCTATCATTCTTTTACTGATCTAGCTTTTTATGAACACAGGCAGGTTAATGTAAACATCATAAAAGGGAATTACAACTGGGGTCAGACCGATATATATCGGTCTGCCAATATTGGCCTTTTATTAAATATCAGATATCGGCATCTCGTCAGGTTTCTCCCTGACAAAAGTTACATAAAAACAGTCTGTAAAACCTGCAGTGAATTCCTATTTTATTTTCTGCACATTGTATTCATTCATCATTCAATAATGCGTTTTTTAAACACATTCTTCATTTAAAGGGCTGATGTATCCAAAGTTTCCCCATACCATTGAATAGGTGTGGAGAGTTTAAGTGTCCCGTGAAGGTCCCATGAAGGCTTTTCCACCCTGACAAGAATACAATTCTGGGGGAAACACTGAAATACTTGTAGATTTTTGGCATAAAATGGTCAAATTTAAAGATATTGAATATTGGTACAAAATACTGGCTATTGGCAACTTCTTCTAAGTCTAAAAATATCAGTATGAGTAAAACCATATCCGCTGAACCCTAATTATGATGACAACTAATAGGATGGATTTTGTAATACTGCCCAGTCTTACAGCCTTAGGTGTTAAGTAGGAGGTGGTGGTAAGAATCTAGATTTTGAAACGCCACAATAGTAAACACTCACATAAAAATAAATACCTTATAAATATGGGGCTCTCCCTTTGGATGTGACATTTACCATACAGGCTACCAATCCATATGAATTAAATGCTTTATCAGCTGCAGAAAATTAAAAGGATAAGAGGATGAAACGATGCAAAATGAGTTACTACAAAATCATTCTTTAATCCTTGTTAGAAAATAGAACGGCATTGGACATGAACACACAATTCACTCGGATACATTCTTAAAAAGCGAGGCACCGTCTCACAGGGGAAATGACACACAGCCACTGTGGTACTGAACATTTAGTATACAGTATCAAGTATATACGGAGTATAAAACGTCTTGATTCTCTCTCATGTAGACTGTGTGTTCAACAATAACAACGGTGTATTCTTTATGTGTATACAGCAGTGTCCTGCTAGCAAGTACCTGACTGAATCTTAAAGATCCAGTGCAATGATTTCAACTCAGTCTGGAGAAGTTTGATGTTGATTTCTAACACAAGGAGCATCATTTGTTTTCAGTTTTTGATGGTTAGATGGTAGAAAGCATTTAGAATTGAGTGAGAGTCGAACTTTCTCTAAGATTGTGCCAATATTTCTATCTTTGGAGAACAAATATCCAGTGTTTGAATTTCAATGGAGGCACAGAGATTGTGGCTAGTTTGGCAAGTAACAGCTGGCTGTCTATGGGCAGACTATGGGCCCCCTGATTAAGTATGCATACTGTCGACCAATCAGAGCATTCATTAAAACCTGGGTGTACTGTAGGTGACATCATTTGCACCAGGAAGTGGAATTCTAAATCCGTTTGACTCTGCTAGTCAAATTTTCACACTGCTGACAGCTATAATAATTTGGGTAACTTTACATTAACAGGTCCTTTGTTAAATTATACCATGAAACTGAGAAATGCAATTCTCATTGCACTGGACCTTTAAGCATCTTTACCGTGTACAGAGTGGTCATGCATCTAAAGTTGACAAATATGAATATATAAAAACAAACATGTTCTACCGCTCATCACTGATAATCTCTGACTATCAGCAATACAGTAATAGACTCGCAAGGCTCAGCTGTGGCTTGTCTTAAGGGCATGGCAGATGTCAGTCGGCGGCAAAATGAAATCTCTCTGCCGTGGAAAATAATATGAACTCGATAGACCTTTGACTTTAGAAAACATAAGTTGTTTAGCTTTGGTCTTGTTGCAGCATGTTTCATGTGACAGTGCAAATGTAAAATTACGTCATCATCACAAAGGGAAGACAACACAAAAAACAACAAAAGATTAACCAAAATTGTCCATCTTTCTTTAGTCCAAGTGCTTAGTGTTGTCTGACATCAGATAATATGACATCACACAGTTGTTTCATGCTCCACAAAAGCTGAGTGAGAGTTAGGAAGAAAACTCTCCCTCTCTTCCTGTGAAGGTCCGTCCTCTTCTGGGACGGACAGTCCATTGATTTGCTTGTGTTGTGAAGGCTGCCTTTGTTGTGTTGATGGCTGTAATAAACAAACAAACAAATTAATAAATACAGCAGCAAAGGTACAGGTAGACAAATTGAATGATGTCAGCAACTATTCATAACTAGGACTTGAATAGTTCAGATCTTTGTGAACTCTCTTAAAAACAGGGAAGAGGCAGAAAATGGGCTACGAATTAATTACCTCAGACATTGAGAAGTCTTGACATGGGACTTACTAATTAAAACACAGTTGAGTATGATCTCAGCTTGTTGCAATAGTGGACAGCTGCTACTACTTTAATGGTTTCATTCCAAAACTCTACTTATCCATTTTGGGAAAAAAGTTACCTGATGACATTGCTCAGCATTTAAAAAAAACACAAAAACTGACTACATCCTCTAAAATGTTACCATTTTGTAAGAAGAGATCTCAAGACAACTGATTACTTCATTAAAATTCAATCATGGGTTATATTTTTAACGCCAGTGATCATTTTGTCAGAGGAGGTGTCGCATTTCTTTCTGCGGATATCTCAAGTTTAGAAAGAATCTCTTGGGTGGTTTTACTCACTCTCTGCCCCAGCGGAGTCACACAGCACAGCTTCCGTTTGAGGTGTTCAGGTAGAAAAAACAGCAGATTCCCCAGCAAGGGATAGACGGTTCCTGGTGTCACATCCTCTTCTTTCATTGGGCCTCAAAATAAATTAATAAATGCATAAAGTTACATTAAAATCTACTGTAAAAAAAAGTATTGGATTGTCTATTCATCTGCTCAGAACTCAGCCCCTACCTGTGAGGAAACTGATTATCAGGCCGATCAGCACGACCGTGAAGCAGTTGAGAGCGCTGTACCACATGTAGGACAACGAATAAAATCTTTTCAGCCCGGTGGGCCTGATAAAGAACAAACAGAGGCGATTAATCTCTTTAACGACCGCAGTCCAAAGATGAATGACGAGCTGCTGCTGTAGCGCTGTGTGTCTCACCTCAGAGCGGCGGGCACAGCGGTGCTGAGCGCAGTCTGAACGGCGGCGGTTGCGTTCGCCGACAGCAGCGTGGCTCTGCAGTCCGGAGGCAGGGATCTGGAGCCGGAGCTTCGAGTCACGATGCTCCCGATGCCGACCCAGAAAGCCATGGCCAGGCCCGCCCCGAGGCCTGCCAACGCACCCTGGGAAAAAAAAAAAAACCCAACAAAACAAAAGCTTTCAGGAGGACAGATCCCATTAGACAACCAATGAAAAACAAGCCTTCAACTTACAGTGGAGTTGGCCCACGGGAAGAACATCCCAAGGCAAAACAGGCCGAGAAGAGGACCGCCAACCATTCCAAAGATTTTCAAAGCCACCTGGAGTTCAAACATATCAAGAGCAGGGCTGAACGATGTCGACAAAAAGCATCTAATTGCGATTATTTCACAGAATACTGCAATTGTGATTTAAACTGCAATTCATACCATCAGTCTTACTTGACATCATTTTTTTTTAGAACTTTAGAATTGTTTAAAGAAAAGTGATTTTGCAAAAAAGTTTTGAGTTTGAGTATGATGAAAGGTTTTCACCGATATTGTAGTTGTATTGTACTGAAACACCTTGTTCAGAAATCCAGTTTGGACGCCTCTCTCTCTTAAGAAATGCATTGCAGCCTCTGCGATTTGGAAATTGCTGACGTTCATTCATTAATTGTTCAGCTCTAGGAGTCAAGAGTCAATGCAAATGTGGTGAGAGATATTGGTTATTATTTGATCATATAGCCTGTGTGCTTACCAGTAAAACTGAATCACCCATCAAGTGAGTTACATATGCCATGGCCAGGCACAGCAGCCCATAGGACATCGCTAAATGAGGAGACAGAAGCTTGAACTTTAGATAACGTATTTATCATTTTACTACCCCATATGATGTATCCTACACTACGTCATGCAGATATCAGTTAATGGTAATATCTGCACAGACAGGGCACAACTGTTTTGGATAATAATTGCAAGACAAATATAAAGAATAAAGCCTTCAAAGAGCTAACCTAAGGCTTTGGATAGCAGCGTTGCTCTTGCTTCTGTCATGGCGGGGAAGTGCGGTTTGATGAGGTCTTCCATCGTCACCGTGGCCAAAGAGTTAAAGGCAGACGAGATGGTGCTGCAGAGAAAAAGCAATGCCATCCTTTAAATACTAGAGACACTTAAACCTGCCTAAAAAGAATTAGCCGCTCTGTGCCATAGAAGGCAGCATTGTTACCATACGTTGTGTATTTACAGTGTATTTGTGCATTCATGTGCTATCGGATATATCGGAAAAGCAAATTTCCACTAGTCGGATGATTAAGTTGGAAACTCAGAGAAAATTTTGCCACCCGAGTTTCTGAGTTATGATGCAATGGTGACCTTTTACCTTCTTAACAAGCCGATAAAATCAATTTTGTGTCACTCAACAGTAAGAAAACACACGCATATTATTAACTTGTTAAGCTGCAGGATGTCAGTGTTTGTTTATTGTATGTCTTCTGGGTTTGATTTTCCGACAAAATAACATGAATGCAACGCTGATTATCAGCCGTCTTGGAAGTCCCGGATGTCGGACTTTCCCACCAGCACATGAACGCACAATGTGAGCCAAGTATTAATGTTAGGTTCAATACAAAACTTCATGTTATTCTTTCAGATTGACACTGAGGAAAGTCCCATACCTGAGAGCTGCACTGAATAAACAAGCAACAAAAAGTCCAGGCAGTCCAGGAAGACCTTGCAGCATATCCATCACAAAGTACAACACCATCTGTGGAAAACATGGACAATACACACACACTTTGCTTCAACTTTAAGTTTTGTTGTTGCAACATTTTTAATAGCCACGGGAAAATAAAATATACAATAATACAACTCCTTGACAATGTGAAAACCAAGCATCCAGTCCAAAGTCAGCAGTATATAGTACATACAGTACATGCTGGAAGGACATACTATAATATAAATAGATAAATACATACTATTGTGCATCTACTCCTGCTGTCACTATGGTAACTGAACATGATGACATAACGGCATCTTAGTTCTACTGTGGGTCTGTGGAGAGTCAGGAGTCTTTACATAGCTCTGCATAAACATGAGTCTAATACTTCACACTAATCCTTAAGGATCAGGAAAGCAGGAAAGTGCCGGGAAAATTAGTAGGAAACCGGAGGAAACAGGAAAAACACAAGAAATCCGTGAAAAAAGAAAAACCACATCCCTGATTCCTAGAACATGAAACATAGATAAGAATGGCAAAAAGGCCACGCCTGCAAAGTGCGGTATAAGTGTGAAAGCCCATTCAATTTCTATGAGCAAAACAGTAAATCAATATATTTTGTGGTTGTTTTTTCTGTGTTCTAATAATTTACATGAAATCTACTGTATATGGTGTAAATAATTTGTCGTTACCTTTTCACGGTTGTCAAACAACAGCATGACCATTAAAACGTTTTTTCTTAAAGTCTCAAAAGGCAAACATGACTCCTCTCTTGAACAGAAGTTTGTACAGAAGTTTGCCAGCTTGTTATATATTATATATATAATATTTACACCATATACTACATTTCATACTACATTTTAAGAGCACAGAAAAACCTGCCACAGAAAGTGATTTTTTGATTTGCCCATAGAAATAGAGCGGGGCATATGTGCACCATTCTTATCTGTATCTAGGGCTGCAACTAACGATTATTTTCATTGTCGATTAATCTGTCGATTATTTTCTCGATTAATCGATTAGTTGTTTGGTCTATAAAATGTCAGAAAATGGTGAAAAATGTGGATCAGTGTTTCCCAAAGTCCAAGATGACGTCCTCAAATGTCTTGTTTTGTCCACAACCCAAAGATATTCAGTTTACTGTCATAGAGGAGTAAAGAAACCAGAAAATATTCACATTTAAGAAGCTGGAATCAGAGAATTTTGACTTATTTTTCTTAAAAAATTACTCAAACCGATTAATCGATTATCAAAATAGGTGGCGATTAATTTAATAGTTGACAACTAATCGATTAATCGTTGCAGCTCTATCTGTATCCTTCAGTGTTTTTTGACATTGAAACAGGAACTAGCCCCCCCTCACTCACCGCGTCTCCTGAAGAGGTGCCCAGCTTGTCGGAGTGGTCCTCGCCACAGTACCGCGCAAACATGACCAGTCCCATCACACAGCTGAGCGCCAGGGCCAACTGCAGCGAGGGAAACACCATGTAGCAAGACCTGCGGCAAGAGAGAAAAGAAACAGCAGTTAAAGTGGTAATCCGCAAGTTCCTCTTACATGTGGTCTCCATCTTCTGTGCTCAGCGCTCATTGCTGTGGTGTTTCTGCACTGCACATCCCAGACATCACCTGTCAATCAAACACTATGTCCAGTACTGTGACGTCTTTTTCCTTGGATTTTCCCAGTTCTTCTTCTATTTATTCTAAACAAACTGCTGTTGCTGCTTTCAGGAAAAAAACACACTCATCAATTCCTGTGCAACAGAGGATTTTTCCCTGGAAAGAGAAGCCAGACAGCAGGCGGTTATTTCACAAAGCAAGAAAGGTTAGCCAGATAACTGATAAAGATTATGTTACAATCTGATGATACTGATTTGAATCTGTAAAATGAAGTTTGAATATCAGGTTTAGGAAGATGACGTGCATGTTGATGACTGACAATAGTAAACAAAACTAGAAAGGTGCATTTTCTGGAGAAAATGCGTGTGATTGCTGAGAGTGCAAACTGTGGCACTGGTGCAGTTTAGTGTGGGTACAGCTCACCCTTTCTGTTGGCTGTCTGTGACCAGTCTATCACTCTCCTCTTTCCCTCTTTCTTATCCTATGGCTGTATCTGTGTTGTGTGTTGTGTGTTGTGTGTTGTGTGTGTGTGTGTGTGTGTATGTGGGTGGATGTGTACTGATGTGTAGTGCGTGTGGGAGACTATACACGCACTGGCACTTACTGGTACCAGTACTGGTACTATATACATACCAGCAGCTGTGTGTGTGTGTGTGCGTGTTTTTGAACATGAAGTGAAACGGCTGAAGCAAAGTATAATATGTGAATGTAATGTTAAAACTGTGAGAAATGTGGCAGTTTAAAACACTTCTGTGAAGGAGCTGTAATGAGTGTCAAAGTGATAAGCAATAATGTTAGAAATGTACTAAAATTTCATAATAGTAACAAGTACAAAAGTAAGAAAATATGTAGGAAGGCTTATGTGTAACAGCTGGAAGGTGGAAAGAGTTTGAATACTATAAGAGTAGGAAGGCTATTTTGTAAAAGCTGAAAGGTACAAGGAGTATGAATACGTGCATGTTGATGACTGACAATAATAAACAAAATTTCAGAAGACACTTGATATCACGTTTTAAAGTTATCTGTCCGACTTGCTCATCCTGTTTTGTTAAATGACACCCAAGAGCAAATGAAAAAGCTTTCATGAACTGCCAGTATGTTGAATCTCAGTATTGTGTAATATCAACTGGCAATAGAGTTGCAAAACAAACATTTGTTCATATAAAAATGTTGTGGATCTACTTTAAGAGCAGCATTTATTATATATCAATCCCTTCTTCAAGTCTTCTGACATATTTATATTTTGCTTATCTAAAAGCAAAGTTTACATTGTGCTTACAGGAAGGCATAAAGACAAGAACAGTAATATAGCTGCAAGACTTTACTGACTGCTAATAATATGGAAAAAAAATTGCAGCTTTGAAGCTTTATATTATTTTAAGGCTTCATAAGATACAATATGAGATCATAAACTTAGCATAACTGTAGTCCTCAGTTGGTGTGAGAAGCAGTTTAGTCAAAATGGTGGCTGTGGGGTCAAATGTGCCACTAGATTTGGGGCAGGTTCAGCCATGGGACCAGCTATATTGTTTTAAAATGTAGTTTTTAACACATATATATGCTCAAGTGGTAGTTTCTAATATTACAGAGCAGATGTCATTATGCCACTAGACTACAGATGCAAAACAGTGGTTCAGTCTCACTGAATGATCTAAAAAAGAGCAGTGAAGGAAGTGTTAGAGGGAAAGTTGATCTGACCACTGATAAAGAAATATATTCAGCAAACCAACAAAGGAGAATTGTCATGGACAGGTTATGACAGACAGACAGACAGACAGAGAGAGACACACACACACACACACACACTGTGTTGACAGTCGTGTTAAACCAACTTGTACTGTTATTTAAACTAAGAGAAACTATCACTTACGCTCTCATGCTTACCTTACCTTATGCTCAACGTACCCCCACTGTGGGATAAGTTGAGCCAAAAGACCACCTTTTTTTTTTTTTAATGTGTCACACTTCTAAAACTGTATTAGCTACAGAAACTGTTTTAATGTTCCATAATTATATGATACACAGCAATTACTGTTTGAAATAAATACACATTTTGCCATAGCAGCACAAAATGCAAAAAGTGGTTCATTTTACCCCGTTCACCCCTAGTGGAAAGCTTTATACACAATCTGAGAACCTCCTGCAGTTTAGCGGGCGTCTTGCAGTACCTGACGGCCTCTTTCTCTGAGCGGGCGCTGAGGTATCGCTGCACCTGGGCCTGGTTCACTCCGTACAGAGACAGCATGAGGAAGACTCCGCCCACCCCCAGGGTCCAGAAGGTGTGTCTCTCTGTAGGATCTGGGTTTAGGCTGAGAGACAAAGATAAACTTTAACACTTTAGACCAACAGACCTAGAACAGACATACCATCTATCAGAAGCAGAATCAGAATCACTTTAATTACTAAGTTAAATAGATGTAGAGGAATTTGTCAAAACGTTGGTGTAAAGAAATACTGACAACTTGGATTACACATTCTGTATCACTCTACATACATCATTCACTATTCAATCTTTTTTTTATGTTTGTTTTGCTATGTTGCACACTGTGGAACTACAGCACAGAGTCCAAGACAAATGTCCCTAAGGCAACAATTAAAGTATATCTTATCTATCTTATCTCATAATATCTATTCTATCTATCATTCGAGGAAGGAATCACGGTTGAGAATCACTGGCGTAGAGTATGGCAGGTCTAAAGGAAGGTTTAGTGTCCAGTCCTGCATTGATTCACTGTAAAAGCAACAGGGTGCCACAAAAACCTCTCTCAAAATGGCAGAAAATAGTGTCTGGATGTTGGTGAGGAACTCATGATAAAATACCAATACTATAGGTCATGCTACAGTGAAGCACTTTGAGTACTTAGAAAAGCGCTATATAAATGTAATCAATTATTATTATTATTTTATTAATTTAAATACTGTCCACACGCCAGTAAACAGGATCAGTTCTGTCAAATGTAGCTGCAGGCTATTGGAAAACATCCAGATAGTGCCTAGTCAGGTGCCTATGTAAATTAATTGTGACCACAGTATTTTAATAATGAATGGCAAAGCATACAGATGATGTTACTTTTTTGAGTTCATGTTCATCCTAGGATAGGTTACAAGTATTGATATCAGGATTTGCAGAATTGCTTCAGAATCATAAAAGCTAGAATCACAACGCATTGCTGTACAGATTTTTTTTTCCACTCAGCCCTAATGTTTGTCTTCCACACAGGGACTCTGGACTCACTCAAGGCCGGAGATGCGGTTCCCTTCCAACACTTTACTCCAGACCTCAGACACTCCTCCAGTCTGCTGTATTCCCACCACTATGACAGCCAGCTGTCCCGTGAACATCACCACAGTCTGGAAGACGTCCGTCCAGATAACAGCCTTCAGTCCACCCTGCCCACAACACACAGATAGATAGATAGAACACAAGGGCTTTCAGAAAGTGAAAAGTTCACTACTAAAATCTTATATATCTGTGATAACCCAGGACTAAAGGTAGCTACTATACTGCAAAAAGTACCACAGCTCATTTAGATTTTGTGCTATCAATCATTGTGTAAGATTACCGCATTTTTCAAAGTTCCTTGAAGATTTAACATCTATCAAATCTATTTTTCATAAGTTAGAGCTTTCCATCTGGAAATGTAATTCCCTGGGATCCTGAGTGCTGCATTCTTGCAGGAAAGTTTGACTTGTATGCAGTAGGGTGAAGTCACCCTAAGGCCCTCGAGACTGACGTTGTGCATGACACCACACCAGGCCCTTTAACAGAATTAGAAAGGCGAGTTGGGAGTGATAGGATGCTAAAGCAAAAGCAATGAGAGAATGGCTGTGACTGCAGTCTGGATGAGGCAGTGTGTGGTGATATATAGTTTCAACCCGGAAAGCTTTCAGTTTTCAAGTGACTAAATTCAAATTTCATGTATGAACTATGAAAATAATTCCAAATAACTTACCATAGTTGTGTACAATGTACACACTAATCCAGTGGCCAAGACTGCTGCCCATAATTTAAATCCTGTAACTAAACAGAAAACAGAGAAACACATTGAACAAAACCTTGTCCACTCAAATTTACTGAGCCTATACAAAATATGAAATTTGAATACCTGCATTGAGTGCAAAGGCAGGAGTGTACACACAAACTCCCATATAGATAACCTGTGGCACAGTAAAAAAAATCAGTCTTTCTAGAAACATGAATGCAATAAATAATAGACATATTTACTATATTTTAATGCTTCATCATGACTAGTGTAGCACCCACCATCTGAAAGATGAAGGTCAGAGTTCCACAGATGCGCACTGCTTTGCTGAAGCGCAGCTCAAGATACTGTAAAACAACGTGAAATCTGAAGGAGATGCAGAAGCCAAATACTTTCTCATTCAAACCAGATCAGTGACAGCCACAAAAATCAGCACAGGCTATACACAGGGTCCATTTTTCTAAATCAAGACTGTCTAAAATTTACCCTGAGGTGGAGGATAAATGTGATAGATGTTTGAACCCGCATTGTCATTTGAGCCATATGTTTTTCTTCTGCCCACGGTTACATAATTTTTGGTCCGGTTATTTTAATATAATGTCTACCATACTGGGAATACAGCTGCAGCCCTGTCCATTGATTGCTATCTTTGGGACCCCGGATGAGTCAGGTCAATTGAATTCTGTACAAAAAGAAATGATTAATTTCACATCTTTACTAGCCAGACGTCACCTTCTCCTACAGTGGAAATCTCCTAACCCTCCCTCTGTTTCACAGTGGCTCAAAGACAGTTTTGTCTCAAACTTGAGAAAATTAAGTATACAATGAGGGGATACACTAATAAGTTTTTTCACAAATGGCAACCTTTTTTATCATATTTTACAGACTTGCAGGTCCTGCCGGACTAAGGGCTGGTTTGGTAAATTCTGTTATGTGTATGCGTACTCTTCACTATTACTGAGCCAGGGTGGGGTGTGTAAATGTTGGTGTGTTTGGGTTCTTGGGGTTTTGTACTTTTGCTTTTGCTGTTTTTTTCTTCTGCTCTTTCTTTTATGTGCGTAATGTGTGTGTTCCTTACTGTCATTTTTCTTTTATATAGTAAAAAATTCTAAAATGTACACCCATATGCTCATTGTTATGTCGTTTAATACTGTTTTCAATTAAAATATTTTGCAAAAAAGAAAATCAGCACAGGCATACCTGGTAAGCACTGAAGAGATGCAGTCTGTACAACACTGGAATGAAAACACGGGCTGGAATGAGGAGGCCCAGAATATAGGCACAGCCAATGAACCAGTACTGAGTACCGTGAGCGTAGATTTCTGCCGGAACTCCTATGATGGCCACAGCGGACTGGAATGAGGCGATGAGCGACAGGGAAACAGGAAGACAGCGCATGCTCCTGTCCGCCATCAGGAACTCCTGCGTCGTGCGCTGACGGCCACCCGAAACCGCGTAGTACACCCCTATGCTCATGGAGGCGGCCAACAAGAGGGCGAATATTACATAGTCAACAACAGTGAAGTACTTCTGGACAGACGGGTCCATCTTGATAGTCTCCAAGTCCTGGCTGCGGTTGGAGAAAGTCGAGTTCTCCTCCAGTTACACAGCTTAGAGGAATCAGAAGTGTCTTTGTCCACACCCATTAGTCAGGAGATCCAAGCAGCCTTGAACAAGGGAAACACTGAGTAAATATTTGTGTGTGAGAGAGTACGTTTTGGGGACATATACGTCACACACACACTAAAAGTTGCAGCCTGCTATATAAGTCTACATCTAGCCTTTTTTATAAAACAATCACAGCTAAATCACTGCAACCAACCGGCATCAAAAACAAACCTACCCTCATCATCCAGTTGAGCAGCTATTACACAGTGCATTCCTTCCCAGAAAGATCAGATCACTGCGTTACCGTCATCTGAACCTGAAGGTTTGCTGCAGAAAAAAAAAAACATTATTGCATGAGACATTAAGCTCCAATCTTTGGAATGAGACGCCAAGGTCACACAACCCCTCTCTGTCAACTTTACCCTGCTTGTGGCGATCCAAAAATAATAACTGGTTTGGAAAGGCACAGAGGGAGGTTCTACCAATATAATCTGCCACCTGCTGACTTTGTGCATGCTGCCCTGCAAAGACAAACAGCAACTACTTTCTGTGTGTTTTTAAGGTCAAAGGCCGTGATTGGATTTAGATTTCAAAACCATAAGACCCATAAATGCTGCCAGCAATAGTTTCTGAGTGACAGGAAGCTTTGAAGTCACTTTTCTCAAATTCGCTTATTATGCCGTTATTGCTCTGTATGGAAAAAAATATCTGTTAATCCTATAATAAGTTTTAGAAGGATACTATGCAAATACCACATTCCCCTGGGGACACCGCAGGAGACAATACCATGAAGTACAGCAAGGTCACTATAAACTAACTGTTGAGTACCATAGCCACACTATAAGTCACTGTGTGAATATTATAGGAATATTACAGTGATTTTTCGTTCGGTTGCACAGCATTATACCATGGTCTGGGTGAATAGTCGATTCTGATTGGCTGCAGGGTGTCCATTAATTCCTGTTATACCACCTCGTCGGGCATTATCCCTTGCATAATGGACACCTCGTCGGCCATTATACCTTATAGTACAACCAACACACAGTATTAATGCTGTTAGTCCTCTGCTGATGTCAAATATGAGCTGCGTAGGTAATGTTACTGTGAACTCCGTGACCTAAAATCTTAGACAACACAGCTTACTTACTTCATTAAGGAAAAAAACACATTACCTTTAACAAAAAATGAACTTGGACAAAATAATGTAACATGCCCGAAACGGGTCTGATTAGAGAAGTGAGTAAGATCTGATCCGGGAAACTCATAAGGAAGCCTCACCTTTACTAACCGCTCATGTCAACGAGGTGAGTGGGGCTGTCACTGGCACCATGCTGACTGGGTGGCGTTCAAGAGCGCCATGTTAAAAAACTAGTTTGGTGATCCCGACGACAAGAAAACAGTAACGTCAGACAATAATATGAATGCTTTTTATATCCGATCAACTTTTATCAAATTTCCTATCGCCTGTTGTGTGCAGATTCATACACGATGTAGCCAATACCAGTCGGCTAATCTTGGTCGCTGGGGCGCCATGTGATCAGCGTTGTTTTGATTTTGCTTCCGGGGTTGAAGCTGTAGCGTCACGAATGACGTTGCAGCCGCCGCCAAAATTAAAATAAATTCAGGATAGCGGAACTTTACGCCTCCCTGGCTCAGTATCAGACACGAAATAAAGAAAGTGACTCTCAAACTATGGAGGGAGAGTCTACGAAAGGTGATTTTGCTCGTGGCTAGCCAGCTTAACATTACACAAACTGTTACGTTAGTTAACTAGCTTGTCAAGTTTGTTGGAACGTTAGCTAACGCTAGCTGCGTTGGTACCGTACAGTATGTAAGTTCACGTTAGCTAGCTTAGTCAGTCAGTCTGCTACCGTTGGTTATTGCTGTGGTCTGTGGTTTGATAGAAGTATTTTATCCCCAGGTGTTTTGAGTCATCTGAGTCTGCTGGAAGTGCAGGCGAGGAACCGAAACGCCAAACCTCCTCAGCAGCAGAATCGTCTGAAGGAGCTGAAGGCAACCATGGAGGCGCTCGTCATACAAAGAGACCAACTGAAGGCAAACATAGAAGCTCACACAGTAAGAACATTTGTCCTTTATTTCATGATGATATAATCATTTTGAGGTAGGTGACTTTGACTGAGCCAGCTGAGTTGAAGGTACCAAAAAAGTGAGCCACAGGGTCAAATGTACAAATGATGTTTCCTGGTTGTTTGAAGCAGTGATGGTGAGGCTGTTTTTGTCTCTATGCTTGTCACGCCTCTTTGCCACAGTGTCTCCAGAACCTGAGGACGACTATGGACAAAAATACACATGAAGAGGAGGAGGAAATGGATGATGGCTCAGAGAACTCACAGCTTTTACGGTTGATGGCTAGACATACACAACTGAAAGAGCTTCTGCATGCTCATCACCTCATTGGTACTGACTGCCAACCAGTTTCTTTATTTGTTTATTCATTTAATTCACGTATTTATTATGTATCATATATTTGACAATGAGGCATTTCAGTAACTCCCCCAAAGTTAGCAAACCAGATAGCCTTTAGCAGTTATCACTTTGCTTGTTTCTAGGTTCTTTTCATACATACTTGGTTATATTTCTCAATTTTTCTTTCTCTCTCTCTTTTCCCTCCCTCCCTCTCTTTCATTCGCTGATGTCCCTAGGTGGGTACGACGTTATAAAGACTCGTCAAGGCAAAGGAGTGTGCGTCTCACTGGCCACTGCCTACGAGGGCGTCTACTTGGACACCTACAACGTGGAGATAGACCTGACGGCGACGCTGAGGATCAGCCGCCATAACATTCCCCCGTTCTTCCCCCTGAACAGCCTCGCTGAACAGAGCAACATGCAGAAAGACATTAGGGCTTTTCTGGACGACCTGAGCCAGCATCTCAATGCCTTTGCCGGTCGCAAGCAACAGTTGAAGCTTGTTAAGGTGCCAAGGCTTTGTTTTTTTCAATTGAATAATATTTTATTTACAAGGTCCTTGACAGTAGTAGTTGAGGTGGGTGTACTGTGACCCCATCCTCCGATATAAGACAATGGTAACTAGGCTCATAGGTGGGTTCCTCCTACACAGGCCTAGAAAGCCTTGAAAAGTATGTAAAAGAAAATTGATGATTGGCAGGTCTAGTTGTGCAGAAAAGTAGAACAAATATTATTGTTCAGTCGCAATACACATTTGATTATACATTTTGTGTAGTTGTAGGTTAGCTGTCATTTCACATATTGTGGTAATTGTCTGTAAATAGGAGGTAAGGTTACAGGGGCATTAATTTAGAGTGTCATTAACTTCCAATGGATGGAGAGTTTTTGGTCCAAAATGGAGAGTTAGGGTTGGACAATGAGTTTTAAAACCAGATATCTCAGCATCTGGCCAATTGTTGAATCACTGGTATTGGTCAACAACAACATTAACCCCCAACATATGGTCATTTTGTTCTATGGATAAGTAAAATTTTACTTTAAAGGGGCAACAAGTAAAATGAAAAAGTACACACTTTTGAAATGGTAGGTGTGTAGAATCTCTGACTGTATTATGACCAGTGGAGGATCTGGGTATCCTCTCTGTACCCATGCATACTTTTTGACTACACTACTGGTCACTGATTTGGTCTGGGTGTACCATTTCAAATGTGTGATAATTTCTCATAGGAAGTGAAACTATTATGATAGTAATAGCAGGATAGTATGTGTGCTGTTTGTTCAGGAAGAATAACACACTGGCCCTGTCCTTTTGTTTGTTCACAGGAGCTCCATAAGTCTGTTGAAGTGATGGAGAGCAATGCGTTGTGTTCCATACTGGTGCTGATGTTCACTGTGCCGAGGGAGAAGACTGCTGTTCTCTGCACGCTGGACTACACCGACCACACCAGATGCCTTCCCACGCGGGTCAGCATTGAATGTGAAGGTAGGATTGATAAACTGTAGGACGGTTTACCAGCTCAGACAGCGGGCTATGCCACAGTAGCATATATAATCTGTAATAAAAGAGATGTCTTACCCTAAAAATCATGTATTGTAGATACAACGATGTAGCCAATGCCAGAAAATGGAGAATAAAACAGACTTTTGCACTGGGACTGTGCCATTTTGAGCTCTAATCCATCATAACTCAATATATAAGTCTTTTACTTAAGTATTTACATACATTATAAACATAAACATAACTCTCATAGACTCAGACTCACACATGTAAAGCCAGTCAACCACCACCTTTATTTGTACTGTAGTTATTATCGATTATGGTTAAGCAGGTTTTAGCAGCTGATAATGTAGTAATGCATAAATATGAAATTAAATGTTCCTCTAAATGGGTCGAAAAATGTAATAAAACTTGTTAATGTAATAAATTCCTGGATATTGATATAATAGTATTGTTTAGTAATGTAGTAAGTGTAGTTGTTACATTCTTATTATTCCTACGAGTCGGTCATATTATTAGTCAATAGTATAATTACATTATGAGTTAAAAATATGTTACACCCTTTATGAAGTCTAATGCCAGTTTAATGTGATAATACGATTTTATCCATTATCCAGGAATTTATTACAATAACAGGTTTTATTACATTTTCAACTCATTTTATTACATTCTGACAAGTTATTACATTATCCGTCAGTTATTAAATTAGCTGCTACATAAGTTTATCAGTTGAGATATATGGATAACTAGAAAATACAACAACGCCAAAAGGCATGGGCTCCTGTAACTTCATTTTCTCTGTAATGTGTGCTGTTTTTGCAGACGAGGAGCTTCCTGGTTCTCCACAATGGAAGAAAAATGTCACCCTGCTGAGGGAGACTCCTGTGCACAAAGCCTTGGTAACCATGAGGAAGATGGAGAATATTGTTTAATTTCATTGGGCATGATGCATCGTATATGTACAAAACTGAGCATTGTTGTTACATCTTATATAAAAAAAATAATGTACATACTTTATTCTCATTATTAATAATAAAACACTATCTGTTAATCTATTTCTTTTTCTTTATTTTGCAAACTCTTTCTAAGTTGTGTTTGCAAAACTGTCTCTAGGAAACACAGTTGTGCCACCAACTCCAAACGATCAGGTTTCTCTATGGAGTTTGCATAAGTAATTCTGCTTTGTTTGGGTCGTTGAGCTTTTCAATGAAAGCTTTGACCCTCTGGTGTAAAGCTTCCCTCTGAAAATATTTGAGCCTCTCCATTTCCTCTCTGGCATGCTGCTGTTGGCTGGCCAGTTCCCTTTTTGATATCGAGTCAATAGTTGCAATATTTTTCAGCTGCATGAGAGAGAGGCTCCACTGGACGCTGCCCGTGGGTTTGACGGATGCTGGTGGCGCTGATGTAGTCCGCCTTTCTCCCCGTGGCTCAGATCCTCTGTTATGGTTTTGGGATTTACTGGAATGAAATCTCCTGCCGTCAGACGTGTAAATCCCCCTCAAGTCAGTCTCAGCTTTTTTGTGCTCGGCTATCTCTTTCATATTTTTGTTGACTGTAGCTTTCGGTTCACACGTTTTTAACATCAGCACTCTTCTGTGCTCCAACATCAGCGAGTCTCTTGTCTGCTGCAGCATTTTGCGAGTGTACTTGTACTCTATTTCCAAATGGTGCAGTTTACGCTGGAGATCTATGTCCTCTTTGTGGTTCATCAGCCTCAAGTGTTTTTGCAGCCCACACCTAGGTCTTCTGTAGCTTTGATCCATTATGCTTAGAGGCTGTTGAAGGAAAGCGTGTTCAGTCAAATTCATTATCCAGTTCGGTCCTGTTTTTAGTTTGCTCTTCCAATTAAATTGCCTTTTCAAATTAAATCATTGGATGTTCTTACCTGAAATGCACCTTCCCCCAGAGGCATCGGAGCTGTAGAGACGTGTTTGCTGCTGTGTCTGTTTAAATATGTGTAATGTAATAGCCTATTGTATTTGGAGGCCAGTGTGGTTTGGTGGTAATTATAAGTGTGCTGTTGGTCTTTGTGCATTGTCACATTCTTTTACAACTTTTAGAGAGATTCAATTTCAGGATGTTTTCAAAAACCTTCACTGGGACTTCCTGGCAATGAAAAAAATGATGTGGAAAGTCTATTATCACAATATCTTTAATAATTTTTTTGAACATCCAACAGGCATGTCATTACAAAAAAATATTACAAATTGTGGTGCAATATCCCTTTAACAGAAAATCTGCCAGTTTATGCCAGAATGGTGCCAGCTCTCTTTTCCAAAGTGCCACTGGAGCGGATTGGCAGCTAAAAGTGTCGGCCGCAATACAGGAACGGCAGATGCCTCACTAAAAGCACCCACCCTCTCTCCTTTTTTTTGGTTTGGTGACATATTTGGTGCTCAGCATTCATTGCTGCATGTTTCTGCATTGCACTTCCCGGAGATCACCTGTCAATCAAACAGTGTGGGCGGTACTGTGACGTCTTTTTTTCCTTTTTTATGCTGATGAAGTTTTCCAAAACAAACTGCTGTTGCGCCCATGAATGCAAAGCACATCACTTACTGTGCAGCAGGGGATTGCCCAACGGCAGGTATTTGAATAGCAAATGAAAGAGCGTTCATGAACTGGGAATGAACTGAATCACCACTGTGTTACATTAATCAGCATCAGAGAGTGGCAAAATGGGAATTAATTTATATGGAAATGTCACAGATTATCACTTTAAGCCTAATATTCACAGCATTCACTGAAAGTTGGCATATCAAAGAGGTGAAAATGCATCACTGTAACCAGTTCATGACATGTTAATTTCACAATAACAAATACGATTTACTTTATTTTGTGGCCCTGCTGTAGCCCAGCTGCTGCTTTAGCTTCGTCAAGATGATGCTGGCAGTGTGTGTTGATGTACCAGGAGGTCCAGAAAACATGCTACTGCAGACTGTCCCCAGACCTCAACATAAAGATGGAGAAGTCCTAATTAAAGTTCATCACAGAGCCGACATATTTCAGGTACGATACAATGATACATGCTCACAAAACAGAGGTCCAGTACTGTCCCCTTGCACTTTAAATGTGATGGGCTGTTGTCTCTGCAGACAAGCTCATGTACATGTATTGTAAAGTGATTCTGATTCTGATTCTGACACAACTAGGGATGGGACGATATATTGATCGAAATTCAATATATTGCAATACAAAAATGTGACAATACGTATCATGGGGCAGAAAAATGAATCGTGATATTTGCTACTTTTTATTCTGCTGTAGTAATCACAAATGAGAGGCTTGACCATCACAGTTTCACAAGCTCTCCATTGAAATTATATTATTTGTGCTTTGTCACGACATTTTTAAATATTTGTTTACATTCTAGCAAGCCAATGCCATTGCTAGAAAGATTTGTGGCTCAGAAATAAACATAATTCTGCACAGTCATACTTTGTTGTCATTGAACTTTTATTTATTACATCGTATTGTGGTAGTATTGAATCGTGAACCCCATATTGCGAATCGTATCGTTAGATAAACATATTGTCCCATCCCTACACACAACGTATATGAATTTTAATGAACAATACTTATTTTCATACTTTTTCAAGGCCTTTACCCTCCGCCCCCAGGAGAGAGCGAGATCATCGGCATCTCATGTATTTACATTTTTGTCACTCGGCTAACCTGACAGTCACCCTCGCTTTGCATCTTGCCCTCACGGTATAAAGCGGACCTGGTGAGGGATTTATCACAGAGAGTCTTGCCGCTCTTCTCGGCCCAGCCTGCCTCCCTGAGGCCGCTGGCTGGCAGCACATCAGCCTGGACCGCATCGCAGAACCTCATCTGTACATGCAGGCCAACAGAAACATGGGGAAGATTGTTATTAATGTGATCCCACAAAGTCATGAAACTCAGTGATGTAACAGCCTCACTGATATTTACAGAAATGTAATCACTGGATTGATCACTGATTTTTTATTTTTTTAGGTGTCTTCCAGGAGGTAACATGGCCTTACAATACACTGTGGTATTAGAAGAGTATGTCTCACACAAGTATGGAGCATGATTTTAAATATGCACCATGCAAATTGTTACAGTTTATGAAATAAAACTGTCCGAAGATGACTTTACACTGCCTTTTCTTCTGCCATGTCGTATTAGACAACTTCACTGTTACTTCTTGGTGTTTCAAAAGTAGGTATACAATTTTTAATAATAATGAAAAACAAATCTGTATCATTTTGAGAGCATCTTGCTTTCTTAATGTGATATATTTCCTGTTGAAACAGGATGTTGGGTCGAGACATAATGCTGGGAGGGATCATTCAAAAGTGTAAACCAATGGGATATCAGTTAGAAAGAGAACGTTTTATTTCATGTTGCTCAAAAATATGATGGTTTTATTAGTTGTACATTTTATTTACACCTCCTGGTACACAATGAAGTCACCACTACATATTTTCTGTTTTCCAGGAAGTGAAAGTAATGAGATTTTGACATAAAAATACAATAAAATTATTATTTTTTTGTCATTTTTTGGGGGCGCAAAAATTGTCAAATAGGTGTATGGTATGATAGAATGAGCTAAAAAGGCGAAAAGGTCATTTTTCATTTCAGTGTGACTAACTTATTTAGTCCTTTTTACAAAATAATTCAACGTTCAATAGTCTGTAAATAATAGATGTAACTGGAAACAGGAAAAATATTGAATAATACACTGAGCATTAATAATGTATATTAAAATGTATACCTACTTTTGTAATGTATATTATATGTTCAGTGCGGAGCCCCTAAAGTCCCGAAAAGTGATATATTTTTTTAAATCTTTTTTTTGTTTATATATATCTTTATCTTTTTATCTTTTTTTTTTTTTTATCACAAATGAATTATCTTGTGGGAACAAGTTATTATCTTGTGCGCACAAGTTAATTATCTTGTGCGCGAAAGATAAAAAAAAAACCCCCATCACCTTTCGGGACTTTAGGGGCTCCGTATGTTCGTGTAGTTTTTACTGGAGATATGCGTCGCCTCGCCTGCGGCCTTTGAACGCAGCAGCGCGCACACCAGATTTACCAGTGACGAAACAGGATTTCTGCCTCTCTTCCTTTTCTGAAACTTCCTGCATTCTCTTCCCTGATTTGAGCAAGTGAACATTTTCTTCGGTCGTGAGAATAATTTAACAGAAAACCTTGTGCCAGCTTCAGATCATGCGACAAACGTTAAGAACACCAGCAGACAAGTTTCGAAGTCTATGATTCTGCCAAAACCAACCACATTTATCTATCCAGTATGTATAAGATCTAACTTTTAACTTGTAACGTCAATGTCAGACTTCCTCCTCATGCATCCCGGCTAAGTAGCTAATATGTCGTGAAACGACCCTGTAATGTTTGACTAGTGTATCAAAGTGTCCAGAACAATAACAAATTGACTCATCAACAGTTAAATCGTTTGAGGCAAATGATACAATGTTTCAGAACAGAAGAATGGACGAAAAGTTCCAAATCTGTAACGTTACTCTGTTGTTAACGTTAACTGTCGTTTCCTCCCATTTGACTTAACGTTACTGTTTGATCTCTTTTAGTTAAAGTTACTCTTTGATTTAGCCTCAAACTTACATTAGTTTGACTATACAGGCTGCTGTAGCCAATAATTAATATCAGTGGTGGAAAGAGTACTAAAATATCCTACTCAAGTACAAGTACTGTTTCTTTGCTGATATTTTACTGAAGTAGAAGTAAAATTAACGGTAAGTCAGAGTAGTAAAAGTTACTGAGTCACTTTTTTAGAAAAGATGTTAGATGTGATTTTTTCCCATGCAACTCTAAAAGGAAGAGTGGGCAGAGTTCAAACTGGATTCTTTTACTTGGGAAATTTGGAAATTACACAATAGCGTGCACAAAGTAAAGCCAGATTCTTCTGTTCTCTGCTGACTGATCGTTCACTGTGTGAGTGTCTCCACAATTTGTCAATTTAAGATGATCCACTTTCTGATGATGAGAGCCACAAAATTTGTACTCTGTAATGGATGTGATTTAAAATGTAGTGAAGGGCAATACTTCAGCAAAAACATACTTAAGGAAAAGTAACATTACTGACTTTTTTAATTTGAAAAGTAATTTGTTACTTCCTCCCTTGTTTAATGTCACAGCTAAAGCCTAAAACATGGAAGACCCGAACACAGCTCAGCGCAAAATGTCCACAGCGGGGGACAGTTTGTACAAGATCCTCGGCTTGGAGAAGGGAGCATCTGCAGAGGAAATAAAGAAGGCATACAGGTATGTTTATATACTAACAGATATTAAGAATCGGGTTACTGAAGCTTAACTGTTTACATAAAACCTCTACAGGGGGTAGAATCAGTAAAAATGTCACTTTGTCTTTGTCTCTGGAAAATTAATGTATCATCTAGTGAACGCTGCTTTTAGATAGATTATTAAAACTTGTGAAACCTCAAGAAAATGCAGTTTTCCGGCAGCAGTGGATGTTGTCAGGATTTACGCCTGCCTACAATTCCCAGAAACACTCACTCATCTGCTTGCAGGAAGCTGGCGTTGAAGCATCACCCCGATAAGAACCCAGACAATCCAGAAGCTGCTGAGAAGTTTAAGGAGATCAACAACGCCAACTCCATCCTCAGCGATGAGAACAAGCGGAAGATCTACAACGAGTACGGATCCATGGGCCTCTACATAGCCGAGCAGTTTGGGGACGAGAGCGTCAAGTACTACTCGCTCATGTCCGAGTGCTGGTTCAAGGTGAGGGGCATGCTGGGAGCTGGGCTGGAGTGGTTTTCAAGACCCAAGGTTTTGAAAAGAGGGAGAGCGTGAGCGGATGTTTGCATGTCGATGTTTAGATGGTGTGTCGGTACAAATGACTGTTTATATGTGTGTTGAAAGCAAAATCCAGTTGTTTATTGTATTCACTCTGATGATGATGATGATGATGATGATGATGATGATACATGTGCAGCATTTTGTGAACATGGAGATTTTGCCTTTAGACAGTGATTGGAATTTGCAGATGTAGGCTAATATATTAAAATAAATTGTAATTAGCAATATCATTTTATATGTCTGATTTTTTATAATTTTTTATTTGACATGTTTTGACTGCGACTCTCGGCCAGCCAGTGACATGTTTCCTTAGCCTTCTTGTCTTTTAAAAGAGGACCGCATTGGAAATAAGTTTTAGGAACTTCACGTGATATCCTTGATGATTTTAATGAATGCATGACTGATGACAACAAGCAAGACCAAACAAGAACAAAAAAACTGTAATGGAAAATACTATTGGGCTGAAGTGATGTCAAAAATACCTGTTCCCATTATTTTCTAATATTGCTTTGTATCATGATCCTAAAATATGATTTAAGAGAACTGATATTGAGAGTTGTATTCCAAAAAAAACTATATATCCATTTTTACATGAAGTTCCTCATTGAATATCTGAAAATGTAGAGTGTCCTGTAGGGCTGGACGAATGAATGAATTCAATATTATCGTTTATCGTCTTTCAGTGGGATTATATTGTGATGATATGGTGATTTTGGGATATCGAGACGCACAATTCTGCAGTCTGAACTGATGAGAACAAGCAAATTTTATTTAGAAACTCAGACAAAATGAAGTATGGTAGGAATATTATGTGAAAATTTCAGTTTAGTTTGACATCACACCAAATATTACCATTCGGTTCAATATGATGAACATTAATTTGATTATTTAACGTGATTTCGCTTATGTGAGCGTCATATAGAGAGAGTCATATATATATATCGATATGGAAAAAAATCCTTCTGATTATCGTGATATTGATTTCAACCATATCGTCCATCCCTAGTATCCTGACTCTAAAAGTGATATCACTTTGTCAACCAAGGACTGAAGTTACATTCTGTTCTTTAAAAAGTACTGACATTTAGTGTAACCTTGTGCTATTTATTATTTTGTAAGAGTAGGTAAACTTGAGATACAAAAGTGCATTCTGACTGACGTTCATTTCCTTTGCCCTGTGCCAGACGCTTGTGGTGTGCTGTGGCATTTTCACCTGCTGCTGCTGTTTCTGCTGCTGCTGCTTCTGCTGTGGGAAGTGCAAGACTCCAGAAGACGAGGCAGACGGCCTCTATATGGATCCTGACGACCTGGAGGAGCAGATCAGATCTGAACACGGTGAAGGTGAGTGAGTTCGTCAAAATCAAAACCGACGTGTTACAGCATCACGACAGGATCGCACAGTAAAAATATTCTGTAATAGATGATGGTTCTTGTGAATACTTGCTTAGCTGAAATATTAAATTAAATGTAACAAAGAGGTTAAAGCTGCACCAGGCAACTTTGGAGGTTGGTGGCTCCAAATGGCAGCTAGATGTCACTGTTTGATTTAACTTTAATACCCAGATAGGTGACAAAAGTAAACTGCACACAGCTCGCTCATGTTTACCAAGCTGGCTGGTCTGTGATGCTTAAAGGAAACCAAAAAGACGAGAGAGGAAAAAGATATAATGTTGGAGAGTCCAGCTTTCTCTGGACGGAGCGCTGCTCACTGCTGTTTAGGAGACAGTTTGTATTTCACCCTTAAGTTTTGCTTTATCTCTTCCTTTATCTCTTCCTTTGAGTGGAGAAGTGTCCACACCTGACACTAGAACCTCATTTTGGGTGAATCTACAGTATCTCAGTTAGTAGGGATGGGATTTACACAGTTAAATCTTGCCTAGTGCAGCATTAACTAAATAAAAAAGTATTTATTGTGATGAACATCGGGAATAACATTATGCCGGAAAGTGAATAAAGATGGACACATACAACGCGATTTCTTGAACTCAATCAACGTTGCTGCCCTGGCCCTATTTTCAAGACTGGGGTTCTCTAAGAAAGCCTTAGACCAGAGGTGGGGACTCGAGTTACATGACTTGGACTCGAGTCAGACTCGAGTCACAGTTTTAATTGTTTGAGACTTTACTTGATGAATGCAGAGAAGATTTGAGACTTGACTTGACTTGGGTTCTGGTTGCTTGGGACTTGACTTTGACTTGTACTTTGATGACTTGAAAAAAAGTCTTGACAAAAGATCTTGTGTTTGTGTAAATGACTTAGATTGAAAGTGATGAGATTTGTTCCAGCAGACGACTGAATTTAAATTCTGTTTTCTGAATTTGTATGGAATTATCGAATTCATTGAAGTTGAAACTGATTATAGAAATCAAACTCATGATGCTCTTACCAAGTTTTTTATCCTATTAAAACCATATTGCATTGAAAAGTCCTAGATATTTAGTTTTCTTTAAGATATGAAATTGATACTGGACTCTTGATTGGTTCTGACTTGACTTGCTGTTCTACATTTAGACTTGAGACTTGACATTAATGACATGGACTTGACTTGGTGTTCTACATTTAGACTTCGGACTAAACCTGAGACTTGTGCCTCAAGACTTGAGACTGACTTGCTCAAGCAAAGTTGACTTGGTCACATCTCTGCCTTATACTGTATGGCAGCCTAATGGAGGCTTAATCTGACCCAAAGAGTCAAGAAGTAGGGGATACTTCACTTGGGAGATTGCTTGATTTATGTGTTTTTATCCAATGCAGTGAGTTGTTTGTTTGTTGGTAATTACCATGTGTTTGCTCAGTGTTTCATCTTGTTTCACCGCAGGTGACGATGTAATAATTATTCAGCCGAGCCCTAGTGCTGCCACCGACCCTTCAGGTGAAGCTCATGATGCAGCTCATTGTCTAGGCTGTGCTGGGCTGCGTGACTTCACATAGCTTGCAGGGCATGAAGCGATGTTTCACTTTGGCACATCTTCACTTTCTAGCTGCCACACCTTTCGTGATTGGGCATCCTCCAATACCGGTGGCCCTGAGGGCCAGGTCATTTGCTTAAAGTGTTTAAATGCCCTGCTTGGTACACATATAAAAAGCAAAGTTAACTGAGGTGATATTTAATTCCGTCCCCAATACATAAGTAATTTTACTGGCTTGCAATTATCATATTGAGTACAGAGGGAAAACATGGGATGCCAGATGTGAAAGATCCCTGCGCTTTGTGGAGGCTGCAGGTGCTAAGAAGTGAAATCTTGCTACCAAAGTGAAATATTGATTCAAGGCTTTTATTGTGCTGCTTTGTAAATCGTGTAAGTCGATCTCATGCACAATACACACTGTACGTCTGTCTGTTTTAACATTTGCTCCGTTCTTGTATTGTTCATGCTTCCTCGTGCCTTGTAACGTCCGATATCATGCGCTGTATTAACAACATTACAAGCTTGTGGCATCAATGTGTTATAACCACGCTAATATTAGATTCAGTGTAAAATAATCCTTTTCTCCCACTGAGATTAATCTTTGCTATAGATATGAAAACTCTACCATGGGATTGAATATCATGCAGTATATGTCCCTTTGAAATTTAGCTTGGTTATAACTTTAAAAACTAACATTTACCTTTTGCTGATTTTCCTGAGTATTTAATTTAAATCAATATTCCACTTAGTTTTAACATGGGGGTTATTTGGCATTTGACTGCCATGAAAACCAGAATATAAACTACTTACCAAGATCAGATGCAGCTGGACAAGTTTGAAAATAGCCTGACAACTTACATTTAACATGTTTGTGAACAGATTCAACAACATATCCCGCTTTTATGACAATGAAGCAGTCCTGAGTCTGTCATCATTTTGCATTTCTATTCTTGGTTTACACTAAAATTAGTATTTAAAAATAAAACTCTCCCAAACAGGAACTATCTCTCCTAAATGGTATCCCTCCACTGTTTTCTGTTCTATCAATAAAAATGCTATTTGGCGAAATTATGTTCTAAAATGTTCTAAAATTAAAAACCACAGTAGCAGGATCTGTTGTTGAATCTGTTCACAAACATGTTAAATGTAAGTTTTCAGGTTGTTTTTGTGGCTTCATTCAAATGAATGGGGAGTCAAAATCCAAACGCTACAAACTCTTCCCAGCTGCATCCACCCCCCCCCCATGTTAAAACTAAGTGGAATATTGCTTTAAGAAGTATAGAAACTGTATTCGAAAACCAACTGTTTTTGCACCTGCCTGTGTTTCCCCATGCAGGTGACGACGAGCCGATCATGATTCAGCCCCATGCGACCAACGGCAGCCCGGGGCTCGACCAGTGAGCGGAGGTATCACAGTCCTTAAACCATGTCAGCATCAGTTGCCGTGGTGATGAGTCTGAAAGTTGCCGGTCCCCCCCCCCCCAAAAAGACTGTGGCTGACATGCAGAAAATGCACTTGTCATCGCGGGGGCGTTTGTTTACAGGAATCTAGCACCGATTTGATTGTGCCATTGTTTTATAGTGCCAATTTTTTTTTTCCTAATGCTTAGGGTTTGTGTTTGCTTTCATCCGATCACATATTTATTTTTTTAACTTTTTTACTTCTTTTCACTTACGGGCAAAATCCACACTGCCGTGACGAATGACAGGAGCCTGTTGAATAAATACAGATCAATGCCTGTGATGAGTTCTTGAACGCTCGATTTTCATGTGCACTTTAAACTCTCAAGTTCATTGTAACTGCTTCCGCTGCCGTGACGGTCTGACACGACACTTTGGCCCAGTCAAAGACACAAGACGGCTGAAGTGTTACAGTATCTTGAAGGCAACATATGGGCTGGTGCAGGTTTTTGAGTCTATGCCACTTTTTTCCCGTGAGACTGAGTAGTAATTAACCAGGAAATTATGTGCACACCCATAGTTTCCAGTGTAAACCACATATTTGTAGATCATCAGCATAGCAAAATGTATAACATTAGCTAGCGTTTTATGGTTACCATGCCTTCTTTGCATATTTGGCTGACTCCACTGTCAACAGCCTGATGAGAATTAATAATATAATGCTAACAGGCATTAAGAGAGACTGGTGGCATTGCCAGATGACCCATAGTGTGCATCTTATTGTCTTAACATGTTATTAAAAGCAAACTTCTTCCTACACTTGACACTAAAGCCAAGCTGGCAAATCGCCTCTGTTGGGATTTGGAATAGGCCCTTTTCACAAACATGGCTGACGTACTTCTGCAGGGTAAAGCTCGTTCTCACCAGTGCCAGCAATGTTAAAACGGGGAACTTTTTGTCTCCAATAACTCTGTCTGTGATCACTTATTTTGTGTTTCAGGGTCTCTGTTATCTTTCTGTTTTTGTTGTCAGACGACTGCGCAAATAACTGTGACCGAGGGTCACAACATGCTAACTGGCTAACCAAGGCTAACGGTAATTTCTGTACTGTTAGTACTTTGTGACCCTCAATCAAACAGTTTTTTTTTAATAGCTGTGCCATCGTCTGACAACAGTAACAGAAAGATCTGTCAGTGACAACACCTGTATTGTGTTATACATTATGTTGAAACACAAAATAAGTAATCACAGACAGAGTTACGGGAGACAGAAAGTTCCCTTTTTTACATTTCTGGCAATGGTGAGAACTACAGCGGAAGTACGGCAGCCATGTTTGTGAACAGGGCCTATAAGACACAGAACAATAATGGAAACTTTGTTCTGTGTGAACTTTATTGTCATAAATCATACTGATTAGCCTATTTGACGTGGTGGTGGGACTTTTTAAAGACAATGACAACTCTCTGTAATGTGTCAGATGTTTTATTGGCTGTAACTACAGTCTTGTGAAATTACGGTAAATACGGGAATTGTATTTTTATGTGCATTCAGAGATATATTTTTGATTGGAAATTTTACTACAAATGGTCTGTTTAGTATATACGTATGAAGATACAGCCTTATGTTATGGCGGCCTTCGGTTTTTCTCTCCGCTGTGTGTAGAAATGTTGATTGTTTGCATTCCAAATGCATGTGATCTGTACAGACTTCGATCAAATTGTATTTGCTCATAATTATTACTATTTGTTTTGGAATACTGGATTGGAGAGTTTGCCACACAGGTCAAGACAATGTATTTAGAAAGTTTAGATGAGTACAGAAAAGTATTTGAAAATCAATTTCTTATAGTTTTCTGTAACTGATATCACACTTGACATCAGAATTGTTCTGATGGAGTAAACCTCACCCATCTGGAATTTCAAGCAGGATATAAGATATAATAATTTGTAAATACTATTATTAAGTTTGCACTGGACTGAAACTCTCATACAATACTCAACATTTTTTAATTTACTGGATAGTATCAAATAGAAAGACATTGTTCCATTTAACTGTATTAAGTGCCAGTGAATACATTTAATTGGTATAAAGTGTAATCTTTTTAAGCTCTGAGTCTTTTGATCAAAGATTAAAATGAATAACGATCCCTTTTTTCTCTCAAGTGTTATTCTGAACATTCTGCCATCTATCTTTCATCCTTTCAACCTGTCAGAGTTTTTCCAATTTGGTACTGTAAAATGTATGATCAAATAAACTTGGGTAATATTGTAAATGCGGTGGCCTCATGAGTTGCCTTCTTCCAAGTTTAGTTTACATTTGATTTCATATCTGTCTGTATATGCCATTTGGAAATACTTTACAAATGATAATAAGATGTTGTTTTGTTTTTCAGGGTTTTGAATTTGGGAAGTTTGATGTTAGTGACTGTTTAAATCCTTGTAAATTGCTACTATGGAACCTGCAGCACCTACCAGCCTATACCAATGACCTGCCATTGGCTCCTGTTGCACTCCGCCCCTTACAGATAATATCAGTGTTGCCACTGTGCGCCTCCACCTGTTACAGCAGGTGGCAGGTTGTTGAGCCTCAGTTTGCTGCAGCTGAACATAAAGTTGAGTGACTTTACTGAAGTAGACTTCATGGAAAGGAAAGGGATTGTCACATGATGCTATGAAGGCCCTCGAATTATCAACAGACTCTGAGAAACAACATCTCATTGAGGACCATTCCTCAACTTGCTCAGAGCCTCTTCTGTGGTATGTCTTCATTATCTGTGTTTATGTTGTTTTATATGCTCATATTCAGCACAAATCATTTTCATTTCATGGTTTTACTCTTAAACTCTCTCATGCATATCACTTACGTGTACATTTTGGAGAGATGCAGTGTTATGATAGGACATTTATAATGTTTTCTGGGAAAGGCTGATGCTGATTGAGGGGAGGCGGAGTTTGCCAATCAGTAGTAATCAGTTGTAACATGCAGTCATTTCTGAGATACCCTTCGTTCTCTCTCAGGACATATGACGATGTGCCGGAGGGAAAATATTCAGACTCGGCAACAGAGTTTGGTGAAGTTGCATCCGGTGTTGACGGCATGTGGCAGTCTGACAGACACTGCCATCATGAGAGGGACGCAGTGTCGTGGGCCGACATCGAAGGGAGGCGCTTGGCCAGAAGGAAGCTCGTCATCGCCTGCGCTGTCAGCCTGCTCTTCATGATAGGAGAGGTGATTGGTAAGATCAAAGTGGTCAAGATTTGTTTTTCCGTTTGGTTTCACTCACTATACCATGCTGTAGGCCACACCACCCAAAGACACTGTCTAGAACTTTATTTGTTTTACATGTTGACTGGCTGACTGAACGTAAATACAATATGTTGTGTGATATGTATGTATATATGACCGCTTACTTTCCCTAGTATATCCTCCACTGTTCATTTAATTTGTCCTTGTACCATGTGTGTCGGTATGTAAGTATAAGATGTCAAGTCACATTCCAAAGACAAATTCTTTGGCAGCTCGGGAATGAAAATGATTGTGATTCTGATTGGTGTTTGTAATGTGCTGCAGAACCAGCCAGCCTGGTCTTCATGATAGGAGAACATTGGCAATGTTCTCCTACAGTGAAGACAGTAAATCAAAATCCATCAAAATTAGTGTCTGATATAAGTGTTGCATGCTCCCTCACACATTTAATTTCGAAAATCTCTCAGAAATAATACATCCATTGTTGCTTTTCATTTGTAGCATTGAGTTAGGAGTCTCATTGTGACATCGGTCACACTTTGGTAAACAACTCTCCCCTTTCATTTCCTCGTGTTTCTGATTCCTTCCATTTGAAAATGCAAGTACTGCCAAGCTGCCAAAAGTCCCTTTCATATGTGGGTTTAATATCTGTGCTCTTTAGTGGTTTGCACTGAAAATAAATGTTAAAAAATGGTGGTGCCGTATACACTCTTGTACATATATCTCATGCAAAGAAGCAATTTCACGAGTTCCTCCTAAATAAATGGGGAAAAAAAGGCTCAGGACGGCAACTTCATCCATTCAATTATCATTATTAGCTTATGTGTTTCAGTGCTCCGAAACATGAAACTTCAAGGAAACTTCAATCCCTTCAATGCAATGAAACTTGATCCCTTAAACCATCTTTATTCTCTGCCATCCTGAACCTTTTTTCCCCGTTTATTCTTGGTTTTATTTCCCTGGACTGTTTGAAAAGGTTTTTTACTGTATGGCTGAAGCACCAGCCATAAAGTGTGTGAGGGATTTGTATCCTCCAATCCTCTGCAGGTGGCTACGCTGCACACAGTCTGGCGATAATGACAGATGCAGCTCATCTTCTGACTGATTTCGGCAGCATCGCGATGAGCATCTTCTCCCTGTGGGTCTCATCCAAACCGCACACTAAAACCATGACCTTTGGGTGGCATCGTGCAGGTTAGATCACAAGACCTTTAACTATGTGTTTGTTTTACTGATTTACCAAAAAAAAGCGGAAAATTTCATTATCCGCTTGTAAAATTAAATGCACAGGCCTTCAACACTGGTGAAGATCTCTGTGGGTCACAATATGTTGGTTTGTTTGCATCAGTAAATCGAGTGCCTTGGTGTCCTTCCTTTAAAATTCAATTTCATTTTTGTATTTTGGTTGATTTACCCAGTTTTCTAGGAGCAGATGGGACTTAAACTGGTGCCAAATGAAGACACCATATATCCTCACTCCACGGATTACCTGTTAGATATAAAATTGATTTTTAATATTTTAATGATCATGTTTAAAGTCCCTCAGTCTAGACTCAACAGTAAAGGTGATTGTGCAAGTTAGGCTAATAATTCAGTGTCATCTTTTAAAGGACTTCCTAATACGTATCTTGGTAGACTTGCTTTTATGGAATTGCTTTATGGAATTTCTCCCACTTTTAATCTCATTAAAAGTCATTTTATGTTTATTGTCTTTTGCCCCATTTTCCTTTGAATGTGTTTCCTATTTTTATCTCCTTATATATTTTGCTATTCTTGTTTAGATGCACTCCCGTAAAGAGATTGTAAACCCAACTACATATCTCTTCTTCCTCTCCTTTTTGTCGTATACAGATAATAACTATTTCTTGTCTGTCGGTAGACTTACTGAGTTATTGTATTAAACAGAGATTCTGGGTGTGTTGCTGTCCGTTCTGTCTATCTGGGCTGTGACCGCGGTGCTGGTGTTCATAGCCGTACAGAGGATCATTGAGGACGACTACGAGATCCAGAGCCACATCATGCTCATAACCTCGGGCTGCGCTGTGGGTGCCAACGTCCTGTGAGTGTGAGCTGCCTTTCTGGTTTGTCAGGATTGTTTACTTAAGCCTGCATGTGTTTGGTGTATTGTGTATTGTGACGATGTTCAGCAGTGATTGGATGGTCTTCTAAAAATAGCCGTGACTTTGTCACTATTTAGAATGGCCCTCATCCTCCACCAGTCCGGCTCCTCGCATGGCCACAGCCACGGGTTTCCCTACAGCCAGCTACAGAAGGACGAGGAGCAGCGGGGTCACGGCCACTCCCACTCCCACTCCCACTCCCACTCCCACTCCCACTCCCACTCCCACGGCAACGCCAGCGTGAAGGCAGCCTTCATCCATGTGGTGGGAGACCTGCTGCAGAGCATCGGGGTCCTGCTGGCTGCCACCATCATCTACTTCTGGGTCAGTGTCTGCACCAGCTGCAGAACAAAACCACTAAAGGGGCATCAGCAGTTAGCGATGGGTCATCATCTCTGTTATAAAGTTAAAGATTATTGACTCAAGCAGTTGAAAAACTGAGGGGTGTGTTATGAATGACTGTGCACCCTCAATGTTTCACCTCCTTCATAACTCTCAGGAACACTCCCAGGGGTGCACACCCGGTTAACAACCAGCTCTTTCAATAGAGCTGAACAATTAATTAAAAAAAAAATCGAAATCACAATCTGAATTTCTGCAATTTCCTGAACAAGGTGTTTTAGTGCTGCAGGTAATCTTTGGTCCATGAATCAACTACAATATTGGAGAAAACCTTTCATCATACTCAAACTCAGTGAATCGTGCACACTGACATTTAATAAAATCACTTTAAAAATCACTCACTCTTTAAACAATTTTAAAGTTCTAAAAAATGTATGACAAGAAAAACCTGAATTGCAGTTTAAATCACAATTGCAATATTATGTCAAATAATCACAATTCTATTTTTTGTCAGTATCTTTCATCCCTAGTTGGCAAGTCCTCAAAAGACATCACAGCATCATTTTATAATTTTACCGCCCTAATATGTTGTTTAAATTCTGTATGACCCACAGCCGGAGTTCAAAATAGCAGATCCTATTTGCACCTTCCTGTTCTCCGTCCTTGTTCTTGGGACAACACTCACAGTCACGAAGGATGTGTTGAGAATACTCATGGAGGGTAAATACACATTTTGTTTGCTATGTGACATTATCATGAGTCAATACAGTTTACTATTAGTGCCCTCTTGTCGCTGAGCGGTCACTTTGTCTCCGCAGGTTCGCCTCAGGACCTAAACTTCAACACTGTGAGAGAAACGCTGCTGTCTGTGAGCGGCGTCAAGGCTACGCACAATCTGCACATGTGGGGCCTCAGCATGAGTCACTCTTTGCTCTCTGTCCACGTGGCCGTAGGTGGGTGCACTGCTGCAACACCAAACATCCATCTTAACCAGTCATTTAGTCTCATATTCAGCCTTCAGATCTTATTTTTCTTAAACCAAGAGAAAAAATCTGCCAGTGAGGTGAGATAACTCCACTTTTCCAATGCAGTTTCAGGAATTGTCTAGAAAGGAGAGTCAATATCTTGAAACGAGTCAGAATAAAGCCGATCATTGCACTACTATAAAGGGAATGACACTTCATTCAAAATTCTTGAAACAAGTTGATTTGCATTGAAAACAAGTGAAATTATCAAACCCCATTGGCAGATTTTTTCACTTATTTTAAGAATTTTTAGGATTAAGATTTTAGGACTCAATAATAGACTAAATGATTTGTTAAGATGAAGATTTTTTGCAAAACTCTACTAAGCACAACTGCACCTCGTTCTAGTCTAAGTATAGAGGCTGAGATGTACAGCAGAGTTTTGAGACTTTAGGATTAACAGCATTATCAGTATTGTGTATTATCTTAACATTCAATATCTTTTCCATTTTTCCCTCCATTTAACTGGGGCTGTAGTCATGACCACCTTAGTTGAATCCAAGTCAATTCCGAGACCAGGTTCAGTCGAGTTTGAGTCAAAACCAGATCCAAAGGGGTCGAGACCAAATCAAGACCGAGACCAAGTCATTTTCAAGACCAAAATAGATGATAAACACTGTACATGTCTTTCCAAATGTCAAAATAATAATTAAGTAGGAGTTTCTTAAGGATGGTACTTTATGTACTTAACCCTTCAACATCCAACTAATTGACTAATTGATGCATAGAAGTTTGAGATCCATAACATACACAGGTTTCAGGAGAAGAAAATAAACTAAACATAAAGAAAATTACCCTTTTTTTCATATTTTAGAGAGGAAAAAACAAGTTGAGTCAACATCCAATAGTGGCGCGACACCAAGACCAAACAAGTCCAAGACGTAGAGGAAGTGGTCTAGAGCAGTGATTCTCAACCTTTTTCATATCAAGGACCCCTAGTTTAGTCCACGTTAGCGCCATGGACCCCCATTTGATGAGATTTTGTCTCTTGGACCCAAATCTGAGAATATTCCATGACTATCTGTATTGTAGGTAGAGAGATAACAGTGAAACTATGATCAAAACAGTCATTCTTCTACATTCTCTAATTGTGTTAACTTCTTGTAAATGAAATAATGCTGAAGTTTAACAGTAGATCAATTTGCTGGGGACCCCCTGAAACCCCCTCAAGGACCCCTGGTGGTCCCCGGACCCCACATTGAGAACCACTGGTCTAGAGTACCAGACTTGAGTACTACATTCTGCATTTAGCTGAGAACATATGGTATCCATATTGCAGTACAGTTTAACAGAATTGTAAACCATTAACATGCTGGTTCCTATCTTTAACAAATGGCTTTTGGCTTGTTTTCCTCAGAGGAAGATGCCGATACGCAGACTGTCCTCACGAAGGCATCAACGCTGCTCCGGTCTGAGTTCGGCTTCTCCAGCATCACGATCCAAGTGGAGCGTTACTCAGAAGAAATGCTCGACTGCACACAGTGCCAAGACCTGGCAGACTGAACGAGTCAGTGTGGCAAGACAGTGATGAAGATTGATAGGTTCACTGAAGTCAATCTATTTTTAACCCCCAGTGGCACAGAGGTCATATTTTTGTGACACACAGAGAGGAATTCCATATGGTTTCTCCCTCTCTAGAAAGCCATAAAATTATTTGAACCGTGCAACGATGAGTTCAAAATCACATGAGTGTGTGTAAATGAAGCCAATATAAAAACCAGTGTGTACCAGCAAATAGCAGACTTTCCAAAATCCATATATGTAAAATAAGTTTATAATGTCCTTAGTGGCTGCTGGGTTCAGGCATTGAAAGTTCCTGTTTCATTCAATATTGAGTTTTCTATCAAGATAAACGTCAACCTCATGCGAACCATAAAGATTTGGCTGTTTCTCTTGAGTTTTCTGAGAATAACAGTTTTTATTTAAATGTCTAAAGCTCACACCTCCATTTCATTCATCAACAAACAGTTAAGTTTGCTCTTAGAGCTTAGAAGCAGAATTTCAGCCGGTTGAAGTTCATTGCTGTGGCTTTAAAGTAATAATTTGTGACATTTTCATATCAATAAATGTTTTGCTAGTCTCTATCACCATAATTCAACCTATATCCAGTTCATGAAAGCTCTTACATTTGCTGTTCTAAACACCCGGTGACTGGTATGTCTTTCCCTCTGATACACAGGAAGTGCTGCGTCTTGTTTCCAGCAGGAAATTAACAGAAGAAGAACTGGGTAGTTCGCATGAGCAGCGATAGACACCATGGCTGCACAGACAAAGAAAATTGCGACACCTGCAGAAAAAAAAAGTGATTTTGTTATATTTATATGCTGGAAGTGTAAATAAAAAAATGTTTTTAATGCACATGAAATTAATTATATATTTTGTATACTGTATATTTTAATCTTTATATTTTAAAACTGGAGTGTCCTGCCCTGAAGGTCATCTTTTAGATTTTGTTTTATGTACTTGTTTTTTTATCTTGGCCGCTGGAATACAAAATAAGGTGTTGAGTTGCTGCTTTGTTGTTGCAACTGTCAATTTATTTCAATTGACAATCATGGTCAGATGGAATATATTTCCTCAAACCGTACAGGCACATAATTATTAGGCATACAGTATATACAACTATAGGTTAACTACAGCAGGGATTTACATTCATTCAAAAAATATATAATATTTGTAATCTGGATATTAGTGCTGGACAACACCCAAACAAAGAGTTAATATGAGCGCTGGAATATAAGGCACACAAATATGAAATTGTTCTTAATAGGCAGACATTTTCCTTATAGGGGCTTCCTATTTTTTCATACATTTTTTCATATACTTTTATAACAGTTTACTGAATGATACAGTAGATCAGATCACAATAAACTCTCAACACAAAACCTGGCATGATACATTCCTACGGCCGATGGCCCAGGTTTGGCCTTTGGACTTTATCTGGACGGCGTTTCCCAAATCTTACTAATAAAGATATGTAAGTTCAATCGTTAACCAATGAACAAAGGATGCTAGAAGATCCTAGTGTTCAGGAGACCGGTCACTACTCTGCTGTCACAAGGTGACCAGCTTAGTGGGCCGGCTCCTTCCAGTAGTTGGCGTAGGCCTCCTGGAACATGTTCTTGCAGGCTATTTTAGCTCCGAGTTTGGAGCAGATGAGGAAGGAGCCGCCCATCTTGCGGTGGAGGGAGTAGGTTTCCTCTGGAGGCGGGGTGAGCCGCTCCCTCAGCATCACGGGGATCAGGCTGTGGATCCGCTCGGTCGTGCTTTGGGCTCCAAAGTTGAAGGGCTGCTCTGAGGAGAAAGCCTCGCCGAGGATCATCACTGCATCCACATGGGCGTTCTCCATCGCCTGACAGCACAGCAGCAGTTAATGAACAATCTTTAAAGGGGCAGTAAGTAGGATTTTTTACAGAATGACCACAATATGCCTTTAGGGGGTTGATGGAGTTCTTGATCAATACCAATAACTCACTGACTACTTTACCAGATAGGGGCACTGTGCCAGAGACTTATGTCAAAGTTTTATCAATGTTGTTACAACTGGTCGCCAACAGGGGTCAGTACAGCTCATAATGCCCCTTTGAATGATAGTTTCATACTAACTAAACATTTCAAAGTAATCAAACTCTAAGTTAATGTTTGGTTTAGAAAGTTACGATTCTGTTGATCTGCTTCTTCACCTTACAGAGCATCAGAAAATAATAAACAACTAAAATCATAGTAATTAAACATTCACTGATATAATACCAATTAAACAATGTATATAGTTCAGAGAGGTAAAGTTTATGCTGGTATTGTTCTTTGCTTTATATTACATCAATACACAGCAATTAATTAATAGCCATTAATAGTCAAACTTTCATTACTTTCATAGTAATTAAACATTAGTTTGGATTCTAGTTTAAAAAGGTGAAGTTTCTGCTCATCACCTTTGACTCATAGCCTGTGAGGAACTTCATTTCTCTGGATTTCTGCAGCACACCTTCTTTGTCCTGATTTGCAGCTGACTTGATAATCTGATGACAGAAGTATAGAGTCAACAAATGCAAAACTTTCATTCCAAAATAAATTATACCCTATTTGAAAAATAGAAAAAATAAATAATGATAATGAAAAAACACCTACTTTTATAGTAATTTATAATAATTGAAAATGTTGACTGATGAATTTTAGATGGCAATTGTTTTCAAAATGGATATATAATAAATGGAATGAAACAGAATGGAAGGCATGCTTGGGGGTTATGAATTGTTGATTTTTCAAAATTAACACGATAGCAACTACCTTCCTAATGGTCCTAGTAAAATCTTTCTTGTGAAGTTAGACAAATTTCCAACCAATGTAACAGTTAAATTTATCTTTTCTTTGATTTTTGTTGGTTCAGTATCTCACCTCAATGTAGGTGTCAGTGAAACTTTTATCAAATCCTCGCGTTGCCCCAAAATCCAATAGAGCAACCTGAAACACAGAAGAGGTTAAATAGACTTCAGTGCAATGGGAACTATCACATCAACATTATGCATATTAACTGATCATGGCAAACTTACCTTGTGAGCTTGTGGATCAAAGAAGAAGTTGGACCAGTTTGGATCAGTCTGCATGTACCTGAACTCAAAAAGCTCCCTCAAGCACAAAATCAAGATTTGCTCACAAATCTAGTGGAAGCCAAGGAAAAGGAGAGAGAAAAGAGTGGAGGGATTACTGAGATGTAGTAAAATATGATGACTAAATATTTAATTTTTCAAACATGGTGCTCCTGTACTCAAAACAAGGTATATGTCGCTTTATGTAGCAAGCAAAACCAGTATCATCCTTTAAATCACTTCTTAAAACTCACTTTTACACAAAGTATGAAGGCCTTGTCATAGTTTTAGAGGATTTGTTTCTTTTATTTACTCCATTTACCTGTGTTTTATCTTTGTTTTTAAGGCTTTAACTATCATTTGCCTCTTTTCTTCAATATATTCTGTATATTTTTGTTTTATTGTAATTGTTATTCTTTTTGTCTCTTATTTTTATGTGAAGCACTTTGTAACATTGTTAAAAAAAAGTGCTATATAAATAAAGTTATTCTTATTATTATTTATGTTGAACTGATGAAATATTGAGAAGTAGAATATGCAGAATGGTGATTGCTAGTTAAATCTACGACTTGCTGACATGACTCCGGGGTTTTAAAGGTGGCGTCTCAGCAGTTGGCTCGTCACCTTGAACACTTCCAAAGCCGGCGGCGTCTTGGCAGTGCGCAGGTGTAAAACTCTACTGTAAGCGGTGTGGTGTTTCGAACCGGCCGTACCTCGTTCCTGAGCTCCTGAGAGAGGTCGGTGGCCTGGTCCAGAGGGAAACCCGGCACCAGTGTTGTGGTGAGGACATGCTGGCTGCTCAGCTCCTCAACCACATCAGGCACGTAGAAGTAAGGGTGATCCTTCAGCAGCTCCCTGGGACACAAACAGCAACGGAGTTAAAGGGCACTTCTGCACAAACAAACCCCCAGAACTGAGATAAATATGTCACCAGCAGAGCACATCTTGGTACACAGGAACATACAAACCTATCTTAAAGACAAGGGCTAAAAACGACTGTATATATTGAATTCACACTGATATCACAGCATGAAAGAGGATGGCAAAGGATGGTAAAACAAGAGACACACCTCATCTAAACCCATAAATACTGTATGTCATGAGGATATTGGTAGCTCTTTCCTGGGAAAAATCCTCTATCGCACAGCAACAACAGCGGTTTGTTTAGAATAGGGCTGCAACTAACGATTATTTTCATTGTTGATTAATCTGTCGATTATTTTCTCGATTAATCGATTAGTTGTTTGGTCTATAGAATGTCAGAAAATGGTGAAAAATGTCGATCAGTGTTTCCCAAAGCCCAAGATGACGTCCTCAAATGTTTTGTTTTGTCCACAACCCAAAGATATTCAGTTTACTGTCATAGAGGAGTAAAGAAACCAGAAAATATTCACATTTAAGAAGCTGGAATCAGAGAATTTTGACTTATTTTTCTTAAAGAATATCTCAAACCGATTATTAAAATAGTTGCCGATTAATTTAATAGTTGACAACTAATCGATTAATCGTTGCAGCTCTAGCTTAGAATAAATAAAAGAAGAACTGGGTAGTTAGCATGAGCAGCGATAGCCACCACAGCTGAACAGACAAAGAAAAGACAGAAAAACCACCTACAGAAACACACTGTTTGACTGACAGGTGATCTCTGTCATGTGCAGAAACACCACAGCAATGAGCGCTGAGCACCAAAGATGTCAACAAAACACAAGAGCACACATGCGATGACTTTCATTTGAAATACTGAAAGTCATCGCAATCACAATATCTATCAAAATAATAGATACTGGTATATGGCCCCATACTGTGGAGTCCTAACTAAGACAAGGTGACTGGAGTCAGCCAACATAGTAAGACTGAGTGTGTGAACAACTCACTGGAATTTTCTGGCACATTTGGCCTCTCTTATGTAATCGCACTCCAGCGCCAGCTCACGGCTCATAACCTCAATCAGGTGTTCGGGAAACAAACCTGTGAAAAGAGAGAGCGCAGAGCAAATGGGAATAAAATCTAAATCATGACAGTCTGAGAATTATTCAAGCTGCATGTATGGCGTAGTATATTGACAATAGCAGAGGTTATCAAACTTAGACAATAGTAACAGTTATCATAAAAATGATTAAAAAAAAACTGTACAACAATGTTACCTTCAGGCAGAGCATTGCTTAAACTCAGAACAGCCATGATATTATTCACGTCACTGTCGATACTCTTGGCAACTCCAGGGTACTAAAAGAAAAGGCAGTATGTGTGTGTTTTTTTTTTTAAATCATTGTATTTTATCCAGTGGTGGAAGAAGTACTCAGATCTTGTACTTAAGTAAAAGTAACAATACCACAGTGTAGAAATACACTGTTAGAAGTAAAAGTCCTGCATTCAAAATTTTACTTAAGTAAAAGAACAAAAGTATTAGCATCAAAATATACTTAAAGTACCATAAGTAAAAGTACTCATTATGCAGAATGGCCCATTTCAGAATAATGTATATTATATTATTGGATTATAATTATTGATGCGTTAATGTGTTCATCAATTTAATGTTGCAGCTGGTAAGGTGAAGCTGATTTTAATGACTTTATTTACTGCTTGGTGGTTTGTAAACTTCCCCCTGGGGATCAATAAAGTTTTATCTTAATCTATAATAATACATCATCATTTATTTGTTGATTATATTTTGTATTACTAATCTGAATATGCAAAGTAACTAGTAACTCAAGTTATTAAATAAATGTAGTGGAGTAAAAAGTACAATATTTCCCTCTGAAATATAGTGGAGTGGAAGTATAAAGTAATGGAAATACTCAAGTAAAGTATAACTACCTCAAAATTGTACTTAAGTACAGTACTTGAGTAAATGTACTTAGTTACTTTCCACCACTGATTTTATCACAGGTTTGTTTCCACTCTGCTTCTACGTTACATCACTGCAGAAATAGACTAAACTATTCTCACCTGAATCTTCATGGCGACGTCTCTGCCGTCCTTCATCTTGGCTAAATGCACCTGACCGATAGATGCAGCCGCAAACGGCTTGTCCTCAAAATACTCCAGCTTGTCCCTCCAGTTTGGGCCGAGGTCGCTGCTGACGGCTTTCTGTGGAGAATAAGAGGAGGAGGAGGAGGAGAGAAACGTGGCTTATCTGAATGAAATGGATTACTGACTTTTGCTTAATTGGCTACAGCTCTCCATACCGTACCATCATCTGTTTAGTGGGCATAAAGTCCGCACTCTGTCGGACACGCTCAAAGATTTTGGCCAACTGAGGGTTGATAAATGCATCATCTGAGAGGGCAGAAGGAAGAAAATAGTAGAGGAACAGAGTGAAACAGACACCAGTTCTGTATCGGGATAAAATACTAAGCAAATAAGCAAACCAGCTTGATACTAGCTATCGGGAATTCGTTTTTAAAAGTGCTGAAAACTGGAAAATATGGCACAGGATATCAAAGAAGGTCAAACTGCATCATGGCACTGACAGTATGTTGTGTAGAGACAACAGACCTCAAGTGTCCCGCAGCCTAAACTGCCCGTCATTTTCTACAGAGCAAATTTAGGCCCGGCTGCCTACAATAGCACGACTGGTATGGCACTTATTGTGTTCAGCTGGCCCTCGGTTTATTTTAGGTGGTGACATTTCCCTGTTGGTCCGGGGATTTTGTTTTGCCACGGAGTTTGGGCGAGAGAGAGGGTGACGCAGTGTAGCTTGCTGGGAAGTTGAAGCACCGGTTGACTGTCTCAGTATGTGTTTGGTCATTGATGAATGATGAATGTTTATTTGTAATGAGAGGAATGTATGTAGTTGTCCACAGTATGCCTTTCTACTGTATGTGAGGTCTTGTTGTCGTTGTACCATGTTATGTCAGTATGTACTGTGAAGAGGTGTCGCCAAAGATGAATTCCTGTAAAAAATTTTCCCCGATTAAAGCGATTCTGATTCATTCGAGTATCTGCACAGTACATTTTTGGATAATTTGTCACCTTGAATGCTGAGCATCTGTCCCAGTTTAAGTGCAGCACCTCGGACTTTGCACAGTGTCCGGACAATTCTCTCAGCGTTGGCTTCTGAGAGGAAGGCACTTGAATCCAGTATGGATTTTTTATCTCCTGAAAAGAAAATGCATCATTCAGTAAGGATGCTACGATGAACTGGCCACTGATCTGACCGTTATTAGCAAATACCACTGGAAAACACTTTCTAATGTGAGATCAGATATTGGGCCACTGATAACTCATAATAGATGATACTCATAATACACACACACACACACACACACACACACACACACACACACACACACACTCCCCCCTCATAAACAAAACCGTCCACTTTACCACCTTCCTGTTGGGGCTTTAAACTCTTCTTGGCCACTTCAGCAATCGCTCCGATGCCAAGTCCAACTGCCAGACCTGCAGAAATAAATAAAAAAAAAAAACAACAAAAACATCAATACCCCAAATTTCTCTGAACAGACTGACATCATTTGGAAAGGGAAATAAAAAGCATCTACCTCTAAAGCAAAGCAATGCCAAGTTTTTTTGTTTTTTTTAAATTTACGAATGCCGTGCACAGCCTAGTACCTGAACACCCACAGCTCTGCTCTTATCGCTGTTTAGATCTGATAACAGTAGCAGAAAAACACAAGCAAACCTCGCTCAGTGCTGGAGAAGATGAAGATAAGAGTAATCAGTAACCAGCTCTAAACTCTCAGGACAACAGCCAGAGCCCTTGAGAGTTCAGGAGCAAATTTACACCAAGTGGGGTGGGGGTGGGGGAACGATTGGTACCAAGTGTGATGCCCTTTGCTGACAGTTGACAACACGTTTTATATTAGTTGGGTTCCCCGGCGGGTCAGGCCGGAGCTGGCGGTCAGACAAGTTTAACAGAGATTTTCTCAGCTACAGATACTTTGTAATTCCATTCCTGCGAAGAACATGTCAGCACTTCCCACACCCTGCCGCCAGCACCGGAAAACTGGTGACCGAGGTTATGGCCGAGAAAAACTAGGTGTTAAAAAAAGATTGCAAACTCATTTTGAACTTACTGTAAAAATGAGACTTTAACTACTAAACTAAACTAAAACCTTCTTGTCTGCTTGTAAAACTGACTAAAAGGAAATAAAACTTCAGTTGTTGTCTTATGTTTTAGCTGTTTATGTGCGGGGTAAAACAAGAGATGAATTCTGGGTGGAGAATTTTTGGTTATTTTTGACTAGACATCATCGCTCCACCCCGCTGGTGCTGGAAGCAGATTCCCAAGGCAAAGGCGTTTCTCTTTTGGGATTATTTTGAATTTAATAGTCTGAGTTCAGATTGCTGTTGAACCTGCTAGTGATTTCAATTGTGAAACCAAACAGATCCCGACTCCCGTTATTTCAGGATGTATTGAAAAATTAATGTAAATACATTTTACTTCTATTTAGTAAGTTTCACTAGTTTCACTTCTATCATTATACCTAGAACTAGAACTGGACTAGAACTGAAACTAAATCAAATGACTTAACTAAAACTAAACACTTGGTTAAAAACAAACAAAAAATACTAAAACTACTAAACACACCTGAAACTAAATAAAACTGAACTGAAATTACAATAAAAATGGAAATCTATCATATAAACTTTTTTGATTTTTGACTAGTTTATATTTATTTATATTGGTAACTTATAAGAGAAACTTCCTATCCATAGCTAAAGCAATATGGAAGATGCTGTTTTTTAACCTTTATTTGTCCGGGGAGCGTTTTTTTTTTTCTTTTTGCTGAGGCTGCATGTTCTTTTTCAGCACCGCTCTGCTTCACATTCACACAGTTACACACATTGACACCCGGCAGCCGCCCAGGACAGACACTGTACTGTACTGTAATGTTGGCTATGGAGCCACTGGGGGGGTCAAGTGCCTTGCTCAAGGGGCACATGGACAGCAGCTGTTGACGGAGGGGAGAGGGTTACACATTCGCTTTCCCTCCCTAGATTCCCCCAGCAGGTCTGGGGATTCAAACCGGCAACCTTACAGTCACTAAGAGGAATATGAGAGCGATCTACAGTCAGGTGAACTGAAGACTCTAAATTGCCCCTAGTGTTTAGTATGGTATGTATATGGTGTATAATGTATATGTATGTATGTATGTATGATGTAGCATGGTATACAGTATAGTGATTTAGTATGTATATGACATATATGAATAAAAAATTCTCTATAAATGTGCTTTTGATTGATTTTATTTTGTTTCTTTTTACTGTTCTTACAGTTATTGCTTTTATTTACTGTTGTTTTATTACCATTGTTTTCTTCTTTTACTGTTCTTACAGTTGTCATTGCTTCTATTTATTGTCTTGTTTGATTTTAAGCTGGTCTGTAAAGCACTTTCTAAACCATTTTTAGAAAAGTGTTTCTTGGATTTTATGATGGTATGTAAAGCCCTTTGAGACATGCTTGTGATTAACAGTTGTATAAATAAACATTACTTTTCACACATGAGCTAAAACATGAAGTGGAATGTGACAGATATAGATAGATAGATAATATATTCACAGATGAGTGCTCCTACCTCCAAAATTCACCAGTCTCCCTATCCGTGTGACGGGCACCTTCCGCTCTCTGGCTCTTTCACTGAGCTGGAACAAAAGGAAACAAAAATTATACATAAAGGACGAATACAATTGTTCCTGTGCAATGTTGGCATTGGACAGAAAGGGTTAGTATAAAAGCTGGATGGAGCCACGTACTCAAATATGGAGCATTTGTTCATATTAATCAAATATTGATAAAAGGTGTTAAGAGCGGATACCACTTGCTTATGTTGCTTGGAGTCATTTTTCTTGGCGTTTCTCGCTTTATCGATATCCTCTGATGTCAGCCTTCCTACTGTGGGATTGTCCTGGTTAAATAACCTTGTGTGTCCAGAGAACATTCGACTAGACCAGTCCCTTTGGTACTTGAGCCTCTTGGCACCGGGTCGTCCGGCGCAGGTCCCCCGTCCAGCGTTTACGCTTTCGGAGGCAGTGAAACACGCCGCGATGGTGGAGTATCTGTGGACATCTTGCTGTTTCCTGAACGCCTCCTGGATGAAAAAACAAAACACGATTCATACGTTTGATCCGTTGCCTCTTTACTGCACTGAATTAGGGATGATATTGGACTTTCAATAAAAAAAACTGATAATCAGAATGTGTCATTGTCGTCCATCTCTGATATGATGGAGGTGAGCGTATAATTTTACTCAACAGTTTCAGGTGTGGCAGTGTGTAAAACCTGGAAATTAAAACCTGACTTGCCCTGCATGAAAACCCATCTAAGAATTTGGGCGTTTTAATAGTTTTAATAGAGCTTTAGTGTCTTGCAAAGATTCCAATTCTGTGGGAAACACTGAATATTTTAGGGAGTTTTTTCGGCATTAAAATGGCCAAATATAAATTTACAACACAAAATTTTGTCTAAGGCGCATACCATGTAACTGTGTTATCCTGGGTTCAAATCCAGCTCAGGACCTTTCCCCCTCTCTTTCCTGTCTCTCTCCATTTTGTGCTACAAAAGCGAAAACACCCCCAAAAAAATACTGGCACAACATATTGGTATCGGCCTTCAGAAACCTGTATCACTCGAACCCTACACCCTAGTGAATGTCTTTAAAACTGATCACTATCATGGCAAAAAAAGGATTCAGTGTCTCCACCCAGAATTTTATTCTTGTCAGGGTGGAAAAGCGTCTGAAACAGCATTTAGACCATCATGGGACACTAAAACTCTCCACTCCTCCTCAACGATTTCTGTAAGAACATAATGTGTCTCACAAAACAGACACTACTGCCGTGGTGTGGATGAGAAGAGAGACAAGGGATCTGAGTTTCATGTTTGTGAAACTGGATCCCGTGCCGGAGCGGGACGGCATCCGGCTCACGGTCGAACGCTCACCCTCGCCAAGCCGGTGGCGTGATGGAAGTTCACCAGCCTCTGGCCTCTGCCTGTTTGGCTCCTGCTGGCCACCTGCTGCACCCAGGCCAGCCCCCTCCGCACCACCCTGTCACCTGTCATGCTGCTGTCCTGTCCCAGAATAACAGAAAGGGGAGAGGGGAGGGGGGGGTTATTGTTTTGCACAACTGATTGTTTTCAACTCTGAGGTGTACAGTAATGGTTTTAGTGTGCAAAGTTGGATTTCAGCCTCATGTAGGTGCCAGGAACCGTCAGTTTATGTCCCCATGCTTGTCTTAAACCTGGGATTAGAGCTTTACTCCATGTGCGCCACACTGTAGCTTGCCTTAAAAAAACAGCCTGATCAAATACTGATAAAAGTGCAATATTAACTTGGCTGGCTGTGTGATAAGGGGAGCAGAAAGGGAATAACATGCACGAAAAAAGTAACACTGAAAAAACAATTAAGTAAATGATTTTATGATTGTTTGCACTGTCTTGATAATAAAACATTAAAGTGACACGGAGAGGGAAATTGAAGTTCTACTCACTCAGAAACTCCAGTAATTATAACATCGATGACACGGACGGCTTCACAGCAGAAGTCCTCTCAGCTCCGACCTGCAGATGACCGTGAACACACGCATTGTGAAACGGCAGCACGAGCAGACGTTCACCTTGATTTGACTTGACACACGGTTTCTTACAAACTCTTCTTCTACTACGAGAGAGAGAGAGAGAGAGGGAGAGGGAGAGAGAGAGGGAGCAGAGTGAAGGACATGCAAATCTCCCGGAGCCGTCCCGTCCCGCGGAGGGTTTTAATAAACACGGACCAATGAAGCAAAGTTCAGCGACTCCACCGAGTATCAACAAACCTCCCCAGTGGCTGCAGAGGCTGTCAGTCGCTCCACATGGCGTGACGCCTGAGACGGCCGGACACGTGATGCCTTCAGGTGCCTTAGGAAATGTCGATATTTGGAGGAGAGCCCACATGGACGACCCAACAAAGTGGTTTCCACTAGGGTTCAATCAATATGTTTTGTTTTTTTTTTGGTTTGTTTGTTTTGGGAAGGCTGATACCGATATTTTTAAACTAATATTTTGTGCAGATACTCAATCTCTTATAAAAACTGTCAAGGATTCAGTCTTTCCACTCAGGATTTCATTCTTGTCATGATGGAAAAGCCTCGGAAAATGAAATTGTTTTAAGTGGGTTGGAAGCTCCTGAAGGCAGGGTGACACACCACACCTATTCAATAGTATGGGGAAACTCTGGGATATTTTAGACCTTTGAATGAAGACTGAACCAATATATAATCAATATGTCTACCGCTGGGAAAGTTGGTATTTTATGTGATACAGGGAAACATGACGGAAGCCTGTCAATAACTGATGGTAAAATTGATGCATTTTATTGTTATATGTAATTTTATTTACTTTTATATACTGCATTCACTCTTATATTTTTCTGTAATCTTTCTTTGTCTTCATAAATAATTAGTATTGTTGTATGTTTCTATTTTCTCTCCATGATTAACGTTTTATTTGACACGCACATAAAACAAGTTTTGGCTGATAAATTAATTAAGGGTTTATCTTGTTAATAGCGAGTCATATTTACAGCACTAGTAAGTAAACTTTATTTATATAGTGCTTTTCAAAACCAACGTTACTAGGTGCTGTCCAAGAGAGGATTCTCAGAAGTTGGAGCTTATGAGGAGCACCTGAAGGCAGCATCACTCCACACCACTATGAGCCAAGAAGCTGCGATTGATCCAGGACTCTTGATGGAGTTTAGTCCTGGCAGCTTTATGGCTGATAGGCTTTGATATGGCTTTTGATGGCATTGCTTTGAATCTATGCCAGCTGATCTTTTGAGATTTTTTTATTGTGCATCTCGCCACATAGGAAATTCATGAGGAACTTGATTACATATCTGCAGCCAACACCTTTTACTTCAAAAGAAAGGGCGGCAACATGCAACCAAACACTGCAACCTGGACAAACCCCTCTATCAGAGGAAATGGGCCGACCTCTGATATCAGATCTGTGCTTAAGATTAGTGGATGGGTTATATAAAATGGAAAACAATGGAAATAAGGTACTTGATTTACAATGACAAGTAGCCTATGTTTAATGAGTTAGGTGTCACCATGGCTGACTTTGGCGTTGTATTGGTTGTAATTTGAAAGTTGTAAAACAAAACCCCAAACCATTGTCATTCCATTTGACAAGAGGTTTGTGAAAAGATGAAGGAATTAACTACAATTTGTCAACAGGTCTTTAATGATTATCTCATTATCTTTATTTATTTCAGATATCTTGAATGTAGTTGGAAAAGAAATGTCCCTCAGTGGTCGATTAGACTTATATCCTCAATGTACAGGTGGTTTAGCTTTTTATTATATGGCTTATCTATTGACTTGTCAGCTGTATTAGAGCATCCTGGCTCTACCAGACTCACATATTTAGTTAATAAAAAATACAGCATGGTTACAGAAACGTTTTGGCATATAATTAAAGATAATTCTCTACTATAAGATGAAAGAGACAGTCTTCTAAGTCTGTGTCAGGGTCTGATGGCTGACTTGAGCTTGGGGAAGAGTCGCAGAGCGTTCTGCGTCGTCGCCTCCATCACCTTCTCCAGCGGCAGACCTTTGATCTTACTGATGTACTCAGCAGAGACCGAGATGTTTCTGGGCTCATTTCTGACCTGCAGGTTAGGATTCAGAAGAGGAGTGTGATCATCTGAGTGTGCGTAGAATTGAAAGGCATTTTTCAAGACACTAACTTATGAGATTTGTAAGATTTTTTTTTTTTTTGTTTCATGTAAAAAATTATATAACACAGAGAGAACAAAAGAAGTGCAGGTGAGAGAAAACCAAAACCCATGGAGCTTACACAAATATCTACCTCAAAAAACAAAAAACATTGAGATGACAAACTAAACCTACAACTGAAAAGAAACACGGAATAATGAGTTATCATAACCATATAGTTCTGTATCATCCATATGGACTACATCACCAGAAAACAGCACATTTATTTGATTTATGAAAAAAAAAAAACACTTTACCTGCTTTTCTGGACCCAGAGCAGGTGAATCTGTTTCAAGGCAGATATTCTCTAACGGCAACTGTTTCACAAGTTTCTGCTTCTTAGTGGAAAATACACAAAGAAATCATCATCAATCATTAACATTTGATGTTGATAATGCCAACCAATGAAAACAAAGTCAACATGTTGGTGCTGTCTAAACAGACCTGACAGTTTTAGTTGAACTGTAAATGCTTGCATACAAACAAAGAAGATATTTCATACTATACTGATTTGTAACTTATGTAGGTACAGTCACATCACAGAGTTTTGGTTTGTCTATTTAGCTGCACATATCAATGATCAAATATAGAAAGAGGAGACAGAAAATTGCAAATTGTGTAGGGGAAATAAAAAAAACTCAAAGCAGTTATAAAAACATCGAACCAAAATGTAAAAAAGAAACAAAGTCAAAACTGAATTGGATAACTGAGGTTAAATTACAACAAAACTCAGCAGGGAAGAACATGTACAACAACAACAAAATGCATATTATTACAGCAAAAAGGAGTAAAATAAATTCCTGACAGAAAATGAAATTATAGGGAAAGTGAGGGTGTGGTAGTGTGTGCGTGTGTGTGTGTGTGTGTGTGTGTGTGTGGTTTCAAAGATGGAAAAAGTGAAGGATGGAGAGAATGTACTGTCTTTGTTGTGTTACTGAGAGGAAGGTTAAAGCAGTTTGGTTCATAAGACAGTCTAAATTTAAAAACCATTAAACTGTCTTCTGTACCTGTTCACTCCTTATGATGGATGGTGGAATAGAAAAGAAATATCCGGCCTTCACTCCCTCCATGGCAACCGAGGGTTTCCCGTCGAAAGCATGAAGCAGGACTTTCTCGACCCCTAGTGTCGTTTCAGAGGCACTGCGGTTTACTTCTCAGATATTTAAGAGAACAACTTCTGACCATAGGCATATTGTGAATGTGATCCATGCGGTTTACCTTGCTCCTTCAAGAGGTGGATGGTGGGTCTTCCTGCTGACCTTGAATGAACATTTCTAACAATAAAACACAAAACAAATATTATGGACTCTGTTGGCTTGGGGGTATGGCTGCAACTAACGATTATTTTCATTGTCGATTAATCTGTTGATTATTTTATCGATTAATTGATTAGTTGTTTGGTCTCTATAAAATGTCAGAAAATGGTGAAAAATGTGGATCAGTGTTTCCCAAAGCCCAAGATGACGTCCTCAAATGTCTTGTTTTGTCCACAACCCAAAGATATTCAGTTTACTGTCATAGAGGAGTAAAGAAACCAGAAAATATTCACATTTAAGAAGCTGGAATCAGAGAATTTTGACTTAATTTTCTTAAAAAATTACTCAAACCAATTAATCGATTATCAAAATAGTTGGCGATTAATTTAATAGTTGACAACTAATCGATTAATTGATTAATCGTTGCAGCTCTATATTATGGACTCTGTTGGCTTGGGGGTAAGCGATGTCTTTGGAGGATTTCATCATATTGATTTAAAAAAACATATTTGCATATGTTGCAATTGCATGTGGACATAGTTATTTTTCTGCTTAATGTCTCTGTAAGCACTGGAAAAAAAATGCCAGATACTTTTTAGACTATTTAGACTGAATATTAAGATTTATGAATTTTGAATTTAATGAGGAATTTCTTCCATTGTTCAACTTGATTTGTAGGACAGGGATTCAGCATGATGTCAGCATACATCGTTTAGGATGCTGTTAAAAAAATTCTCCTCTGATGGAAAATTGCAGCCTCGTTTGATTTGGAACTGTTTTTTTTTTTTTGACATTAACCACAAAATATTCATAATAAATCACAGTAAACATTCTACAGCAGCTGCAGTGTGACATAAAAGAAATAACTTCCCCCCTCGGATACTAGTTTATATCAGTTATATGACTCACAGTGGGAGATCCAGATGCTTGGCTATCTCCGCTTGACGGATGAGCACCTGCCTTTGGCTCTCTTTATCAGTCTCATTGCTGACATATCTGGGGGTGAAATCCAAGCCCACCTGTTAACAGATGGGGAAACAAACAAGCTAAATGTAACAGACGTGGGATCTTCAGCCTCACAACAGGGTGTGCAGAGAAGAAATCCCAGATAAAGTCACATCAGACGGTGATAGTGAATCTTTACCTCCCCGATAGCCACAAGGTGCTCCTTGTATTTCTCTATGATGGGTAAAGCAGCATCTAGATCCTTCGTGAGAGAAAGAAGAAACAGTCCTTTATTCCTCTGCAGTAAGCTGACTGCAAGTTGTGGGACTAGGAAAATAGAAAACATTACTCCTGTACTGAGAACACTTCACTGGCTCCCGGTACATTATAGAACTGATTTCAAGGTATTACTGCTTGTTTACAAGGCCCTAAATGGTATAGCTAGCTCCTAAATATATTTCTGACCTGCTCACTGGCTATAAACCAATCAGATCCCTCAGATCATCAGGCATGTGTCTCCTAAATGTACCTCGAGTTAAATCTAAATCAGGTGAAGGTGCATTTAGTCACTATGGTGCTGTTCTCTGGAACAAACTACCTGCTGACCTGAGATCTGCTACAACTGTATCCTCTTTCAAAAGCAGTCTTAAAACATTGCTTTTTTCTCAGGCTTTTGGTAGTTAGTGTGTGTTTGCCTTTGTGTGCGTCTGCTGTAGTCCGTGTGTGAGTGCTGTTGTATGAATAGGACGGGAGTTATAAAAAGCTGTATTTTATGTATGTGTGGCTGAAAGGTTATTTTATATATGTGTGTATTCTATCTCCTTATCTGTTTATTGTTACTATTTTGCCCTTTTATGTGAAGTACATTGAACTTACCTGTGTATGAAATGTGCTATACAAATAAAATTGACTTGACTTGACTAATAGTGTAAAACTGAGCAGGCTCATGAGACTGTAACATTGCAGAAGCCATAATTTAATCCAGTGAACTGTATCCCTGTATCCCTGTATCCCTACCTGGAGAGAAGCCCCCCTCTGCTGCTCCGGGGATACCTCTTGAACAGGGTGGACTCCCAAACAGGGGAAAATAAAACCTGGAAACCTGACAAGTGAGTGAAAAGTAGGTTAAAAGCTGACAAAAGTAATGTAGCAGATCACAAATCAGGCTATTCCAGTTGAGAGTTACCTCTGTGACAACTGAATGATCTTGTCAAATTCCCCAGCATGCTCGGCCACAGCTAACAGAGCCAACAGTCCAGCCTAAGAAGTGAAGCAAAGGAATAAGCCATCTGTAGTAAACATTAGCCTGCATGGTGACTACTACTACTTAGCTAACATAGCTTACCTTTTTTGAATTCTCAATCACCTCGTCTATATCCTGATAAAGAGAAGAAGAAACGTTTACACCACATACGTTATTTCAAAGATAATATACCTACCTGTACGCCTACGTATAAAGTGTGGTCATACCTTGTCAAAATCCCCCGCAGAGATATGACAGTGGCAGTCAACGTAGCCATGCATGTGGACAAATGTGCGGTTCAAAACATTGTTAGCCAGCTGGGAAAGCGGCGTCCTGCGCATGTGTGAAGTTGGAGCGCGAGATCTGGAACGCAGCGTAGCCCGGGTGAGCGGAGTTCTCTTCAGTCTGATTGGTTAACTCTACCAGCGAATCACCCGATGAGAACAAAAATCAAACATTCCCAACGAACCAAGAAGCCGTTAACTTCCTTGTTTATAATGTCAAGTCCACTCCCACCGTATTCCCTTTTTGTAGAGTCCCTTCTTGTGTCTTGTTCCTGTCATTTTCGCTTCATCATGTGATATCCCGCACGTCCTCTGATGCGTTTGTTGATTTCGGAAGGAAAATGGTGGTGCGAGGTTTAATCGCTGCTTCTCTAGTCGTATCGATACTGATGATCAGCACCGGTAGATGTCAATATGAACCTACCTGGGAATCCATCGACTCCCGGCCGTTACCTGAGTGGTATGACCAGGCCAAGTTTGGCATCTTCATCCACTGGGGAGTCTTCTCTGTGCCGAGCTTTGGCAGCGAGTGGTTTTGGTAAACTTTTACAAATTCATAGTGATCATATAACATTCTGATGAAGTGATTTCAACTGTGCAGAATAGGGGAGAACGGGGTAAATTGAGCCCGCGAGTAACCATACACAAAATGAATCAGGTAGTCACAGATTTTTGCATAATAATTAATTTAACTGATTCTGTGATGGAGGAGAGTGTTTGGAGAAAGTAGAAAGAGATCCAGGTCAAAGAATCAAATTTTTGCTTCATCTAGTGATTTCATTAAACTAAAGATGTCCTGATTTTTGTATCTAAATGGAAGTACATATATTTGAAGGCCTCTGATATATTAGTTTAGGGCTTTATAAAGTACAATATGAAGAAAAATTACTGATTAATTTACGTGTATCGTTTTACCCCAATGGGCTCAACTGGCTCTGTCCCTATTCTCAACCTACTCTACCCTGGGGTAATGGGAGCCAAAATGTCATGCATTTATCTGTCATATGTCTAAAACTCTATTAGTTACAGAAAATGATTTAGTTACCTTTGGATGACTAACAACCTTAAGTATAACCAAGTAGTAGTAATTATATGCACATGCTGTTTTCAGGTAAACAGCAAACAGAAAACATAGGACTGTTGTCTATTTTATTTATACTTTCTTGAGAAAGGTGTAGTGGAGCATAGTTGTTGTGGGTCCTACATTTTCTCAACACACTTAAGTATACATAGCAACTCTTGTTTGAAATAAATACAGATTTGTTTTGCAATAGTAGCACAACATGTACAAATTTGGCTCATCTTACCCCATTCTCTCCCTACCCCATACTGCATTTTTTTTTCTGTTCTAGGTGGTACTGGCAGAAGCAAAAAATGAAGCCATATGTCGACTTCATGCAGAAGAATTATCCTCCAGACTTCACGTACCAAGACTTTGCACCACGATTCACCGCTGAGTTCTTTGACGCTGAGGAATGGGCCGACATCTTCGCCTCATCAGGAGCAAAATATATCGTCCTAACCACAAAACACCATGAAGGTACAGTATGAGCAGATGCCCTTTAGTGCGTTTCGGCCTACATTCAGTTTTCAGTACGCATGTATTGCTTGTTTCAGGCCTGGTTACTTTATTGGCAATGAGACTCAGGATTAGTTTAAGGCCCATTAACGTCTAGAACAATAACTATAAAGATAACTATAACTGTTTCCAACGAAAAAATTGAATCGTTCTAAGTAGATACAGTGTCTGTTTTTCCCATTACAAACTATAAAAAAAAAACTATAACTATATTTTTGGTTTAATCTCAGAGCGATTTTTTGGGATGCAGAGACAACGATAAAACATTTTCAACCAATCAAATTCAACAAGGTATCATTGTAGTTTACAGTTATCTTTATTGTTATTGTTCTAGATGTGAATGAGCCTTTATATCTTTGGCAGTTTCCTGGCCAGTAACACTGCCAGTAAGATGGATGCTTATTCAAAGTGCCAAACAGTGCATACTTGTGCATACTAGTGCATTTGTCGTTTGGGTGGATCCACTGGGAATAAAATCCCTGACCCTTGCAGTGCCATAGCCATTGAGACACACAGGATCTGTATCGTGTTCTCTATGTTTTTCTCAGGTTTCACACTATGGGGCTCCAAAAACTCCTGGAACTGGAACGCCGTGGATGTTGGGCCGAAGAGAGACCTGGTGGGGGAAATGGCGAGCGCCCTTCGTGCTCACAGTGACCTGCGTCTGGGGCTGTATCACTCCCTCTTCGAGTGGTTCAACCCGCTCTTCGAACAGGACGCCGCCAATGTCTTCACTACCAACTACTTTCCTACCACTAAAACTCTGCCGGAGCTTTACGAGATCGTCACCAAGTACAAACCAGAGGTGCTGTGGTCCGACGGGGATGGAGATGCACCTGACAAGTACTGGAACAGCACCGGGTTCTTAGCCTGGCTCTATAATGACAGGTGATGAAAAAACAGCTGAATTCATCGGTGATTGTTTTCATTCCACTGTTTTGTTTTATTTCAATCATCATTTCCCTGGTCAGCGTCATGTTCACCTGTTTGTCGTCATTGATAAAATAAAAACTGTGAATGAAAAGTGTTTGTTCTCCTGCAGCCCGGTGCGAGAGACGGTGGTGACAAATGATCGGTGGGGCTACGGCTCCATCTGCACCCACGGAGGATATTACACCTGTGCTGATCGCTACCAGCCGGGACACCTGCTCAAACACAAATGGGAAAACTGCATGACCATCGACACCAAGTCCTGGGGCTACAGACGCAACGCTCCGCTCAGAGATTACCTCACCATCGAGCAGCTTGTGGCGGTGAGAGCTGGAAATTTTATTAATCTGTAAACTGTTTTATCGGGTAACCAACATGTTCAACTGCTCCGTCTAAATCAGCTCATGCAGTGTAATTAAATGGCTGAGATAAACTGAAAATTGAACTCAAAATTATCATAATTATCCACATGATGGCTCAGTGTATTTTATTACGTCTCAGTGTGAAATGGAATCAGACAGTCTTAATAACAGAAAATAATATTTTGCTCACCATGACCTTGTTACTGAAATGTTTAATGCACAGATGTTTCAGGGAGAGCCCGTCCTCATTGTGCGTAATCTATTACAACATTCAACAGTTTTGTTATTACGCTGTTTATGAGGATCTAGCACTCATGCATAAAAAGTTAAGCATTACAATTGAGTGTGTTGTTTCTCTCATGTTAATTTGAAACTCGTACACAGACAGAAGAAATCTTTTCCACATATCAAAGGTGTTACATTAATAATATCATTGTCAAATTAATTGTGATGACTTGATGACGTGATGATTACCATAAACAAATGAGATCATGGTCAAGCCTCTATCTCATGCCAGTGGTATGAGCTAGTGTTTCTCAAAATTAAGACCACATTTCCTCTAAACTTCATTCATTGCTTCCTTTCATAAAGGGGATGTTGTCACTTGCCACAATTTTGCACTGGAAAATTTACAGCACAAAACAGTTTTGTGCCGTAAAGCAGTCCAGGAGTTTTGCATGAAATTCAAACCCGGTGGCACACAATATAAAATGCAGCGTAGAAACCAGTAGAGGCTGCCAATCCTCTCAGCGATGGTCTCGTTCGTTCACATAAATTATACTAATGTCTCAAAATGAATGTGGTAATGATTTATTGATGTGAAAATGCGACACATACAGTAGCACCTTTTAACTGTGAGCTGCCTGTGTGTCCCAGATGTTGGTAGAGACTGTGTCCTGTGGGGGAAACCTGCTGATGAACATCGGTCCCACGCACGATGGGAGGATTGCCCCGATCTTCGAGGAGCGTCTGAGGCAGATGGGCCAGTGGCTGAAGGTGAACGGGGAGGCGATCTACAACACCACAGCCTGGAGGGTTCAGAACGACACTGTCACCTCCAACGTCTGGTGGGTCCTCACTTGTGTTTGTGCTGACATTACATCATGAAAAATTGATAAACCCCTGCACCACTGAAAAAATGTTTTTTAGGGTGCTGGCAAAAACCACTGTTGCAAAGTATTGATTCTTGCCGCACACCAAATCTCTGGAAAAAGTTCCCCTATTTCACTCTTTTTATCTCATGTAAAATAAAATAACTTTTTCTAGAGATTTGGTGTACAGCAAGAATCAATATTTTGCAACAGTGGCGTTTGGTTTGCTTGGATAGGAGGAGATACAAACAGAGCGACAAACACATGAGATATATCACAATGATTGTAGCTTACACTCGTTTCCATCACCAGCCTCTAGATGTTAGGAAATTTACAGTATACATCGAAATATATTTTCTCTTTATTCCAAATATCCTGCTTTTAAGATCCTCATTGGAACAGAGTGAAGAAACGTTCCTTTAGATGGCAAATAAGATTTAAGTCACTACTGTCTAGTGGCTCGAGGGGTTTCCACCAACTGATTCTCCACACCTCGATTGCACATCACTAATTCATATGTGTACACAATTTATGTACCAAGACTTCCTCAGTTTTATAAATCCTGTTAACTTCATGCCTGTTATAAAAGATAGTATCATAAGAAGATCAGATATCATTAATTATATTTTCTGCATGCTCATACAGCAGCCTACATATTGTTGAATAGATAGAAAGCTCACAAATGGGATTAATTTTCTACAGGTACACATACAGACCGCAGGAAAAGTCTATCTTTGCCATTTTACTTGAGTGGCCGAGTGACGGATCTGTGATTCTGCATGATCCTGTGGTTACTGAAGGAAAGACTCAGGTGAGGGACCACATGACTTAACAAGTGCTTTTCTTCAAAGCACCTTACAGTACCACACGAACATACATTATTAGTATCGGTTGGCCCAGAGTGAATCAAATCCCGACACTGGCAGCACTCTAGCCATTGAGCTATACAGGTTTTAGTCACTAATTATCACTAGGAATTAGGGTTCGACCAGTATGGGCTTTTGAACGTCGATACCAATATTTTTAGACTGAAGTCACTGATATTTTGTGCTGATATTCAATATCTTTACATTTGACTGGTTTCAAAAAAGTACAATTATTCAGTGTTTCCCCCTGAACTTTATTCTTGTCAGGGTGGAAAATAATTCAATTCTTTTAACCGGGTTAGCAGCTCCTTAAGGCGGGGTGACCCACTGCACCTATTGGTAGGGGAAAATCTGGGATGATTTAAATGAAGCATGTAGTTACAAAAAACAAAATTGAACGAGTAAGTTAAATGTGTAAAGAAAATAAAATTCCACTGCAGGTTTTTAAAGGCTGTTTTTATGTAACTGTGGTCAGGGAAGAACCTCCATCATATCAGAGGCGGACAACACTTCCTGACTGATATCTGGTATTTAATAAAGGTTAATATTGGCCCAATATATCAGCAAACCAGTCTAGCTCTACTAGAAATTCCAATAATCAAGTTCCATCTTGGGAATTAAGTCTGACTGTTTTTTTGACTGTCTCGCTCTTGGAGAATTTCTTTATTTTTCCCCATGCCAACTCAGCTTGTGTGTTGCTTTCGTTGTTCTGTAAAAGCTGGTGCTGCTGGGTCACGGGTCTGTGAGGTGGGAGCCCGTAAAGCCCGGCGGCCTGCGGGTTCTCCTGCCTCAGCTGTCCTGCAGTCAGACGCCGTGCCAGTGGGCCTGGACGCTCAGGCTGACAGCTGCCACTTAAAGAGAAACCAGAGAACCTGCAGAGGAACGGACGGAGCGGCGGGCAGCGGGACGAGCCGGGGCGAGCCGGGGCTTACACCTTTTAATCCCTGAGCACAACCCCCCGAAATAAATCTGATGTGTCCATCCTGACAGTTTGCAGTCCGACTGAAAACCTGAGGATATTGTTACAAAATCAAAACCCAAATGTATGTAAATGTACTTGCACTCAAATGTATTTCAGTTTTTTAAAGGATGGTGTTTTTTTAAATAATCATGCAGGGAATGATGAATAAACTTTTATACATTATCAGCATTAAACTACCATTATGATCAAAGAGTGTAATGCTGTATCTTAAGGTGTATGACAGCAGCCTACTGGGTAAATGTAACAAATGGGACTTTAGATGTGAAAACAACATTCAGAAAGATGTGAATCCTTGAAACTTTTTCGCCTCAGGTGATTTTTGTCACTGTGTAACTGCACTTTTTTTCTTTTTTCTTTTTTTTTTTTAATTCAGAGATACTTGATTTTTAATCCTAGATTTTTTAATGTGATTTTATGCAATCTGCAGCACTGTTAAGTATGATGAATGTTTAATACCTGATGGAATATTGAAATAAAATAACTGAATCATCTTTTCAAATAATCCTACTGGATTTATAACTCATTCATCCTACAATGAATCCACCTTTTATCACATTTTGATTGTGTCACTCAGGTTCAATTTTTACACTCCTGCTCATGCCTGGTCATCTCAGTCTGTGTGCCTTTACAGCGCCCCCTGCTGTCCACACATATAATGACACCACAGGCGTGCAAGCCATTTTAAAGCACGCCCACGGCGCACTGACCGCGCGCCCACGAGATGACAGCCGTTTGCAGACCCAGGAAGAGACCGGCCCCTCTGTGCACTGACAATGCATCTGAAAAATGTAGGTCAAATGAAGGTATCTGCATGTTGTAAAAAGGAGCGGTAAGCCTCGTCGTTGCAGGTTGGACAGAGGAAATGACTTTTTTTTTTTTTTTTTTTTACATTTTCCCCAGGTGACTGCGCTCCTTCCCGCACCGCTCCTATAGTTAGAGGTCTATTTGTCACCTGAGCTCGTGGGTCCAGCAGCACAGCGCAGGGCAGATCTCACTGTTGTGTCTGCTCTCTGTTGCACGCCTTAAAGGTGGGAGGTCCTTGTTCTGCAAATGTTCCATGACGTGAAGGTGGGGGGTTTGCAAGGGGTTCTCACGTCCATGCGTTTCCCCCCCATCAGCAGGCTATCCCCAGTCTGGACCTGCATATGAAAACTGATCCCCTCAACAACAACAACAACAACAATAACGACAGGGGGGGAGAAAAAAGCTGTAGTGATGCGGCCAGACGCACAATGGATTGCACATACAGCGGGATTGCCAAAGTATAACAAAAGTAAGGGACTTCAAGTGGAAACCTATGACTTTTAAGAATGCATATTATTCCTGTAGTCTAGACCAGCTGAATCAGTATTTGTGAACAGCAGAAACTCTCAAACTAAATGCCCAAATTCCAGAGAACTATGCCTTGAAGCTATTATTAAAAAAATAAAAATAAAATCTGAAGCTGCTCCATAGACAAAGAACAATGAATGCAGTATTTATTTTATAGACCCACAGGATGTTTGATTTTTTTTTATACCCAAATTATCTTTATTCTCATCTGCACTGCAACTATGTTTTCATTTCAGTATTACAACAGGTTACTCACAGGCCTAATCTGTTATTGCATTTTCCTATAACTCTAAAGCAATTAAGTAATCATTATCACATATTGATCTACTGAACGGCTGACATGAATTAAGCCCCCGTTCCTTCAGTCATTTTGCAGTCTCGGTGCCATTAAACTGTGTAAGTAATTATGTAGTCAGGAACTTGGAAACCATTACAGACATTGGCATTGTTGCTATGGAAACACACAATTATGTCAGATTATTTTCAGGTATTGCTGTGATAATGGCTCAAGCATGCCATTTTTTTTTTTTTTTTTTGGGGAGGCTAACTTCAGGGGAGAGTGAATGAAAGAATTCATCGGTTACTTAATGAAAAAGTGACTGAATAGCTGAATGGATTAATGACACATATTGTTTATACAGTGTTTATTGGCATGGCATTTATTGGCCGTTTATTCAGTCCGCAGTGTTCAGTGTCACTTGTCATTGATATCTCAGTCAGACACATGACAGCCACTACAGCCAGCAGGGAGGAAAACCTCATTCCTTCCATTCATAAACATTTCTCTCTCTCTCTCTCTCTCTCTCTCTCTCTCTGTGTCTCTCCCCCCTGCCCCCCCCCCTCTCTCTCACTCTCCCCTCCCATCTGTTTTAGCACTAATATCATTAGAGGCTTGCTAGTAGTAGGGTGCATGTGTGGCATTCAATCACATGCAAATTTGTGGCAGATTTGAAGCGGTCAGCAGAGCCGTGTGCTTTAGATAGTGGAAATGCCAAGCAGTGTGGAACATCCTGGGGGACAGACCATTATATTTATAGAGACGGGCGACTTGACCTTCACTGCACATTGAGTATCAGCCATTTTAGTGCAGCTCCTCTAGATACTGAATACAGCATAATGGATCTCAGCTGCAGTGCAGTTAGTTAGCCTCAACTTCATCGTTGGCTTGTTATAGGCTATATCTAATAATAGCTCTCTGCAATTCCATACTGTGGAAGGACTGCACCGATACACAGGCTCTGCATTCACTGCTTTTTGGCGCAGTTTGTGTTGCTGTTTTCTAAAGGAAATGTGCTGTGAAATTATAGTTTTGCAGGCTTGCCATTTGGCTTGGATTTCGAACTCTTTCAAGATGTTAGGTCCGACTTTAAGTTGTTACATAAGGTTCAGCAAGCAAACCTTTGTCATGCTGTGTTAGGCTTTACGTTACGAGTAAGCCTCTCTTAAATTTCCCTTAACCATAGTAAGCACAGCTGGTGCAAACCCGTATCCAAGGACTCCTATTCATAGAGGCACCCAGTTGTTCTCACCCAAAGGCACATAGTGAAACTGAAGAGGATGGTCAAAGCGGGTCAAGTATTTATAGTTGTGTAAATTGTATTGTGTTGAAAGGCCAAAGTTTCACACAAATGACAGAGGTGGACGCTGACCATATTGGTTATTGTTTGTATTTGGGAAAAGACCTGGTTTGTGTTGTGTTCAGGGGTTTTAACAACAACTGCCAGACAAAGGCTGCTAAATTTTGATTGTTGCAGGTTTACTCTTCCAGCCACTTTGGCAGATACCCAAACATCATTTAAAAATGTATTCAAAATGTCAAATTTGCTGGTTTGTCTTGTACTCTACAAGACACTCTGACAGGTAAACAACCAGTCTCCTCTAATCTAAAAAGCAATTTGTCTGGCTATTGAATTTTAGAATCAAAATGACCTGACCTGATCATTTTGACCTGTGGATCAGAGAGTTAGTTGTCCTGGTCACATTTCCTCTGAATGTTATCCTTAGAAATTGGTTAAATAGCTTGTTGATCAGGAAGGATTTCTTTCTTCCTTTCTTTTTTTTGCAGAAGAGTTAATCAAAAGCTTTCCAGATGCAACAGTAGGCATAACATAGATGTAAGAAACAATAATACAGTAAGAAGATAAAATGAATAATTTCCATGAAAAATATGATGCATTATATAGTAAAAAAATTAATTACAGGTAGAAAAAAAGTAAATAAATATACAGGTTAAGATCACAGAGTTAGGGGCTATTGCAGAAATCTATTTTCCTATTGTTTTCATTGTTTTCAACTTCATGGTTTAATTAAGTAATTAATCTCAGTCCTAATACATTTGCGTTTACAAGAGGAGAATTTAAATTTGTGAATAAAAAAACTTAATGTTGAATATATAATAAGACAACAGAGTCTCCGGCTTTGTGCTTATAATAATAGTAGCATATTATTTTCTTTTTTGTGAAATCATGTAATCAGGAAGTACTGATTGCTGCGAAGTTGTTACATTAATGTCGAGGCTGTAATAACACCATCTCACACTGAACTCATACATCTCACTGACAGGATGAGGTTTGCAGCTGCACATAATCTGCAGCATTGTCCTAATTTTGCCATGTTAATGACACCCTCATCACGACACTCTCCATTCACAAAGCGAATCCTGTCGTGACGGGAGGAACTGGCTCTAAACAGGCTGTGGGTGTCTTGTAATTCAGAGAACATGTCTCATTTCAGCAGCATCCTCACGAGCCCCATGCTGTCTTTTCATTTAATTCATGTCAGTCTACACATTGAACATAATCGCTCTGTGATAGATGTATATTCAGAGTTGTGCCATGCCATTAGTTTCTTTCAAAGCGCTTGTCACTTTTTGAATTCCTCTTGTGGTCTCTATATAGTATTATTCACACTTTCTGTCCCACTGGTTTGTGTATTTATTACTGTATATTTAAATAGGTATTTGGAAGATGTGTGAGTCTGTGTACCTAAAGGAATTTGTGTCTGTTTTCATTCAGACCGCACCGACACAAATTCTAGCAAATCTGGCTGATGTGAAATTAAATCACTGACTCTTGAAATGAATTGTGGCTGTCTAGAACGGCGTGGTTTAGCTCTTTGCTTCGTGATATCCGACTCGCCGCTTTGTGTGTAGTGTGAGGCAGCTGCTGCTCTGCTTTGAAACACAGAGAGAGAGGAAAAGCGTCCTTAAACGTGGGCTGTTGTGTAATCCCTCCCAGGGCCCCTTTGCTATTTTTGTGCCTGGGTCCGCACGTCACGGTTGGGTATTTTCTCTGGTGACTAGCTCGCATCAATAGATCTTCTAATGTACACCCAGTCAGCCAGCAGCTTCATGACTGATGGGACTTTACCTTGCTAATTTATTTCATTATTGTTACCCAGACATGAGGAGAATGGAAAAATGGACTATGCAATATGAGGAATGTCACGTGTGACTGTCAATATGGGACAGGGGACTATTCAAATGTCAGGTTTGTATGAGGATTATATTTGATATCTGAATGTCAGCTGCTGTATGAGCGGAGCCTTTTTCCCATCAGACTGTGTGCTTTATGTCATACTGAGCACTGTTGATTCATTCTGCATGCTATGTGCTGTGTGCCGCTGTTACAGTATCACAGGGGGTTAGACCATCCAGGTTCTCTGAAGCCGGTCATTTACGGATGATATTTATGGATTTGTTGTCAGTGTAAGGCTTCATGCCTGTTCCCTTTAATGGCCATCTTAGCTTCTAATGATGTAATGCAGTGGCATAACGAAGCTCTCCATAGCCTTCATTTGTTTGCTCATTGTCCTCTGGCATGTGGAAAGCAGTAAAGGATGTGCTTCACCGATGTCTGCTGTCCACATGAATGTAGCCGTAAAGTCGTTTGTCCATCCATGCGAACATACTGTACCACATAATCACCCACAGTCTGCCCACAGTCATCCAGAAACACACCTACTGCCACCCACCTGCCTCCTGTTGTGGCACGTCATTGCTGCTGTGTCACATATTTTTGTGTAGATTAGTGTTTGTTACCAGGAGTAGGAGGAAATTCACCATAAAGGGACTGAGGTTACAGTTCCTATAGAAAAACTCCAGTGTGTTGAGTGGACTTGTCAGTGTGACTCAGGAGAGGGGCTGAATGTGTCGGCTCTGTTCCCTCTCTATCGAGCTTAGTTCAAAGGTATGCATTGTTTCTGAGGGTCTTATCTCTCTGTCACTCTGCACCCATATTCCCCTTCCCTCCTCTCTCAGCCGGGAGAGGATGGAAACTAAGCAATGAGGTCAGACCGACCTTGAAAGGGAGCTCCCTACCAGGCCTCTGAATTTTGTTACCCCCAGGCACCCCACTTAGTTTACCTCTGTAAACCTCCCCGCTGGAACATGGACCGCTCCAGACCGAGGCAGCCCCCCCCGCCACCCCCCCCACCCCCCATCCTTCATATGCCTTCCATATTTTCCCTGTATCCCCCTCAGGAAGAAGCCCTCAAATCCGTCTGACTGCGTAGCTATTGAGCCATATGTAAAGAGCCAAGGAGGCATTTTGCCATTCGCAAAATGCGAACAGGGGATTATCATGCTCACAGCTGCTTTTATGCATCTCTCGGCATCTTGAGAGTCACCTTGGATTCATATCCTCTGGTTTATGCCTGAGGAGTGTGTGGTGTTCTAACAAAGAAAGAGCGGCAGGGAGAGCGAGAGTCGGAGGATGTCCTAATTAAGGGGAACTCAGAGGGTTTGAACCAGATAATCTTACATAACCTCGTTAGGGAGGACGCAGCCTTTGATACTGAGAAGATGGAAATGACATGCCCTCAGAGACACATCCCCATGGTATGCAAGTAAAGTGTAGTGGCACACCAATCCACTTTATCCAGGGAATGATAAGTGTTATTGTTGCTTTTGTGAGTCCTGCATGGGTATGTACAGTATGTGGTCCTGTGTAGCTCAGTGTGTAGACTGTATGGCACTAACACAGACAGGTTGAGGGGTTCGACTCCCACTGGAGCCAACTATACTGAAAACGGTGCTTTGGATAAAAGTGTTGACTGAATGGAATATGTTTATAGAAGAACATTTCAGCATTTTGTGCAGGTATGACATTAAAATGGGGTGCAGGTAGTACAGTTTCTTTGATAGCGACAGGCTCATGATCTGACATTTCGTTACCATGACTGTTCTGGGTCTAGTTTGTAAACAATGACACTTATGTGCGTTGGCATGCATAGACACACACACACACACACACACTCTAGCTCAGTTGGCACTCAGACATTTTAAGGGTCACTGGGCGAGTATGTTTTGAAATTGTGTCGCTGCCACTTCTAGATTTTAACACAGTTGTTTTTATAGCACAAGTATTACAAAATTGGTATCAAGTCCTCCATCTTCTGCAGTGTTTAAAAAGTGTAAAGTATTTTACTTGGGAAGACCATTTTCAGTTTTCAGCATTCAAACCTCTATTGAAGTTTAGAAGATTTTAACTGAAATTGAAAAGTTAGATCCAGGACATAGAATGAAGATATGCTTTAACATATCATAGATGTGTTAAAGCAGTATTTTTGGACTAGTTTTAAAACAAAAAAATCTAAGAAAGTGGTACTGAGGTTCCTAGAGAAGCCGATGTTGATGGTTGACCATTTATTAACTCATATAGAGGTATTTGCACTTACAAATTTAAATGTTCAAATAGAAGTGAAATATCACTTTAAGGAAAAGGAGTTCATTTTGAGTCTCTCCAAAGCTCGCTGAAAGAGGATGGTGCTGTGGGGATGGATTAGATCCCTATCAGATTCATGTCAGCTCTACGGTATCTGTGCACACACACACACACACACACACACACAAAACAAATGCACACACACATGCGCAGATATACACATGTGCATGCGCCTAAAAACACACATACACACGTACATACACACTCACAAGGCTCCAGTAAATGTAGGGCATCTGCCAGGGGTAAGATGAGGTACTGTAGGTATTTTAGAGGCTGGTAAAGAGACTGATTTTTCCATTCCTGCTGTGAATGGAGCTCATTATGAATTTTATACTCCAATTTTATTAGGAGGACTTTTGGGAAACAGCCTTGAATAGCCCTCACTCTCAGGGAGTGGATTTACACTCAATTTTAACTGTGGAATTGTTGACGGTTGACTTTTTTCCTCATTTTCCTTCTTTATAACCTCCTTATGTGTGGTTCAGCGGTCCTAATCTTGATCATTGTTGTTCATCCATCAAAGTATGCCATAATGTTTATTTTTCCTTTTGTTGAAACTTAGAAACTATTGTTTTATTACATGGACTGTCTAAGCCTTTGCTAATGCACAGACATATCAGATTATCATCATATTAGATATTTGAGTCCACTAATTCTCAATCTGTCTATCTGTGATTTCTTTCAGATGACCCTTCCCTGCAATCAATTCACATGAATGATAATATTACTACAGTTACATAACAGATATTGTCCTTGAAAATCAATCCCAAAGAAGGTGACATTGGATTCATGGAGTCACTTGAAACTACTGCAGGGGTGAAAAGCTCCACAGAGGGTCAGGACAGAAATGTTGCACAGAAAAAATGCACAGCAGAGCCAACGGCTGCGCAGACTAAGAGAAGCCCATCGGTCGAGCTGGAGGGCAAGGGGTGGCACCGACAACTGCAAGAAGGTCAGAGCAGAAACACATGTGTTTTCAAAGAAATGTCTGACTCAGGGAAATCACAGCAATTAGAAGATCAGCACTCCCAGCCCCACGCCACAAGCCATCAAGACTATGAGTTGTCTTCATATCCGCTACAGGGGGCGAAGCCATTTCCCATTGGCAGACAGAAAGCTGTAGGTCACTTGGTTTGCGCTCAGTCCCCAGGCGGCTGTGGACCCGCCTCCCACAGGAAGTCCCCCAGTTTGCCCGAGGTCCTCCAACAGTGTTCCCATTCAGGGATGGATCAGCTATCAGAGACTGTGTGTAAGATGGAACAGAAACCACAAAAGCCTGGGAAGTATGTTTGTGATTATTGTGGAAGGGCATGTGCCAAACCCAGTGTGCTTAAGAAACATATTCGGTCCCACACTGGGGAACGGCCCTATCCCTGTGTCCCCTGCGGATTCTCCTTTAAAACCAAGAGTAATTTATACAAACACAGAAAATCCCATGCTCACTCGGTCAAAGCTGGAACAGTGCCATTCTCAGAACTTGGTTCTTACAATGCCAATACAGACCAGGGGTCTTTTGAAGGGGAAGGAGAGTTATACTCTGATGCTGAGCAAAGCACAGACACGGACGAGGACACTCTCAATGACCCGCTGCTGCTGTTGGACTCTCCAGTTGAGGGATCAGATAACACTGCTGTAAAAGTACTAAATCTCATTGCTCAGAAAAAGGGAGTCACATCGATGTCAGCTCAGGATGGTTCATCCCAGCTCCAAGAAATCAATGCACCTCCTGCTGTTGCTCAGGCTAGCCGTGCAATTCAATCTTGCACCATCAAACAGAGGCTTGCACTCCGGCTCTCCGAGAAAAGAAGCAGCGACTCTGACCAAAATCTCTCCCTCCCTAGTCAGTCCAGCAAGGGCAGTACGGACTCCGGCTACTTCTCGCGCTCTGAGAGTGCCGAGCACCAGACCGGCCCTCCGAATACAAACGCCAAGTCCTATCAAGAAATTATGTTTGGGAAGTGTTACAGGCCGAGCCCTAAACAGGCAACAGCTTTTGTGACTTGCGGCACGGAGTCGAGCGATTACACCGGGAAGCGCTCGGAGAAAGGCGTTTCCCGCGTTTTCACCCAAGAAAAAGACATTGTTGAGTCGATTAAAATAAACACAAAGTCATTCACAAGGGAGGAGGTAAAAGAACCGCAGTTAGACAGCGGCTCTGACATGGGGCCTCTGATCAGGAGCAACTCGATGCCAACGTCCTCAGCAGTCTGTCTCAGTATGCCCCAAGCCCTCAGAGGCAGCCACTCTTTTGACGAGAGGACAAGCACCGGGGGCATGAGGAGACTCAGGAGGCAGGCTGCTTTCGAACTCTCTGCACATGACGGCCACACAGACACTGACAGCCATGGAAAGATGACTGAGAGTGGCATCTCCCCCTCAGGACTGGAAATGGAAAATTACCCCTCTGCGGCGTCTAATATCAGCCATCAGAGACACGCAATGGAGCTGGCAACACGGAAGCGTCGGAAAGAGAAGAGGGAAGAGGAGGATTTACCAGGTCAATATGAGGCCCATCATGAACAATGTGAGGACATGTTTGACTCAACCAAGGACTATGATTCAAAACAAGTTAGCCAAGGTGCCCTGGGCATTATAGCACTAGCGAAAGGACATTCTCCAAGTATGCAAACGCAGATGGACAGATGTGACATGGAGATATCAATGAGCCCTGAAATTTCTGGTAGAAAAAACTTAGGGAATGTAATTTCTGTTATCCAACACACAAACTCAATAAACAGGCCTCACTCTGAACAGTCAGAATCTTACAAGTATCATGGGCAGAGGCAGGAAAATATTTCATTTCAATCTATGGAGTCGACTGAAACGTACGAGATGGAAAGAAGCGATAGTAGACTAGGCCAGTCGTTTCAAATGGGGCCCAAACTAGTGCGACAGCCCAACATACAAGTCCCAGAAATTAGGGTCACAGTAGAGCCTGACAGTCCAGAAAAAGCTCCAGAGGTGCAGGTGAAGGAGCCTGAGAGGCACGTGGAGGAGTTTCAGTGGCCACAAAGGAGCGAAACTTTAGCACAATTCCCCCCGGAAAAGCTCCCTCCAAAGAAGAAAAGGCTACGCTTAGCTGACATTGAGCACTCCTCTGGTGAATCTAGCTTTGAGTCTGCCTGCACCAGTCTCTCCCGCAGTCCGAGCCAAGACAGCAACTTATCTTATAGCTCCACCTTCTCCTTCGACAGGGAGGAGAGCTTTAAGTCTGTCTCCCCAGCCAGGCAGGATGAATTTGGCAAACCGCTAGAGCTCTTAGCTGTGCCGGGAAGCGGGCACTCCCTCTCTGTGCTCAACCAGCGTCAACAACATGAAATGAGACGCTCCTCCTCGGAGCAGGCGCCTTGCAACTTGCGCAAGGAGTTCCCAGAGGTACGCAGCATATCATTTGACTATGGCAGTCTTTCTCCAACATCCAAAGTTAGACACGCGGACATCAGCACTGGCCACTCCGCTGTGAAGGAGAGAAGGAGGGGCAACTTGGTGCGGCAGGAGTCACTGAATATGGACGCTGAATTAACACAAGTCCCATCACATGTGTTTCCGCAGTACCTCAGCAACACCCTTCCATTCACTGCAACTGCGCTGCTGCCACAGACTTTGCCAATATTTGCCACTGGGAATACATGCCCCCAGCTGTCCCATCCCAGCCTGTTAGTCCCTGTTAGAATCCAGACTCACGTGCCATCTTATGGTAGCATTACATACACTACTGTATCGCAGATTTTTGACAATCAGTATGATGGCGTTAGCTCCACTACCGTCACCTCTCAGAACCAAATCTCCCGTCTGTCTGGAAATCTTGATTCTCATAACATATTAGGTTATACGAGGACACCGTCGATGCACACCCTCAGTGTCGAAGCCCTCGATTTGTCATCCGCTAAGCTCAAGACGGGCATCCCTCTGTCTCTGACCTCCAGAACTATCTCAACCACTAACGCGTCCAGCGGCGGCGCAAACAAACGCATGCTATCCCCAGCCAGCAGCCTGGACATTTTCATGGAGGTCAAACAGCAAAAACGTGTGAAAGAGGAAAAAATGTTTGGTCAGATTGTGGAGGAGTTGAGCGCCGTGGAGTTGGGGAAATGCAATTTGGCTGAAGAGAAAGGTCACAGGTCAGAGATGCAGGGTACATCCACACCTCATGCTCAGGATGACTCACATAGAAGCAAATTCATCGCACTTCAGCAAAAAGTGACAGAGACCACTGACCACGGTGTTGAATCAGCTATGGAGAGCAGCTCTCTGGAAACCGGCTCCCCGCTGTACTCCATGATGTCAGTCAGTGAAGTGAAAGAAGTTGGCATGGAGAAAAGGGTGCAGATGGACATGGTGGCGCAGCTGGTTACCAGTCAAGACATCCTGATCTCAGACGCCGAGCATTCAAGACTGTTATCTCAGTTTCCAAGTCTTCGCACAACGACAGGTGTGAGCTGGTGTTTTCTCAACTACACCAAGCCAAGCAGCTCTCACAGCAACGCCCCTTTCTCCTCCGTGTACGCCACCTGGTGTGTGAGTCCCCACAACCCCAACCCCCCTGATCTGAGCACCAGTGCCGCCCTGGCTCTCCTGCGGTCGAAACAGAGGGGAGACAAGGTTATATACACTGTGGCTGCCATGTGTCAGCCTGGCACGGGGAAACTGGTTTCCTCCTTAATCTTATGGAGGCAGACAATGGAACAGGTGAGAAAATGATCCCCTGTCTGTATAGTTTCTAAAGCATACCACTTCCTCACATGTTCAAAATGTCAGTTTAGAGCTATAGCCTTATTTTCAGATTAATAAACATGCATTTATAACATTTTTTAATTGGCTTTGAGTGGTTTTCATAGGCTTTAGTGTCATGAAACTTGCTCTGCTCATAAAGGACCATGCAAAGCTTTAGTTCAAGCTGCACTAGGCAACTTTGCACTTTGGCACCCAGTGGCAGCGAGAGATAACTGTTTGAATCTTTGATAGTTTGATAGTTTTTGATAGACTTCATAACCCAGAAAAAAATGTAACATCATGTCAGCAAACTGCAAACTCCAAATGTTTTGGCAGCGGGTTCAGCCATCGTTGGTGAGTCCAGCTCTCTCTGGACGGAGCGCTCTCTCACTGCTGTTTACGAGAAAGTTTTATATTTCGATTCATCACTGTCTGTGCGCCAAGATTTCCTGGCAGTGAAAATACCAGACACCAGAATTTCATTTGAGCGAATAGGGTGAATCTATGGTGTCTGAATTAGGGGGGATGGGACACTCTTCTCTGTTGCAGCCCCAATTTGCAATTTAGGTTTATAAAATGGGTGTATTTTAAAATCTTGCCTAGTGCAGCTTTCAAGTAAAAACACGAAAATCCACAAAACCGGAGACGCAAGCTTTTTTCACAACAGCAGAGTTATGCATGTGTGCAATTCTCACTGCGTAATTGCATGTGTAACATACAGTCTCTTGGAAGCATCACGTTACATTGTCGATATTGCGTGTGCTTAAACTGGATGTTAACAAAATGTTTGTTCATCTGACTCAGCTGCAGAGGAAACCGGAGCTCAAAGAGGTGGACGTCACCTATGGGAAGAAGGTGAAAGACATCAGCTGCAGAGTGAAAACCGCCAAGGAGGAGTGGAAAGAGAGGGAGGCTTCCACAACCCAAACAGTGCCAACACGCATTAAGATCTTCGAGGGAGGGTCAGTCAAGCTATTACTTACCATGATACTTGTCATTTGTCCTGACAGCAAATACAGTAGTTATATTATGACATTAGTGAATGATTTATGAAGGAAGGGCTTTAAGGGCTATGCTATTTTTTCCTTTATATGTTTTCAGGACTGTTATTTTCTTCATTAGAGGATTAAAAGATTGTATCCATCCCTCAGGTACAAGTCCAACGAAGACTATGTGTATGTCAGAGGTCGAGGCCGGGGGAAATACATCTGTGAGGAGTGTGGTATCCGCTGTAAGAAGCCGAGCATGCTGAAAAAACACATCCGCACACACACAGACGTGAGACCGTACATCTGCAGGGTCTGCAACTTTGCTTTTAAAACTAAAGGTGGGCATTCCCCAAGTCTTCTACACTAAAATGACCAATGCTGATTCTATGGATGATTATTTATTCCTTATTTATGACTTATCCGTCTGCAGGAAACCTGACTAAACACATGAAGTCAAAGGCGCACATGAAGAAATGTCTTGAGCTGGGTGTGTCAGTTACAATGGATGACACAGAGATACAAGAGCATGGTAAGATACCGAACTACACTTCCACTCAAAAGTTTGGACACATGCATTTTTCTTTATTTTTACTATTTTTCACATTTTAGAATAATAGTAAAGACATCAAAACTATGAAATAACACAAATGGAATTATACAGTGACCAAAAAAGTGTTAAACAAATCAAAACTATCTTATATTTTAGATTCTTTAAAGTAGCCGCCCTTTGCCTTGATGGAAAGGCAAAGGCTTTGGAAAGAAATTCATACATAGGCATCAACTTCGCTATTTATATTTGTCTAAAAAACTAATTTCAAGCATTTAAGCATGAGACTTAAGATCAAAATGGCTTTAAGATAATGAAAAATGTTCAATCAGGTGTGTCCAAACTTTACTGGTAGTGTATATTCTAAGTGAGATTCCTTAATGTTATGCATGCATGAATCAAAGTGTGATCAATTCTGCTAAATTGATGTTTGTCTTCTCATCAATAAAGTAGATGACATCCAGCAAGAGTCCAAGACCGGGGCGGCAGGCGCGACCAAACACCAGTTCTCAGATGCGGAGGACTCCGACGGCATGGACGAAGACGTGGACGAGATCGACGAAGACGACGAGGACGACGAGGAATACGAGGGCGACTCCACTCCGAAGCTGCGTTCCAGAAGCACGAGTCCCCAGCCGTGCGGAGTCACTTCCCTGTCGGTCACCGCCACCGCCGCCGTCCACGGCTGCTCCCTCGCCTCCCTGCCGGGCGTGGAAGGCCGGCACCAGGCCTCCGGCAGGCGGGCCGTCCTCGCGGCGGAGCAGAGAGAGCGGTCCGTGGACGAAGACTCTCTCACTATGCTATCTCCAGACCAAGGCTGCCTCCTCTTTGACCCTTACTCCTCCTGCCTCCTCTCTCCTGGCTGGGAGTCTCCTATCAGGGAGCCCTCTCCTTCGCGTCTGCGTTACCCGTCCCCGAGGAGAGAACTCTCCCCGCGTGGTCGCTCCTCTCCCAGGTGGGACACCTCCCCGCTGAGGCCCAGCTCCCCCAACTTCACCCCGATTCAGCACCTCTCCCCGGTCTCCATCGAAAGACCCCTGTCTCCCGGAACGGAGCTGGCGGGAAAGCGGGAGTCGTCAGTGCGAGGCAGGCAGAGGGTCGTGCTGAGGGCCGTTTCGCCGCGCAGGGGCTCGCACCAGCACAGAGGCACCGGCGATAAAACCAGACACCAGGCGAAGATCGACCTGGCTCAACAATACGGCGCCTTTGAGATGGAATTGGTATGTGACTTGACGGTGTGCTGCACCTTGTTCAATTACACGTTTATTTTGGATAATTGAATTTTGCCGTATTTCTCATGTTGCATTTCTTTCACACTGTAATTTATTTTCATTTGAGGAATTAGCTTGGCGATGTTGAAACCGTTCTGAATGCTGCCAATATGTTGTTCCAGGATCAAAGGAGCAGCTTGGCTCCCAGTCTGCCTAGTGCTGCCAGTTCTCATCACCAGAACATCCTGAGCCACCTCCCACTTCACTCCCAGCAGCAGGCCCAGAGTCTGCTCCCCATGGTTCCTATCGGAGGCATCCAGATGTTGCGCTCCCTGCCTTCCTCCGGCACTGATGTCACCCCCTCCTCGGCGCCGAGCCCCCAGAGCAGCGAGGGCCAGCGGTGCAGCAGCGGGGAGGGGTCTGTCCACGGGCCCGAGGCGGGCGGGGAGGACTTCAGAGGCCAGCAGCAGGACCAGCTGTCCTCCCACCAGGCCGCTCAGCGCTCTCAGGAGAAAAGCCTTGACCCCGGCGTCGGGGACAGCAGACAGGAGGAGAACGTCCAGACCTGCATGAAAGCCATCGCCTCGCTGAAGATCACCACAGAGGAGCCTCACTAAGACCCTCTCTCTCTTTCTCTGTGTTTCTCTGAAGAGATCCAGGAACTGACAGCTCCCGGAGTGCAGCCCCCACCTGCAACCTTGTCGTCCTCAGCCCTTCAGGCACATAACCTCATCCTTATCCCATTAGAGGCACTCTAATAACACTTCCTCTGGTCTCGCACATACCCCCGGACAGCCGGTTTTTAAATCTGAGTGGAGATCAAACCTTCGCAGTGAAGAAGCAACGCGCCCGGTCCGATGTGCTCTTTTCTTCAGAGACTTTATGAAATGATTGGATGAGCGGCAGGATGACAGCAGGGTGGAGAACATTGAATCATTATTGGGTGCAGGTGCAATATGGAAAGATATTATGCTAATATGCCTTTGTCTGACATAGTAGTTTGCGTACAATTGCACATAAATTATATTTATGAATTCTGTACAAATGTCCCTAACATATACTCCTTCTTAGATGCATACAAACAGTGTATTTTACGTGTACTTTGAAAATAGACTGTTGTTTAATGTAATCATATCGAGGTGTGATGCAGTAGTGCAGTAAATGAAGACTATTTATAAGAGGGAAAGTATGTGTACTATAAAACAGTCTGACCAAATTTTAAGTAGACGCTTCTTGTGCAGTTTGGTGCTTCTGATCAAGCGGCAAGGGTCTGTGCCTTTATTTTGCTTTAATCATTTCGTTTTCAAAAGCTTGTTGAATAAGGAAAAATGTTGAGGTACTTTATTCAGAGCTGTCAGACGTGGAGTGTCGTCGCCGGAGAGTTCGCTCAAAGGAAAGCTTTCGATTCGTTCGGCCGGTTTCGCTGATAGACGCAGCTTGATTTATGTAAAACAATCTTAAAATGTTTCTTATGTTGCATTTTTCTTAATGTTGTGGTTTTTATCTTGATAAAATGCATGGGATTTGCTATTGCACAAAAATAGAGGAAGTTAATATGTAATTATGTATACTGTAAGATGTATTTATATATTAGAACGTAAGCACTTATTGATACTGGTAAATATTTGACTACTATTTATATGGTATATCTGTACTTATGCAGCAGTGATGCAGTTATGCAGTGAGCCACGCTGGCATTGCTTTTGATCTCATGTCTTTGCTTTTACTAAACAGACAGCTTTTTTTCTCTTATACAGACGACCATAAGCATTTCATGAGTTTTGACGATGCACTTTCATCCTTTCATCTTTGATAACTAACTGACTAGGTCAGTGGGGGAGGAGTAAAACATATTATGTTCTATTGTGAGTTGAAACATTCCAGTTATTTTCAAGTTTCAAGTTTCTCATTGTGTGAAACGTTGCACACAAATTCAAGGGGCTACGATGATCAGTCGATAGTACATTTTCCTGCATTTCAAGTGTAACTGGATAAATCATTATCACTTACTGTAAGTAATACTAAAGTATTGATGTTAACGAGCGTGAGTTGGTCGACTATTACTGTGCTTCAGCTCAAAATGTAATTAATCATTCACCAAATGCATTATTTCTTCTCTGTATATATACGTGTATTTTTATGATTTCAAACTATTTTTGCAGTGTTGAATTCTGAAAACTTTTTATGTGGATTGTTTATATCTCTTTAAGAGGTAAAATGTCTGCAATTGACGTAATGGAGGTTTCATGGAGGAGAAAATAGCACAGTGTTGATCGCTAACACCGTGTGTGTCATCTTTTAAAAAAAAAAAGTGTATTCACATCTTCAAGTGGTTATGTTACCAGTTTGAGAATGAATTTCAAAATCAGAAAACACTTTGTTCACTCATGTTTACATTAAAAAAAAAAATTTACAGGTGCACTGCTTTAATTTTGTGTTTTCTTTAATAAGAGACTATGATTTCATGGTTATGTAATTTTATTTGTTGTGATACTGGTGCAGAATGTTCATAAAATGTGAAGGGAAAGCGAAGCCTTTTATTTGCTTTTGCATATGTATTCAGATTGTGTTTGTGTTTTGTTTTATTGTGTATCCATATTTACTGAACTGCATTGTGCCTCTCATGTCTAAGAAATTCCCTGTAAAAACACAGAGGACAAATCATTTACCTCTCAGCTAAGATTTTGAGGAAAAAACCTCGGTAGCCAATCCCTTGTTTAGCTATTTGCATCAAAACTGGATAGTCAGGATGGAGTGCCTCTTTTATGCTATGGGGAATTTATTGTTTGGTGCTCTACTTTTTAAGATTAAATTCAAAATTGTTTTAAAAGAATATACTTCTAACCCAAGAATGTGTGTTGCAGCTTATTTCACGCTTCATCTCTCTCTTCTGTGTCTTTTAACTCTACTTTTGCCGTTATTCAAAATGGCTTCCACACCTTTCCTCTTGCCCAATTCACAGTTGTTTAAATTAGAGCTCACAAGGAAAGCTTTTCAGATGAAATCATTCTCATTTTATCTTGGGAGGCAGAGTGGGGGGGGGGGGGGGGGGGGGGAAGAGATCTCCAGAGTGAAAAATTCAAGAGACTCATACCAGTGACATCCTCTGGTGAAAAATTATTACTGCAGTCATAACATGGAACAAGAAAATAAATGAATGCTTCCAAAAATAGTTATCACCTTGTGGATAATATTCAACCATTTGAGGTCTTTTTTGTCTGCATCAAATTCAGCATAACCGCATAATTCCTACTGTGTATTGGTTACAAGCAAGCGGCACACACAGTATACTGTACTGTAAGTAAATACTGCATGTGTTAAGCATACATTAAGCAAGGAAATGACTTAACTCTAATCACACAGTGCATTAAACTGCCTCCTTTCACGCTGCTCAGGGCCGGGGAGGAGGGCTGTGCTAATTCTGGCCAATCAGAGAGACAGTCCATTTTTTTTCTCTCCTTCTCAGTGACTAGGCCTGTCAGGCCCATTTGTTAGAATAATTATATGGCTGTTAACAGCATCCCAGCTTAAAATAAAATTAGTACTGGGTTGGTTTAAAGCAGCAGAGGCATCGCATAAAATGGCCGCTTATGATGTTACCAGGCAAGGCGTTGTAATGAGTTTGTGAACTCTTGCACTACACACATTTCTCCAGTTATTCACACAGATACTATATATATTACTGTATGTTATAATACGGGGTAATCTCCTGGTAGTTTTACAAGCAGAGCAGGAGATATGTAGGTGTTTTAGTGGTGTGTCCTGGACAGAGACAGACAGAGACAGAGACAAAGACAGACAGAGACAGACAGAGACAGACAGAGACAGACAGAGACAGACAGAGACATATCTCGGTCCCCTCTCTCTCCCTTGTTAGAGTGAGCTGTGCTCCTCTAGTTTATTTTGAGGTGGTCTTATCACAGCTGTTGTATCTGTGGTGGCAGCCTGTCCGAGCCCCTCGCCACTCTTCCTGTTCCCCTCTAGCCCTTGGTCCTGGTAAGACCCTGTTTGCTCATTACCCTGCTTGTTCAGAGACATTTACCTTGAAATAATATAAAAAAATATTTAGAGTAATCAGTAATGCTATGCTTTACATGGTTTCCGAACCTATTCTTATTCTTTAAATGTGTTTAATTGCTTGCTTGTATTGGAATGAATTTGGTTGTTTTCTTCTATAATTCTGAAGCTTGCCAAGTTTGATAGATTAGAAATAAGACAGCAGTTGAATTCAGTGTAACTTGCCTATGTCTTTGTGTGGAAGTGTTCAGGGAGGATAACTGTGTCTAGGAATAGACACAACATTGTCCTTTTTAATAATGGCTTGATTTCTCTGGGAATGCACCGCCGGTATTGGTTCCTTGAACAGCGTGAAGAAATCAATCATGGTTTCACTTGCCTGTTTCTGCAGTCATTTATTTATAGTTGAATTTCCATTTGAATAGCTAACTGTCTTCTTTTAAAATATTGAATATAGATGGGGTCTGTTATGCAACATTGATTTTTATTGACTATTAATAGTTGGAAAGTGCACCTATTGTGCACACAACCACTGACATTGACATCAATAAGAGTGGATTAGAAATAAATAAATAACTTGCCCATATTAAGAAGTTCCTAAAATAGACTGTGGGTCTGGAACAGGTGCCATGTGCTCTGCTTGTGAAAGCAGGGAGTGTGAAGGCTGCACAGGCAGACTAATTTTATGCACATAAACAGGCTCCGGCTATGAGCCTCCAGAAAAACAAGAGGCAAACAGGCTCTGAGATTCTCATATACTGAGGTTTTATTGAACATATCGCTTATTTCCAATCTGCATGGCACACTGATGAGCCTTGAAATGACTTTGATTGGTGCTGATTGGTGGTGAATGCTGTGTTCAGATTTTTTGCCTAAAAGGGGATTCAAAAGCAGACATTTTCTCAGTTGTCTCATGAGTTCAGAGTAATGAGCTCTCAAGATCAAGGGAAAATGCAATCCTATGACATTGTTGCACTGTATTGCTTGAAATGCTTCAAAGAAAATTTTATGTGTATTATGGAGCGCCAACAAACAACTAGAATTATGAAAAAAAAACATCTACTGTTGTCCGCTGAGCTGCTTCAGTGCAGGAATTAAGGAGCATTCAGGAGTTAGTAAGTGCCTTGCTCGACGGCACCATGGTGGCACATGGTGACTGTGTCTCATTCACTTCCCCTGTCCATGTTTTCTCAGTATATTTGGGGATTCAAACTGGCGAACTTCCAGTCACAAATTCATTCTTCTAAACTTTAGGCTACCTTTGCCATCGAGCACATCAAGGAGCTGCTTACATCCTGTAACATGGGTTTGCTTGAAAAAATCTCCATCTTAACAAGTCATTTAGTCTATTATTGAGTCCTAAAATTGTATTGTCACTTATTTTCTCAAAATAAGTAAAAAAAAATCTACTAATGGGGTTAGATAATTTCACTTGTTTCCAATGCAAATCAATTTGTTCCAAGAATCTGTGTTAATTTCTTGATAGTAGTGCAGTGATCTGTCTTATTCTGACTTGTTTCAAGATACTGACACTCATTTCTAGAAAATTCCTGAAAAAAGTGAAACTACATTGCAAACAAGTTGAGTTATCTCTCCTCATTGGCAGAATTGTTCTCTCGGTTTAAGAAAAATAAGATTTGAAGGCTGAATATGAGACTAAATGACGTTTTGTTAACATGTCAGAGTACATCAGGAGGGACTAAGCCTTTGGACAACAATAGCAGCATGAGGTGAAACAGAGAATTATTTTCTCAGGTCCATCACAAAAACCGTCTGTTTTCCTCTCAGTCCTAGCTCAGAATAATGGAGGCTTGTCAGGAGAGCAGCCCGGTGCCGGTGGGTCCCCAGGCGGAGCCGGCCGAGGGTCGGCACATTGACCTGACAGAAGACCTGGGCCAGCAGCTGGAGGACATCATTAGCACCTACCAGGCCGCTGAGATTCCCGCTGAGCCAGAGGACGGCGAGGAGGTCACAGCCGTCAAAGAGGCAGACACCCGCAAGGACCAGAAACTGGAGAAGAAGATGCTCAAAAACCTAGGTGTTTTTTCTTTTTTTTAATAATGTTTTATCGATTTTGGTCGAGGTGGGTTTGATTCAGCACTGTCAGCACAAGTCGAAGTTGTACTGAAACTGATAGGTGTGTAAGCAGAGCTGTAATGTGTGTGGGTGCATCCATCCGCAACAGACTTGCAGGTGAAATAGTATTTCCAAATACCTTTTTATGGCTTGGGTTTCAGTTACTTCCGTGCCAAATTAGTGGAGATATTTTTCATATGGGACATTTAACTTAAGCGTTGCAAAACATCTTTATCTTAACAAGTCATTTAGTCTATTGTTGACTCCTAAAATCATAATTTTCTTAAAATAAGTGAAAAAATCTGCCAGTGTGGTTAGATTTCACTTGTTTCCAATGCAAATCAATTTGTTTAAAGAATTTTGTAGAATCAAGTGTCATTTTCTTGATAGCAGTGCAGTGATCTGCCTTATTCTGACAAAATATTGACACTCATTTCTAGAAAATGACTGAAATAAGTGAAACTCCATTGGAAACAAGTGGAGCTATCTCACCTCACTGCCAGAATCTTTCTCTTATTCTCTTATTAATTAAGAATAAAATAAGATCTGATGGCTGAATGACTTGTTAAAATGGACTGTTTTTTGCAGTGAGACAATCTCAGATGGGCATTCTACTTACTTGACACTATCTTTATAATCTACTTATCCATGTGTGGTGAACCCCACTCGCCTGGTACTCTCAGGAGTTTAAAACAAACTAAGCTCAAAATTGTGAATTATTTGACCGTGGTCCGATGTTTAGCGTTGTGTGACATTCTCTGTGTGCTGGATATTCAGGGAAGGAGGCCATGCTTTTGATGCAAAGTTTGAACAAACTCGGCACTCCAGAACAGAAACTGGAAGCCATCATCAAGAAGCATGCTGAGCTGGTGAGTGGAAGACATGTCAGATATATGTAAAAATAACAAAAAATGAAAGGAAATGTGCCGGAAAGTGGAGAGACATCTTCACCCTTGTGTGTATTGGTGTGTGTGTGGACTAATACATGTGTTTGTGTAGCTGGAGGAGCATCGGAGCGATCAGAAGCAGCTGAAGGTTCTGCAGAAGAAGTTGTTGCAGGTGATGAAGGAGAAGGACCAGCTGCAGAGTGAGCACAGCCGGGCCGTCCTGGCCCGCAGCAAACTGGAGGGGCTGTGCCGAGAGCTGCAGAGGCACAACAAGACCCTAAAGGTACCTCACTTCTTCTGCAGGATCCTGTGACCTCTGCTCTTATGTTCTGCAAAAACATTGTTCAGGGCTCATCACAAATGTGTTCAACTACATTTGTAACATTTGGTTTTGTTGATTCATGTGGACATGGATTATCTATAATTGTTAATAATTTGAGGTAGTATTATTAATTTCAAGGGCTTAAAGCTGCATTAGACAATCACTTCCCATCAGCGATCATACCTGACACCTGACTGTCATCTGGGCAAATAGGTTGAATCTACATCATCTCGTGGGATGGTCCACTCTTCTCTGCTGCAGCCCCACTATGTGACTTAAGCTGATATGTTTGCTGTATTTTTACATAAAAATCTTGCCTAGTGCAGCTGGCACATGGGATGTTGCAGTACTCTGAAACTGCCTTGTTTATTGCTCAGGCTTTAATTGCAAATGCATTTTGTGCAAGTTCCACTGCATCCAGTTGTTTTGGGTTCTAACATCCATCATGTGAATGCAGGAGGAAACCCTCCAGAGGTGCAGGGAGGACGACCTCAAGAGGAAGGAGATCACCACCCACTTCCAGGGAACGCTCAGTGAAATTCAGGCCCAGATCGAGGAACACAGCAGCCGCAACACCAAGCTCTGCCAGGAGAACAGCGCCTTGGCAGAGAAACTGAAGGGGCTCATTTCACAATACGACCAGAGAGAGGCGGTATGGGCTCCTGCCACACATTGAGCAGACATGGGTTCAAAATATAACATGCAAATAATTCTTAGGGTTTGATTTAACCTGCTTGGAGATGTAGATCAGGTAGATGCTGTTTGGTACACAGGACAATACACTTCAATCACAGGAAAGTATTTGAAATGGAATTTAGTATGTTTGTCTGTGATTCACATCCAACCTGACAACTTACCTGACCTGCCTGAATTGTACTTATGTACACTACCACTCAAAAGTTTGGACACACCACATTTTTCTTTATTTTTGCTAGTTTCCACATTTTAGACTAATAGTAAAGACATCAAACCTATGAAATAACACAAACGGAATCATGCAGTGACCAAAAAAGTGTTAAACTAATCAAAACTATCTTATATTTTGTATTCTTTAAAGTAGCTGCCCTTTGCCTTGATGGAAAGGCAAAGGCTTTGGAAAAGATTCCTACATATGCATCAACTTCACTATTTATATTTGTCTAAGAAACAAATTTCAAGGATGTAAGCATAAGCCTTTATTTATTTTAGATTTAAAACAGCTTTAAGATAATGAAAAATATAGTGCATCAGGTGTACTATGTACTAATCAGGTGTGTCCAAACTTTTGACTGGTAGTGTAAAGCACACACATCTGGTACTCCATGCAGGTTAAAACAAATGAATTATTTGCAAATACCATTTGGACCAGGTCTTACATTGACTGGTTACAGTATTTGACATAGCAAATGTTGCCTATAATAACAAACATTTACCTAGCTGAAGCCCAAGTTGTGAAACACCATTGGCTGTGAAAATGACTCATAAATTCATATGAATCTCTTTCAGAACCTGGAAAAGGTCTTCAAGCACCGAGATCTGAAAGAAAAGTTGCTGGAAACCAAACTTGCACAGGCAAACATGTTCCTGAAGGAGGCGGAGGAGAAGCGCAAGCTAGAAAAAGAGCATGTAAGTTTGGTGTTTCACATTTGTTGAGCGCTACAGGCATTTTAATATCGCATTTGCAATTCTAATCTCTCAATGCTCAAAATCACAGAAAATTTCAATATTCCACAGCTGCTAAAACAGGCTGCGGAGTCTAAATTGCAAGTGAAGGTCATGAAGGAGCAAGAAATCGATATGAAGGCCCAGGTACAGTATGAGGGCATCGTGGACAAAATTGTTAGTCTGTTTTTTTCTACCTGCCTACAGGCATAATATTTTTTCTCCATCATTTCTCTTCAGCTCGTTGTGTACTCCGAGAAGTTTGATGAATTCCAGGGAACAGTATCAAAGAGTAATGGAGTGTATGCAAGCTTCAAACAAGACATGGACAAGGTAAGAGCTGCTGCTCTCTCATGCATCAGCTACAGAATATTGGAAGAAATGACCCTTATATTACTAAGATAACATCATTCATTGAGTTTCACAGCCATTATTCACAGAATAAGATTATTTATTTAGTTGCAGATATAAAAATGTAAATGCAAAATGTATATAAAAACAAAATGTACACAGTGTTGCAGATGAGATTTTAAAAAATCCCAAGGGGCTTTCAAAGTTAACAAAGAACCAGAAGAAGGGAAATCAACACTCTCAAAAACATATCTTGATTGATTTATTTTACATGTTTCAAATAATAAATATACAGCTTTTTTTTGGTTCTTAAATTAAGCCTTAAAATCGAAACACCAGAGAAGCCTTATTTTATGTCCATTTTCTTACCCAGCATGTGGACTTTCTTGTCATCTTGACAAACAAATTACAGTACATAATCCTACATTTCATTTTGGTAGCTATTTTTAGAAGTGGCTTTGATTGTGAATGGTGTAACAAGGTATTTTATGTGTTGTAGATGGCCAAGAAGATGAAGAAGCTGGAGAAGGAGTGCATGTCATGGAAGAGTCGCTTTGACGGCTGCAACAAGGCTCTCGTTGACATGGTGGCAGATGTAAGAAACAGTTTTTCAGCCATTCATAAACTAACAATCCCGTATAGCTCAATATGTAGAGGGCAGCAACAGGGTTTGTTTCCCACACATGCTCTGCTAAAAATGTGCTTTGGATCCAAAATGACATACATTAGATATTTATAATTTCACTGATATGTTCTATACATTTCCTTCCAGAAAACACTGAAGGAGAAGGAGATTGAGCTTTTCACCGTTAAAAACCAGAAGCTGGAGAAGCTGTGCAGGGCTTTGCAGGAGGAGAGGAAGAGTCTTTTTCAGAAGGTGCAGGAGGCCGGCGGTCATGTGGATGTCAACACATCTGAGCCAGCGGAGAAGGGGGGCCCTGAGGTGCCGGAGACCCCCGCTGAGGAACCTAAAACGGATCAGGCCGCCGCTCCCGCTGCAGCCCCCTCTGTGGCCCCCCCTGAGACCCCGACAGCCACTCCCACCGTCCAGACTCCACTGACCAACGAACTGGCCAAGCTGAAATCTGAGCAGGCCCGACTGCAAGAGATCGCCACTGCTTTTACAATCTCTCATGTTATACCTGCAGAGCTGCTTTCCCAAGACACGAGTGTTAGCCAATCACAAGGACTCACTGAGGACGCCCAGGACCCAGAGGAGCAGCACACAGAGGAGAGCAGCACCGAACAAACCCAGGAAGTCTCCGTCCCGGTGAACGGCGTCGAGGCCAAGGCGGACGGAGCCCAAGAACAGAGAGATTTGGAAATGGAGTCAGTTGATTGATGCGGAAACTACTGTGAAAACATTGTCATCGAAACTGATTCATATGAGATTCATAGTAATAAAGAGAAATGTTGGCCCGGTGTTCAGTCTCTGCTCCTGATATGTCAAGTGCAAAACAACCAATGATTGAAAAAAAAATGTTAAAGACTTGTTTTATATCTTTGTTCCAGCAACAGGCCGACTAAAGCAAACCACTTTTATGCATTGAAGCTTGCCCAACATACTGATCAAAACATCCTTTCCCTCACTCCCCACCTATAGACCAAGAGGCCAAGCCAAATGATGCATCTAAATGCATCAAATCCCTTGTGTCTAGTCCCAAAAGGTCAAAACATCTACGCTCTCATCACCCTATCACAGGCCAGACAGACTGAATTAGCCTTTCCCCAAACACACAGCTGCTGAAATGCTTATTCGTTCGTGCATGTCTGCTGGAAAAGAGAGATAAGTCACTAGGTGAGATATTGACCCAATTAATCAAAACATTATTTGCACTCAATTATAAAATACTGGAGGGAAGATCAGATTAAATTGAAATAATTCATTCTGTGTGATGATTGCGATATCAGGAACAAACCAAATCCTATCCATTTTCATTCCCATTCCTAGTTAAAAACCTGCAAAGAACTGTAAATTACTGGGTTTAAATTATTGGATAAACTGGTTTCAAAACTAGTTAGAAGACATATTTGCCTTTTAGTTTGAGCTACAACATTAAATTTGAGACTATTGATTGATTCCCAGCAGCTGCCCAGGATGGACTTCGAGAGAAAGCAGAGGTTGTTTCTACACGGCGTGCTGATAAGAAGTTGAATCTCTCATGTAATTATCACAGATCTTTGCTCAAACAAGAAATGGCTGAGGGAGTGGACCAAACTACACTTTCTTGTGTGAAAGCTCTTATTACTTTTGTTGAAAATGGAAAAGCTCTGCTGGACCTCGCCATGAAGGAGAGCAAGGAAGGTAGGCTGCGTTTTGCAGACAGGCCGGACAAGTGCACATAAAAATAGACGCGCAGACACCATGCTCAACAGTTGGCAAGCAATTTATGGTCGGCCATGTGTGGAGAGCAGCAGTCCTGTCAATCATTAAACATGAAAAATGAGCTCAAACACACTGCTGTTCGGTAACTTTTTCACGCAATAACATGTATTTTATCTCACAGGCTCTCTTGAGGAATTCATCAGGAAGAAAATCCGCATTGAGCAAAATCAGTCACTGTTGGGTCTGATTGAAGCTGGTGCAGCTTTATACAGAAGGTTTTCAGCAGTAACCCCATCAATACTCTACAACTGATAAAGCTTTTTTATAATTTAATTAAAATACCTACTGTAAAATACTTATGTCAAATATATTTTAGTAAATACAATCTGGATGTATGAGCTTTCATAGTGACACAGATTCAGTTTGACAGTGTTGCAGAGAGGAATTGTTTACTTCTCTTTTTTCACTTCACAGTCTGTCTGTTAGGAGGAAAAAGGATGCAGAGGAACTATGGAGAAAAGGCTATCAGTAAGAACAAATAAAAACATAATATTTCTCCTCTAAAGTATGGCAAATGCCTGCATCTATTAGCATTTGCCACCAAAACCTCCAAACTAAATTTCTGGGTACAAATACAAATGACTGATGACTGACAAGATATCATTTTTTAATCAATGTAATAAATTATTAGACATACAGTAGGTCACCAAACTATCTTGCACAGATGCTTCGAGGAAACATTGGTCCTTAATTCTCCCCTGATGTGATTTTTTTTTAGTTTATTTAATTATTTTTATGTTCTTCCAATTACATTTCAGGCAATTTTGCTGTATTGTTTAGCTCTCTATTATAATGCAAAAACTAGAGAGGATCAGATTTGGTTTCATTTCACCTTGCCAAAATTCAATCTGCTGAGAGACCCCTAATAGGGCAAAAGTAAGCCTCCATGCGCACACACTCATTTTATTCAGCAAATAGCATGATGTCACACTCACAGGCCCCGTGACCTTTGAACTAAACAACCATAAAAGCTGTTGCTGCCTGACTTCTGCAGGTGTGCTGCGTTGCGGGATGCTGTGGAAGACTTTCTGCAGTTGGAAGTGAGCTATTGAACATTATCAGTATTAAAAACATTCTCAACAAGGTCATTCCCGGCGTGTTTTTATATTTATTGATTGTGCCGGATTTAAAACAGGTGCAGTGGGATGCCTTCCTGCAGCATTTGGATGATGAGTTACATCTGAGTGCTAAAATACTGGACCAGGGCCAGCAGGCAAGATGGATTTCTCCAGACACACCGCTCATCAATGCCAGGACCGGAGAGTGAGTTTCATTAGGTTTAGTAACTCAAAAAATCATTCTAACCTATATCGTAAACCATAACTACAACACCTGCACTATACAAGCTTGTTATTGGGCCTGGCCTGTTTCTCTGTGTTCGGCAGAACACTGACGCTGGAGAAATACCTTGGGAAAGGTGACAAGATTCTGCTGGTGTTAATCCGTCAGTTCTCCTGTCTTCTCTGCCGTCTCCATCTGAAACATCTGGAGACCAATCAGGTAAGCACCAGATATGGGCCAGTATTTGCAAATAATTTTTTTGCGTTTTTGTTTGTTTCGACCTGCTCAGAGTGGTTTGCTATGAGCACCAGATCATTTAGACTGTCACAAGAACATTTTTAAAGGCAATATGATACACTTCTCTGTGCCGATTAGATACTGTATGAATTAGCTGCTTATTTACTTACCTTTTTATATACTCTACCAGTCAAACGTTTGGACACACCTGATTGAATGTATTATGTTTTTCATTATCTTAAAGCCATTTTGATCTAAATGCTTGAAATGTGTTTCTTAGACAAATATAAATAGTGAAGTTGATGCCTATGTATGAATTTCTTTCCAAAGCCTTTGCCTTTTCATCAAGGCAAAGGGCGGCTACTTTAAAGAATCTAAAATATAAGATAGTTTTGATTTGTTTAACACTTTTTTCGTCACTGCATGATTCCATTTGTGTTATTTCATAGTTTTGATGTCTTTACTATTATTCTAAAATGTGAAAAATAGTAAAAATAAAGAAAAATGCGTGTGTCCAAACTTTTCACTAATAGTGTATATATTTGAAATTCATTTTTTTTTATTTGTTTTGCAGAGATCCCTGGATGCACATTCAATACGAGTGGTGGTCGTGTCATTTGGCTGTCAGGAGGGGGCTTCACACTGGCTGCAGGAGACCGGCTGTCAGTATGACATGCTGCTGGATCCACACAGACAGGTGAGGGTCCAATACCAGAAGGCAATGCAGATTCTAATTCATAGTTTTCCTGGTGGTAATAAATACTGTTTTTGCGGATTGCAGATATACATTACATTTGGCCTGGGAGCGTCTCTGAAGAAAGTGTTAAACTTCAGCAACATGCTCCTCTATGCTGAATATGTGGTGGACAATATGGAGTTCCCAAGAGGGCTTCCATCTGTTGAAGATGACATGTTCCAGGTAAAATGATGCTTTCAGCTTTGAGTACTAACAGAGAAGTTGGGGTCAGCGTTAGCCAAGAGGTTAGAGAGGGACCTGGACCTGGAAACTGGCGGTTTGGATCCCAGGACCAGCTGGGAAATACCGAAGAGAATTTGGGCCACATGTAAAAAAATGTATTTGTTCTGAGATGAATTGCAGAATTCTGATAATAATGTCAAAATTCTGAATTTCATCTCAGAAAGTCAGTTAAAGTCAGAATCCTGAGATGAAAGTCAGAATTCTAATCTCAGAATTCTGATTTATTTGAGTTTTATTTTAGAATTCTTTGTTCTCAGAATTCTCAGAATTTCTCAAAACTCTGACTTTAATCTCATAACTCAAATGCATTTTTCACTTGTGGCCCTAATCCTCTTCCGTAGAGGATTTTGTAAAGTATGAGCGGTAAGTGGGACTTGCTCTCAACATCTGGCATGGATGGTTACACTGAGCAGAACACAGGTGTGAATTTGGAACTGTATGAATATGAAGCATGTGCGCTCAGACAATTTATCCTGGATAAGTAAAGGGTTTATTAAAATACATAAAATGTCAATCTATACTCAAATAACCACCGGCCTAAAATTGGGTTTTTTAAATTTGTTTTTGTTTTTAGATGTAATACGTTCATCACTCCACGCCTTTTTTCTGTGGTCATTTCAATTTTTACATGTACGGAAAAAAAAAAAAGGATATTAAGATTTATTTCTAATGAATTTGTTGATTTCATTTTCCATGTATGTTTCAGCTGGGAGGAGACTTTGTTTTGGATGAACATGGGAGGGTGCTGTTTTCTCACTGCTGTCAGAGTCCCATAGACCGACCCTCAGTGGAGGACATACTAGCTGCATGATGAAGGTTAAACACCTTCAATATAGATGAATGAAAGAAATAGAAACATCAGATGAGACATTTCCTGCACCAAGGTCAGGACCAGAGTGACAGGCAGGTTGAGACAGAAATATGTAGAACTGGTGGAAACTCTGGCATCGAGCTTTAAGGAACAGAAGTTTAATTGAAATGTCTCATTACAAAATACTATATAAGCAATTTGGAAAATAAAAAGGCAACCTTTTAACTCAAAAACACAGATGTGTCACTATACCGTAAAGTGAGTTTTACTTTCATGCCAGCAATCATTTTGCCTGAGTAGGTTTTACATTTTTTCAAGTGATGAGTTTCTTATTTTGGAATGAAAACTTTGATTAAAAAATATAAATCTTTAAATAAAATTGGTTGTGATTGATTGAAAACTATATTGTGTCAAAATTCTGTGTAGAGCATGGTCGTTTGGTTATAACATACAGTTATGTAGAGTAGGTTCATGATTACCTGTCACCGGAGTAAATAATTTCTCTTTGGTTTACATTGTAGACAGTATAAGCAGTTTATAGCTCACCATAATCACACAGCCATGTTTGGAAAGCTGCCAGTGACGCTCCTCCTTTGGCTGCCCTACACAACAACTGACTTATCAGCAAGGTAGCAAATGAATCTTCTCAATGTCTAATATCAGCACCTTAAAACCATATGAAAACACTAAGATGCTATGTAATTTATTTTTAATATCTAGGCTACAATTACCATATCGCTTCCTGTATAACTGACCAGCAAAAGCTTTCTAGTAAAAGATGAAGGGCGGCACACTGTCACAGCACCTTGTTAACCTTTACCTGTTAACCTAAATTCAAATTGATATCACATCCATTGTATATGAATTGAATCCTCACTGAGAAGCTGTTTATACATGTCATTGTGCTGTATTATCTACAATGTGTGTTCACTTTAAGGTCTTTTACATCCCTCTGTGAGTTGCATTTTCTCTACTAACTGAGCTCTATAAATAAATGTGGATATATAACTGCAATGCTAACATTTTGGAAGGTTTTCCAGTTTAAGATGCATGCTTGATGACTCTTATTTAATCTCAAACTTGAATGATATTTTGTGCAAACAGATGTACGTACTGTGACTCTGTATGAAGTCTGGGGATTGAATCCAGATGTTTCAGGAAATTCATGCTGTTTCTAATGATGATAGTAAAAGGTGTTGTGGATGCAATATTATTCTTATATTATTGTGAATTCACTTTAGCGTTGAGGTTTTAATAACACTTTTTCTCAGTGAAGAGCAAGGGCATGTGTGGCATGCTTCTCCAGTAAAAACCTGTGTTCAAAATAAAAACATTGTGCAACAATGACACATGCTCATGCTGTGGTCGTGTTTTTCAGTGTTCATACTCATCGCACAGCTTAAGGTCAAGCAAGGAAAATAAATTGAGTGAATTTCTCAGAATATTGCAAAACAGAACAGTTATGAAGTCAGCTATACCATGGAAAGACATTGTGTCGCTCTTTCTCGGTATTTAGAAAAGGAGAACTGAGTGGCAGATTATGTTATTTCTTTGAACTGCCCATCTTCGGTTAATGTTTATATTGATGTCCCAGTTTGATGGTATGCAAATGTGTGCTATACTGTTTGAATGGCATTCCTGTGCTGGGGTGCCATAGGAGTTGAGGAGGGAGGGCCCCTAAAGTGTGTGTGTGTGTGTGTGTGTGTGTGTGTGTGTGTGTGTTGGGGGGGTGGTGGTGGGGGGGGGGGCTGTGGGGCAGAGTCCCGTCCTGTGCTTAGGGCCCATAAATCCTATAGCTACACCCCTGCTCCCGTGCTGTAACATACCTTTTATGGTATGGCAAGGTTATCTGTTCAGAGAAAAGATGACTGGTAACTGCTACGGTTTGCATTAGTCTGGAAAAGAAGTAGGCTAATGATTTTTAACTGGAGGTCAGTGCCATAATGCCCAGGGTTCACGATAAAAGTGAGACTTTGATCAGCACTTTAGCCCCACCTCTTCTCTTTAAAGACTTGTCTCTCCTTAGACTTACTTAGATGCTTAAACAGACCTGGCATCATATCATGCTTATCAAGTCAGACTGGAGATAATCAGCAGAGATGGCAGGTGTGGATGAACTGATTGTGCACATCGGAGATTTTGGGCCTTTCCAAAAGAGAATCACTGTGCTCGGTTCCTTGCCGCTGGTGCTTTTTGCTTTTGTCCTGGTCGGGGTTGTTTTCTTAGGCCACACTCCGGCTCACTGGTGCTTGAGTCCTGGATCTGAGCGGCTGCAGCAACAGTGCGGCTGGACGGAGGCTGAGGTGCGGGAAGTCTCTGTTCCCTGCTCAGAGCAGTCGGGATCCTTCAGCTGCTGTGAGAGGTTCGACGTGGACTGGAGCACAAACCAAAACAAATGCAATGAGCTTGACTGGCTGGTGACTTCTAATGTGACCCAGCTAGTGCCTTGTGACAGCGGATGGGTGTTTGATAAAACTCACAGCACTATTGTTTCTGAGGTAGGTATATTCTCTTTCTAGGAACATGTCATGTGATGTTAGAAATCTGAAATATGTGGCAGCTTACCATGTAAAGGCAAAATTCCTCTGGTCATGTCTTTATAAACAAGAAAGATCCAGCTATAATAATAAAAGCAACGATCTGCTAAATAATGCCAATGGTGTCTTCTATTGTTCCTGCATGATGATTATCATCACTAAATTGATTATCTAAGAGAAAAATCACCTCACCACATAATTCACATGTAATGTTCATGTGATGTTTAATAACTTTGTGCACATGAAGCAGCCTGAAACAAGTCAGCCATGACTGTTATGTTATTTCTATGTCAGAAAGGTTAGCGCTGATTCAGTCAGCCTTTTGTTCTTTGTCACATTTAGTCATTTTTGTTTTAGTTTGGGAAAACAGATCATAATTACTGGTCACTGTCCAAGATTACAAGAAAAAGTATACATGAATTCTGGTTTTGGGTGAAATTGTCCTTATTGTTTTTCTTCTCCTAGTTTTCATTAGTCTGTGAGAATTCCTGGCTGGCTGATCTGAATCAAGTTTTCCTCGCATGTGGATTTTTTATTGGAGCTTTTGTCACTGGATTCCTGGCAGACAGGTATGTGATGCAGCAATTAGTTTTATATATTTTCTACACAAAGTAGAACAGAGAAAACATCATTATTTTCACCTCCCTTTACCCACTGCCCTGTGTACATCTCACTGTACATTGAATAGTTCAGTGATTAATCTGAAATTCTTTGTGCATTTATCCTCCTGAACAGATTCTGAAATAGTTAACCATTTGCTCGCTCTTCTTGCAGGTTTGGCAGAAAGCCATGTTTCATTGCATCGATGCTCGGCCTTGGCGTGTCAGGAGTCGGAGTTATGCTGTCGCCATGGTACCCGCTAATGCTCCTCTTTCGGTTTCTGCAAGGGTTTTGTGGAAAGGGAGCGTGGACGGCCACCTATGTGCTGGGTACGTTCAACCATCAGACTTTGGTCCAATAGTGGAAATGAAAATAATTCTTAGCGCCTTCTTTAAGACTGCACTAGGAAAGATTTTTATCTAAAAATAGACCCATTCTCTTAAAGTCACAAATCACAAAGTGGGGCTGCAGTAGAGAAGATCTCGCATAATTGAGTGGCAGTGGATTCGCCCTATTTGCCTAAATGAAATTCTGGTGTTGGTATGGACACTTCAGGGTGAAATCCAAACTGTCTCCTAAATAGCAGCGAGCAGCAACCTGTCCAGAGAAAACTGGACTCACCAACATTAGATCTCTCGTCTCTCTCGTCCCTTTTGTATAAAGCATCACACACTGCTTGATAAGTAAGCGTGCTGTGTGCAGTTTACTGACGTCATGCTACGTGTTTTCTGGGTATTAAAGTGCAGCTTTTTTTTTTTTTTTTTCCATTGTTTATTGGTATTTTAGTCAACAAACAGTAAACAGTGTATACAAATTATATAAAGTATATAAAAAAAAACAGTACAGAGTGTGTATACACAAACATGCAGTAAAAAAAAAAAAAAAAATAATAATAATAATAATAATAAATACATAATAATAATAAATAAATAAATAAAAATAAAAATAGAACACGTACAGAACATATACAGTATACAGTATAAATATCATTCAATGTACAAAGCTGCTTTACATGGTGATCATCGACATCTTACATTAGGTATAACCTAGTTAAGAGTTAAGAGGATATTTATTGTCTAGCCTCAACATAATCAATGAAGGGTTGCCATGTCTTATGGAACTTCTCAATGGAACCACGTAGAGTGAATCTAAGTTTTTCCAGTTTAAGGTTTTGCATAACATCTTTAATCAACATAGTGTAAGTGGGAGGCTGTGCCTGTTTCCAGTTCAATAGAATTAATCTGCGCGCTAAAAGGGTAATGAATCCTGCCACAGTAGAAGTGAGTCCTCTAAGATGACTGTCCTCTCCCAGTACCCCAAATACAGCCAACACTGGGTCAGGTTCTACTATGTGTCCCAGGATATCGGACAAAGTTTTAAAAATAGTGTTCCAGAAATTGGATAATTTTGGATTAAAGTGCAGCTTTAACCTGATCAGAGTACCGGGTGTGTGGAATTTAGCAAATCAGGACAGTTACGTGGCACAAACCACCCATGTGCTGCTCTAAGCGGGTTAAAACAAATGCAAGGAATTTTTTGCAAATGGGTTATTTAAAGCTACAATGAGTTATTTAAAGCTACAATATGCAACTTTTTGCCTTCAGGTAGGAAGTGTACAGTGAGTCCCGCCCTCCTCCTCCTCAGCTGGTCAAGTTCACACCTCAATACATAACCAGGATCCATAAAGCTAACAGGCACTGAAGAAGCAGACAAATGCAAGCAATCTGCAATTAAAAAACAATGTCAGTGTTCACCGTGTTTTTGATTGGGTCTTGTTTGCTTCACGTTTAGCTATTGCTTTCTACCATTGTTGTTGTTATAACTTGACTGTGCTGCGGTGGCGGCCAGCCTCACCTTGACAGCCATAACCCAGGTGCCCCGGGGGCTCACCGAGTAGGGCGCGTACCATAAGGCTCAGTCCTTCCTGCAGCGACCGGGGTTCAAATCCGGCCCGTGGTCCTTTGCTGCATGTCCTCCCCTCGCTCTCTCTCCCGTGCCTTCCTGTCTCTCTCTCACTATATCTCTTTAAAATAATCAAATTAATGTTCATCTCATTGAACCAAATGGTAATGTTAGGTGTGGTGTCGAACAAAACAGAAATATTCAAACAATAGTCCTACCATACCTCATTTTATCAGAGTTTTTAAGTAAAATTTGCTTGTCATCATCAGTTTAGACAGCAGAAATGTGTGTCACGATATTAAAATATCTTCATATCATCACGATATGATTCCACTGAAAGACGATAAACGATAATATTGAATTATCACCCAGCTCTAATGTACAGTATATCCTATTTATTTATTGATATTTGAATATCTGAAAAGTTGCATATTGTAACTTTAACTCAGGTCTGTTGATCATCTGTGTAGTCAAATATATACGCCAGAGGTTTGTTTGTCAGCTAAAAGATATTATCTTTTTTTTCATGTAGTGATTGAGTTCTTTGGATCAGACAACAGGAAGTTTGTATCTGTTGTGTGTCGGACTTTCTACTCCATCGGCATGGTCATCCTGCCTGGTCTGGCCTACTCCCTGTCCTCCTGGAAGAGCCTGCAGCTGGCCATGAGTCTGCCCTGCTTCCTGTTCCTCTCATACTGCTGGTACTGTGACACAGAAACACATGCAAGAGAATACACTGATCAGAATGAGAGCCGCTTAATCACTGAGTACAATACATAGAGAGAAATATGTCATACTCCACATGTCATACCCATACATAAATATAGTGTCTTTTTCATCCCAGGATAAGTGGGATTACTAAAGTGCTACTGGTCATTTCTAGCCAATCATAGTCACTAAATGCATGAATATGTAATAGTTTATGCTGATCTTATCACTGATGCCACATTTTGTTAATTTTTTTCTGTGAGCTTTAATTAATGTTGTCTGTTATTGACTCAACTGCAGTGGGTTATCTTCCTTTAAAGGATTATTCCTGAATCTCCCCGCTGGCTATTATCACAAAAACGAACAACAGAGGCCATGAGGATTGCTGAAAACATTGCCAGAAGCAATGGGAGGCCTCTACCAGAGAATTTCCGAGAGGTAAACTGAGGTGACAGTATCTGTAAATATGTGATTATATGACTTGCTGATAGCCGTACCTAGAAACAAGCACATTTTCTGGACTAAAATCGACGCTTGAAAAGTGAAAGCGTTTTCAGAATGTAAATCCGATTTACCTTTAAATGTCATCTTTTTCAGATCAGTCTTGTGGAGGAAAAGAGAGAGGTGACTCCTGTGTCAGTTATGGATTTGTTTAGGACACCAAATATGAGGAAAAACACGCTAATTTTAACCTACGCCTGGTAAGTGAATCTGTGGCAACTACATGCTCTTTTATTATGTCCTCTTCTGGTTTATAGTAGAAAAAATAGTACAAAATAACATGTTTGCCATTCCTCTAGGACAGTGGTTGGTGGTTCTCTGTGATCCCTTAAAATGAAGCAATGCCCACATGTGCATTTGCATTTCAACCAAAGAATGCTTTTCCCTTTTCCAGGTTGTTTCATTTGATTAATTACCAGAGGCCTAGAGGCTTAAAACTATTCAGTATTTGACAAGAAAAAAGCAAAAATTAGAGAAAAATCCCCCAAAATAGACATGATAGTAAATCTGTATGGTAGATATATGTTTTTTATCCTATCCCATAATCAAATCACGACCCCCCAAAATGATCTTGCGACCCCCTGGGGGATCCCGACCCCTATGTTGAGAACCACTGCTTCTGGGATATGATGTCCACCTCTGCTGTTTTCAACAGTACTTGAAGTGTTTCATTTGAAATTGAGATATTCTTGAGATATCCCTGACAAACCCACATCACTCTTACCAACAAGACACTCTGAATTTCTGGTATATATATTATTGAATGATTAACTTCAGGTAATGATTTCTTTCAAAAATTGATATACCTGAATATGAACAGATTCACTATTTCTCTCTCCTTTTCCAGGTTTACAAGTACTGTTGTGTTCCAAGGCCTGGTCCTGCGCCTGGGCATCACAGGCGACAACCTCTTCCTGGACTTCTTCATCTCTGCCGTGGCCGAGCTTCCCACCGGACTCATCTTCTACCTGCTGGTGGACCGGGTCGGACGCCGCTCCCTCATGGCGGCCGCCAACTTCACCGGGGGCGTCGCCTGCCTCGTCGTCCCCTTCGTCTCCATGGGTAGGTGTAACCGTGGCGACACATGAGGGAAGATATGAGGAGTTTCCTTACAAAATGATGAATGAAAAGGCATTGTGGACATTTTTGAAGGATAGTAAGTAACTTAAGTCTGTGAGGATGATTCTACTGCTCAGATACTCTATATTACTCTACTATATTTTAGAGATACTGACTTATGAACTTCAAGTAATGATTCTTTTTTCCAAAATGGACATCTAACATTTTGGAAAAGAACTCTTCATAGAACTAATGTGATATTTTTGTGATTTACATCAGTTGTACATTGAAAAAAGTCTAGTTTAAGCTCAAAAACATCTCAAAATATGCAACATGGTAGTTTTGGGGAGTTCCCATTTGAATGCATCCTGTCTTCTGTGTCATCCCTAAAGATTTTGCCTGGTTGAAGAAATCAGTTGCAATCATTGGGAGGCTTGCTGTTGCAATTGGATTTGAGACGGTGAACTTTGCCAACACAGAGATGTATCCCACACCTCTCAGGTATGGAACCAGTGAGCCTTGGTGGATATCAAGGCTGTTTTTTTGCTATGTGCTATGTAAGGTGCTAAACAAGTTGAATTCGATGGATGTATCAGATTATCAGGAAAATACCCAGAGGAAGACCTGAAAAGTGTTTTTTTGCTAGTACATATTTTAAAGGAAAATTCAAATCAACGAGGGAAAATGCTTTTGAGAAATGGCTGACCTTGAAGCTGAAGAGATTGACCTGTTTTTGGATACTCTTATTTTGTGTTTTTGTGATATCGTGATCACACTGAAGGTATTCAAATCCACTGAAACCACAGTAGAACAGATGTGGGGTTTCAGTGGAACTATTGGTCAAATGGGCAAATACACATTTTTCATATCACAGATGAACTATTTGACCTTTAAGATTCACTTCCCACGGATATTTTCCATTTTCCATTCTTCATTTTTCACTTAAACTTAATTTAGCGTGGAAGGTTTGCTGAGGAACAGGGAACTGCCGCTTCAATTTATATAAACAATAACAATGTACAAAATGACAAAAAAATACTGTATGTCTTACTTGATTTTGGCTCGACTTCCTTTCTGCTATCTCACAGAAACCTGGGAGTGTCAGTGTGTTCATCAGCCAGTGACATGGGAGCAATCGTTGCCCCGTTCCTGCTCTACAGACTGGCCAGTATCTGGCAGGAGCTTCCTCTTTTTCTTTATGGTAATTTTAAAGAGATTTAGGCTTCTTTTATCTGCCACCATGTTCTTGGAAAATCAGTTTATTTACCCCACATTCATATACAGCAAATAGAATTATGCAGTTCAAGATATCTTTTGTCCTTGCCCTGAAAAAAATGTATTTTATGTATTTAAGGTGTGATGTCGGTCCTGTACAGTGGATTGGTAATGCTGTTGCCTGAGATGAGAGGCGTTGCCCTGCCAGAAACCATAGAAGAAGTGGAGAATCTAGGAGGGTAAGGGATTTTATCACAGTTACATCATTAGATTTATTTATTTAGGTAACACTCTTATTCAGAGCGACTTATGATTGCATGTTTTAAGAAGCTTAGATTCATAGATTGCAACATTAAGAGCAAGTAATACTAAAGAATGACAGGGTAAAAACAACAGCAGAAATCAAATCTAACAGATATTCCTGTATAGCTAAATTGTTAATTTATAACAGAGAAGAGAGAGAGCTAAATAAATGAGGCAGGAAAGTGTTTTGTTTTTTTACTGTAACAAGAGAGGAACAAGATCAGGTACAAGTAGATGAGGAAGTGTGGGTGGAAGTGTGGGTGGATGGGTGTTAGCAGGGAAGGTGTGGGAGGAGGTGACAGTCTGCGATATCTGAGAGACAAAAATATGCGTGTAAACCCAGACTATTAAACTATTAATGTCAGATTTGCAAGGCAGATTCATGCTTGTGCCTCTAATTTGTCTTTCTTGTACGTTGTATCTTTTTGACAGGGGGAAATACAAGTCAAAGGCTGCAGAGGGAAGCGGCTCGATTATTTGATGGGAGAACAAAGACTTGATGAGACTTTTAGAGTTCAGTCTGTCGTCATTATCCTGTCCGCATACTGTGAAAATCTACAAATGTACTGCGTTTACAATGCACATAATGTCCTACTGTACCACAATCATTATCATTATATTTGCTCCAGTGAATACTATTGTGATACTACTGCACTGTTTGTTATCACCTGTTTTTCTCAGTTGGTTAACAACTCTTTGTGATGCAGACTTGTGTTACATCACCTGCTTGATGTGAAGATATTCTGAGGCCTTAAAGGTGTTAAATAGATGATTGTACACTGAGGGGATGCAGCACAGGAGACATTAGGCGATGAAAACACAAAAAGTTGCATATCATCATTGTCGGGTGAAAACTTTATATCTCCAAATGGTCAGCGGTTCAGGAACTAAGAAAAACTGCTTTATTTTTTTCAGCTCGACGACCATGTGTTTTAGAGTTTATCCAATGGGTTTTGAAAGGTTTTCATGAGCCCAACGGTTGTAGATCTTCCACAAGGTTTTCACACGACAACAACGCTATCTTTACTGTTGGGTGAAAACCTCACATCTCAAAAAGGTCAAATTTTTTCAGGAATTAAGTAATTAAGTGTTTTCAGTTTGAGGATTGTACATTATTATTTTAAAGTCTACACACTGTTTTGTATGTCCTTCCCTGAAGCCATGAAATTTAAAAATCACAAAAAAATATCACAGAAATTGGAGTTACAGAGGTTTCACAGGACAGCAGCAGTGTTCAGACTTAAATAATAATTAATTCAAGTGAATAACACACAGGATTTTGCTAAGGGGCATTTGCATTAGCCTAGTACCTGTTTACTCAAATGGATCATGGGATAAACTACAAGAGAATGTGTTTTTCATATTGAAAGTTGTCCTCTCTGCATTTTCTAACATCCAGACAACAATAGCCTTGATTGTCCTTGTGTTTTTTTTATATCGTACACTGTATATCTAATTGTGGTGGGGTGCGTAAGTTAAGGCTTTTGTTCCATTGTAAGTTTACCCAGAAAGCTTGGGAGCGATCAACAAAAGCTGCCCCACATACATAAGTGCTGACTGAATGGGGGAGACCTGTAACCATAAATTGTGTTGAAAATCACTGGTATGCATGAGAAGTGGGACTCGCTGGAGCGTAAACATCCGTGTCGCAGAGAGAGGAGGATGGAAAGCTTTCAGGGCGGACTTGGGCAGAATGTGAAAATGACTCTGGGACAGTAGCACATGATTATTTCTGCAGTAGAGTTGAAAATGCTTCATTATAGATAGATAGATAGATAGATAGATAGATAGATAGATAGATAGATAGATAGATAGATAGAAGATCCAGGTGTCACTCATGGAAATGCTGCAATAATTCTACTTGAATAAAGAGAAAATGAAAGGTTAAAGTTGGTGGTGTATTTATAAAGATGGGACTCATTTGCCTCGCTGTGACTGATATATGATTAGGACACAGTTAGCCTCACATAACAAGGATCCACTGACCCGTTAAATGAGGGCAAGGGGTGGAGGGGGGGGTTGGGGTGGAGGGGATGAAGTAGGCAATTATGTTTAAGACCTCACTACACAGTAGAATGAGTTGATGGCTGATGACTAATGGGGAGTATATTGAAGAAGGGGTGGGGTCCCAATTGGTTACGATACACAGGACAACAAAGACAGTTTGGCCCATTAGGGGATATTCCTCTCTTCCTCTATTCCGCTCTTCCTCTTCCTCTATTCCTCGTTCTCTGGAGAGCCGCAGGAGCCAGTCGAACAGAAATTCGGAGGTTAATGTGCGAAAATGCCAGAGGAAGAAGGACGAGAGAAATTAGACAATGTCATCAGACAGTGGAACAACAACAGACTGGACTTGTTCGAAATCAGCCAACCTGATAAGGTGAGTGGACCTCAAACAGACGGGGGGAGCGTGCATACGTCAACTGCATGATGCAAAAAAAAAAAATCTCTGTTTTTGTTTGGACTGACCTTTATTCTGCACGTCTGTTAATAGCAAAGTTTTTGAAGTACGAAATAAGCCCGCTCTATTTAGTTCATTAATGAAAGGTTACCACACACATAAGGGTCGAAAACACACTCATCATGATGAATAGGCTGATCTTTTTTCAAGAGATGAGAGGCTCTGATCACTATAGCTGTGTTTGGTGCTGGAAATCTATTGCTGTTAGATTAATGGGACTGTATGCCAATTGTGGTGTGATTGGGGTTTGACAGAGGAACATATAATGTGTGGGGAAAGGCAAGCATCAGCGGTTGAGTAGGCTGTAATGTGACTGAATGTGTTTAATTTTGGCTTTTGTTCCTGTACAGTTCAATGAGTAGAGTGTGGCACAAACACTGCCAGGCCTTAGGGGGTTTAATTCCCATAAAGATGCATGGTACTGTAATGCTCTGAGGTTAAAGTGTCAACCAAATGGTATATACAGTATCATGTTTCCTGTCTAGCCCCAACTGCAGATCTCATGAAACTGTTTTGATATTACAGTATCAATATCTGTTTTCAAGCTCAAGTTTCAAGCTCATTGGATGTTTTTTTTTTTTGGCTGGTTTAATACTTGAAAGGCCAGTGGATTTTTGAATGTTTGGGAGGGCCAACAAGCCATCAATTTGATTAGGTTGATATGATTATAAGTTCTATTTCCAAACAACACTAGTCTGTCCAGAAAGTGGGTCTTGGTCTAAAATTCAAAACAGCATTTAATTGACGGAGAATTTGCCTTAAAGTCACAATGAAATGAAAAATTACTTTTTCACTCATTCAAGCCATAGGCCACACCTGTTTGACAATTTATGCTAAAAATATGACAAAAAATATGTAAATTCTTCTTCTTTTATATCAAAATCTCATATTGCTTTTACTTCCTGGAAATCTTTAGTGGTGACATCACCGTGTACCAGGAGGTGTACGTAAAGATTTCCAACCAATAAAAACATCACAGAAATTTTTAATAATCCCGCCCCTCTGCCCTTCCCATCAAATAAAACTGCATTCTTCTCCCTAACTGATCTCCCATTGGTTTACACTTTTGAATGATCCCACCCTGCGTTATATATCCTGACCCAGGAAATACGTCACATTAAGGAAGCAAGATGCTCTCAAAATATGGTTTCATTGTGACTTTAAAGTGCATTTAACAACAGGATCTCACTTTACAAAGGCTAAAGAAAGAAGTTCAGTTAAAAGAGAAAATAAACACAAGAAAGGAAAAGGCAACACAGGACAGATAAACACATACAGTAAGAGAGGTTTACTGGTTTCTTCTTCCCTGCAGAACCTGGAGTTCCACGGTGTGATGCGGTTCTACTTTGAGGATCATGTTGCGGGCAACGTTGCCACCAAGTGCCTGCGTGTCTGTAGCAGCTCTTCAACTCGAGAGCTTATTGAAACTCTGTCAGAGAAATTCAGGCCTGATATGAAGATGCTGACCACTTGCTATTCCCTTTATGAGGTTCACACCAACGAGGGTAAGAACTCAACTGACTGGTGACTCTTTGGCTGCCTCTTTGATGGTGGCATGTCCAGGAGGGGGAACTAAGATTGTGTTATTTTCAACACTTCTGTATAGGTGTCATTTACACTGGGGACGCTGGGGACATGTCCCCACCACTTTTTGAAATGGCCTATTTTGTCTCCATCACTTTTTAAAAGCATAATTTGTTAAAAATGTTCTGAAAAATAGCTTGCACCAAGAAATGTTAACTAACAAATGAGAAATATAGAAGAAACAAATGCGCATTGTCCAAAAAAAGTAACATAAGCTAAAAAAAATAAAAAATCCCCCCTAGCCTACTGATTCTAAAATGACCCAAAAACGTGCATGCGCCGATCAGTAACTGTGCCTAAAATCGCATATGTTGAAGACCGTTTAAAAAATGTTTTTTCATCTGAGCCCTTATGTCCCCACCACTTTTCAACACAAAGTGACGCCCTTGCACTTCTGTGTGTGTTCCTGTGATTCAAAACTACAAATATTTGTTCCTGTCTTTGTTCAGATATTCCCTTTTTTGTTGAATGCCTGATTTGAACATCCCAGGTCTCATTTTGGCGAGAGAGAGTTAAGAGTTTGGTGTAATCAGTTAAATGTTGCTTGGATTGTTATTCAAAGCATCTACTGTAGATCTACCATCAGCCAAGCTTGGTGCTTTCCAAAATGTCTCCAGGCCTGGAAAATACAATTCTCAAATTCCACGACTTATCCAGGTTTTCAGTGACTGCAGAGACTCATGGGCCAGAGGGACAATGCCACTGACCAGACTTATTTGGTTTAATAACTTTACATTGACCTTTTAAACGTCTCTGTCATTATCCGTCAATGAAGATGCCGGTCAGGTTGAACATGTCGTGTTCACCTTTGGATGATTCAGCCAGCATGTAACCTCCCTGGAAAGGATGTGAGGAGAAACATACGTGCGTGTTGTCCCAAACTAGACACACAGAGGCATCTAAAATGACAAATCCTTAAAACTGTACCAACAACATGCTCTGATCCCCTTTCAAAGTGTCCTGGACAAGCCACTGCTCAGTCAGGCTGTTCATTTGATTCCAGCTGGTCGAACAATACAATATGAACAATCAATACAACTGTTCAGTTATAAAAGTTGAGTTTTTTTAGCACTGCGTAGTGTAAAGTAAAACTGTTCAGGTTTTAGCACTGTATACTGTGTTGAGTTATTTAATTGATTCAGCTGTCTAGTGTCCAGTAACCATTTTTCTGTTTTTTATTTGCAAAATAAGAAAATAGATTGGATCTCGATGAGAAACCTTTGGTTGTACAATTAAACTGGAACTCAGACAACAGAGACGGACGTTTTGTCCTCAGGAATGACAAGCAGACTTTGGAGGTAACTATCAACCTGCTCATCTGCATGCATAAATTATTAGTGTTATTTGACAATTCAGAACATGATATTTGATAATTTAGTCTGTGGCTTAAGTACTGTAGCTCACTCTTATCTTGTGCCTCTGTTCTTTGCATGTGTCTGTATATTCTTGAACAATAAAGGACAACTGTCATGACAAGAAGGAAAAAGGAGGTGTGATCCAAAACTTCAAGAGGACACTGTCGAGAAAAGAAAAGAAGAAAGAGAAGAATAAAACTAAGTCTCCTGACAAGGCTGCGGGGGACGAGAACGGGTAAGCTCCCCCCCCCCCCGCCTGTTCACTCTTCAAATTATTGTTCAGATTTCTGGCCTCGAGCCACACCTAACCGACAGAACAACATCCTACCCTTTTAAACAAATATCCAGGTCAACTGAAAAGCCACTGAACAACAGCAGCAGCAGCATCCGCGTCTCTAACCCTGAGACAAAAAAGCGTGACCAGCGGTGCACAGAAAACAAACAGCAAGAGCGGAGGCAGTCTGACCCGGGTGAGTAATCTGCAAATTGTGGGAAAATAGATATTATAATGAAACAGTGCAGTGGGGTGCATAAGCATGACCTTGTGCATTACAAGCGCTGTGCCTCCACACAAATGTGCATATTTAATTTGATGCCGTGAGGGGACCAATCAAGAGTCTATGAGTACTGTGTTATATAACACAATCATGATGACTGTAAGTTGCATTATTTATACATAATCAAGGGATTCCTTGCTTGATTTGCTGTATTTCTGTGCTAAAATGCAGGAATAATAAACACTGGAAGTCTTCGGCCTAACTTCTTAGATCAACCTGGATTACCAGTTGGAATTCAATTCTGTGATAACTGTAAGTATGAAATAAAAAAGGTTTTCTTCCACAGTGTTATATTCCTGTTAAATACTATAGTTGTGAGCTCACTGCCTTCCTCTTCCCGTTATCCTCTCCTGCCCCCTGTTGGCGTCTTTTCCATTTCAGCGGAGGAAGCCTTCTTGTCCGCAGTCATAAATTACACCAACAGCTCCACAGTTCATTTCCAGCTCTCACCTGCATACAGCCTCTATGCAGTGGGGCGCTTTGCTCTCCAACGCCATTACAGCCAAGGCTCCCTCCCCCCAGGACAGGCACACAGAGTCTCCTCTATCACAAACAAAATGGTGGGCCTGACAGAGAAGGTCATTCAGGCAAGTCCAGGAAACCTCGCACTTTGTTACATTTGTGTAGACCGAGCAGCGGATGAAACTGAATAAATGATACAGAGCATATAAAAAGAGTTTTGGTCCAAACTGAGATACCCATCCTGTGAAATAAGGAGTGGGTGTCACTTATTGACACCTAAAATGACTCCTAACAGAAACTTAAAGATAATTTATTATGTTTAAAAGGACATCATGTAACTTAAGTCTATGAGTGACAAAATTATAACACCTTTACAGACAGGATTCTCTATCATAAACTTCAGGTGATGGATTTTAGAAATGCTAACACTTCATGTTGTTTGCATTTACTCTGAGCTTACATTACACTCTTGCTTGGTGTGTGTGTGTGTGTGTGTGTGTGTGTGTGTGTGTGTGTGTGTGTGTGTGTGTGTGTGTGTGTGTCCTTTCAGAAGCAGCAGGCCATCGCCGGTGCTCTTGCCTTCTGGATGGCCAACTCCTCTGAGCTCTTAAACTTCCTCAAGCATGACCAGGATCTCAGCCCGCTCACGCAGCAAGCTCAGGCGGATCTGTCCCACCTGGTGCACAAAGCCTACAAGTAAGAAAACCACACTGCTTTGCTGAGCCTGACTGTAAACGTGTTGAAGCCTTCAGCCAATGGTGCATATTCAGTCAATTTTTACATTTTCAGATGAGTGATGTTTTCAAATGTCATTATCTAAACGCTGGAAGCTACAGTTTTGTATACATTCTGTGGAGATTCAGTACTTCAGTACACGCTAAAGTATTGATTGGATTTGTATGTTGTAAGTAAGTATGTTGACTAGTCAAATTCAAAACAGGTTTATGTGGCTCTTTGTCTGGAGGCCTCAAGAAGTTAAAAGAATCACACTGATTGTAATGTATTAGCCGATGTATAATATTGGTGATTATATCTGATATATGTGCATTTTATTCCCCAAGGTGTCTGATACAGTGTCTACAGAATGAGCTCAGGAAGCACTTACCGATTTTTTTGATTGATCCTGAGCAACATGGTCGACTGCCTGCTGGCATCGGTAAACCTGCACTTTTCAAATTACATACAGAAAAAGAATAATTCATTTTTTATTTTTTTTTTATTTTATTCAGTTCACCACTTGATTCAAGAACCGTGGGAGAGCTGCGATGTTGTGACAGATTTTGTTTCCTTTATGAAATAGTATTTAGTAACGTGAAGTTTTGGCATCTGTTGCAGAGATGGTACTGAACACCTTGATGAACACCATGTCTCTGCTGCGCCGCTGCCGGGTCAACCCTGCCCTCACCATCCAGCTCTTCTCCCAGCTCTTCCATTTCATCAGCGCCTGGCTCTTCAACCAGCTGATGGGTCCGGAGGCCGGCGGCCTGGGCCTGTGCTCCCACTACTGGGGAGCGGCCCTCCGCCAGAGGCTCACTGCGATCGAAGCCTGGGCAGAGAGGCAGGGCCTGGAGCTCGCTGCGGACTGCCACCTGGGACACATCATCCAGGTCGGTTCCTGCAGCGCAATATATCTGACAGATATTGGGCTTTTGTGAAATATCAGATATCGGCCAGTTTGTGTCAGGTTCCTCCCTGAACACAGTTATGTTAAAACAGTCTATAAAAACCTGCAATTTTTCATCATTTTTCATGTATTGTTCAATTGTTAATTCTTCATTTAAAGGCATTAAATTTCACCTACAATCGAATAGGTGTGGGGAGTCACCTTGCCTTAAACAACTACTAACCCACCTAAATAAATTTCATTAGTCTGATGGTCTAAATGCTGTTTCAGGGAATTTTCCACCATTGCAAGAATAAAATTATGGGGTAAACACTGAGTACTTGTCACTTTTGGGGCATAAAAATGGTAAGATTTAAAGCCTATCAGTATCTTCAATACTAAAATATCAGTATTGGTATCAGCCTTCCCATATCAGTTGAACACACATCAATAATGGCAAGAAGGCATTTGATTGTTTTCTTCAGTTTGTCTATGAATTTGTTTTGTGAGATAATACATTTCTGAACGTCTTGGTGCTTTGCAGCTTCCATCACATATTTTATTTACAGTGTCACAGAATACAGTATTTAAGGTGGCAAAAGGTGTTAAAATCACGTTGGCTGGCTGTTTCTAGGCAACGATGCTCCTGACCATGAATAAGTACTCCATGGAAGATGCGAAGGACATCCTGAATACCTGCTTCAAGCTGAATTCACTGCAGCTGCAGATGCTGCTAACCAGCTACCTGTATGCAGCCAGTGAGCCTCACATCCCCCCTGTGAGTCCCCTCGCCCTCTTTCTTCTTCTTCTATTCCTCTCATGCTCCTGTTGTTTTTCTGTTTGGAACTAAATATGCTGCTGTTTTCAAGGCCAGTTCTCTCTTGTCAAAGAGATCTTTGATCTGAAGGGGAATAACCTGGAGAAATAAAGATTTATACTACTAATAATAACAGTACTGCTACCACTACTACTACTGCTACTAATGTTATTACTACTACTAATGCTATACTTTATTGGTCCCTGTAAGCAAGTTCTCTGTTCTCTTTCCCTCCTCCAGAGAGGTCAGAGGTCAGGCTCAGCTACAGAACAACACTTGTAGAGCTTCAGTGTTTTGCTCAAGGTCAGAGCAACCGGAGTAGGCTATATGTGCCTGAAAAATGCCAATCTAGATGTTAGAACGACACATTTGTCATCTGCCCTCCAGGATCTGATCAAGGCTGTAGTGACGGCGGCAGAGGCCTCGGCAGATAACCTGGTTCGCAGCGAGGGGCGGGACGTCCTGCTGGAGGAGAGCCTTCACCTCCACTTGCCCTTCCTGTTGCCTGAGGGAGGATACTCCTGTGACACTGTGAGAGGAATCCCTCCGGGGTTTAGGGAATTCTTGGAGCCAGTTTGCTGCAAAGGTATGAGATTCTGAATATTCAGTCATATAAAGTTTGGAAATCCTAATATTCAGGGATGTAGCGGGGGTAAACCCACCTAAAATAGTGTTTACCCACCATTGCATTTGTAAAAAAAACGGGTTTTAAACTGATATAGTTAAATCATTATGATTTACATTTATAGTGTATATTATAGCAGTGTCAGACTGATGTACGGTACATGAAAATAGAATCTTTTAAAGAGAGTAAAGCTTAAATTTACACTATTCTGAAAATGTTTTGCTTTTATATACATGCTATTTGTATTGTATGATGTCCTACTCTTCCAGGCCTCTGCTCTTTAATATCTCAGCCCAACTTCAAAGGCAACTGGACTGTGTTCTTCAGTGAAGCAACTTCTCCTGCAGAGAGCTCACACTTGGTAAACAAACACACATACTTCTGTTGGGTTGTGGTCCTAAATGTGTTACATTGTATAACTGCAGTTACTTTTACCCAATAAGAAATTTGATATTTATACTCAAGATAAAAAAACAAAAAAACATTTCTACTGCAGTAACATACTGTAGTTTCTTTCTTCCATCAGGCAGCATGCAGAGAGCCGGAGATTGTGACGATCACACTGAATAAACCTTTGAACAGTGGAATGGGAGTCAGCATTGTGGCTGCCAAGGTGAAGTAGATTACTGCCTCAAATCTGACAAGATGTGTTTTTCTTACTCTGATGCCTTCATTAGCTGAAACTATTCAAACACCAAAACTATCTGCTAAATGTCTCAACTAATTTGTCTTTCCCTCCGTGTTTTGCCACAGGGAGCAGGGCAAGGTAACCTTGGGATTTATGTCAAATCTATTGTCAAGGGAGGACCAGCAGAAATGGTGAGCTCTAACACATTTTTGATTCAACTGACCTTGATATGTGAAAAATATGCAATAATTTCACTGCAATTATCAAAGGAAAGCTCAAAATAAGATAACATTTCTTACATGTTTCTACTGTATGCAGAATGGCAGGTTGACTGCTGGGGACCAGCTGCTGAGTGTGGATGGTCAGAGTCTGGTCGGCCTCAACCAAGAAAGGTAGCTAGATAGGAGCCGAACCTGTAGTTCAAAACACTCATCTTGCATGAACAAGTTTCTATGTTTTATCAAGTCCCAGATAATGTAATGAATAGAATAAATTAAGTGATGAAACTGTAAGAGAGTGTCCAAATAAAAGTCTTTTCCAAAGTTTCAAAACTCATCATACATGACTACACCTAATGAGTACAGCTACACATAAGTACGCCTAAATAAATTGATAAAACAGTGAGTAGCTAGATAACAGCCAAATCTATAGTTCGAAAACTCATCTTACATGACAAAGTTTTATTAAGACCCAGACAATGTAAGGAAAAGCACTTAAATTAACTGATGAAACAGTAAGCGAGTAACTGTATAACAGTCTTATCCAGAGTCCCAAAACTATTCTTATATGACAAAGTTTGGAGGTAATGGACAGATAAAGCAAAATTGAAGCATTTGATAAAAAAGTGTATATGCTTCTATGACAATGAAAGCATGAAATGGAAGATTAGTCCAGTACTGACCCATGCTGACCCTGTCTTGCTGTAGGGCAGCAGCCATCATGATGCAGACCGGCCCTGTTGTGACCCTGCAGGTTGCAAAGCTCGGAGCGAACTACAACGGCCTGGAGGCTCTGCTAACTGAACCAACCTCAGTAAGGAACACAGGTATGGACAGATTAAAGGGATAGTTCAGCGAGTTTTGGACCTGTATATAATTTGTCTCTTACGTACCTGTAGTACTTGGACCCACAGACAATACTGGCTCCGGAGTCAGCTGTTGGTTGAAACAACAAACTCCTGTTGCTAGCATCTTGCTGCTAACAATGAGTCTCCAAAAAGCTATTTATAGGCTCCACAGGGGAGTTGAGAGTAAATGGAAAAGTTGCAAAAAACATAAATTTAAATGAGTGCTGATAAAATTAGCATTTGGACTCATTTTTAGCCGCAAGATGGGGAGCATATCTATGTTCCCAGGGTCCTAAGTTCTCAAGGTCCTATGTTCCCCAGTTCAATATTCTGTTAACACACATTAACCCTCCTATTGTGTTCGGGTCAAATTTGACCCGTTTCAAGTTAAAATATTTCATAAATATTATCCAGTTTTTTTTTATTGGAACAAGGCTTCAAAACAGCTATATAAACACAACAAAACCAATGGTTATCATTTTATTTGATTTTGAAGGTCTCTAACCCTAACCCTAACCCTAGAACTGGGGAACATTGGACCCTGGGAACATAGGACCCTGGGAGAGCACATATGTAGAACTGGGGAACATAGGACCCTGGGAACATAGGACCCTTTGTCATGTTCCCATTATGTGCCATATAAATCTGGGGAACATAGGACCCTGAGAACATAGGAATGACCCCGCAAGATGCTAGCAACAGGAGCTCACCGTTTCAACCGACAGCTGACTGGGGAGCCAATATTGTCTGTGGGTCCAAGTACTACAGGTATGTAAGAGACAAATAGTATATAGGTCCAAAATCGCTGACCATATCCTTTACGAATTAAACCATTGTTTCTTCACATTGTATTCTACATTATCTGATTAAAATCTTTGTTGTTTTACAAGGCGGTAAAAGCCACATCCATGCTAAGCCAAATGGTAAAGCGCTCCTGCTGTATAGTGGTGTGGATCAAAGTCCTGCAGAGCAGTGGGAGAACCAGCATGGAACCTGCAGAAGAAAGAAAGAGCAGATGATGCAGAGGAACAGGCAGCTTTATCGGTCCAACCCAAATATGACAGGTGGGTGTACTCCTGTTTTGATCGCTTCTTGCCGCTGGGCTTATAAATGTCTTAATGTGAAATATGTTGAGTGCTTGAGGGTAAGTCATATAAGAACAACTCACACAGTGTTTTTTTTCTTCTCTCCTTATACTTAGCAGACTCTGTCCCTGAAGATGGAGAAGAACCTGTCGACCCAGTTGTGACAGGAACCCGAATCTCTGCCGTCTCCTCCATCAACCTTTGCACCGATGTGAGATTTTTCTACTTTTCTTCATCTAATTTCTTGTAATGTTTGTGATTTAGGAATGAAAGCAATCAAGTCACTATACTAAAACTAGTTTGAAAACTTTTGTTATTAAATGCTGTTGTTTTTTTTTATATACAGACATATCAAAGGGAATACTTGACGTTACCAACCCCAAGATCCCAGGACAAGAAGATACCATCTGTATCCAGTCAACCACTGAAAACCTTCAAAGTGTCACTGAGGCCTTTAGATGAACAGAACTCCAACAAGAGGACCTTTATGGTATGTTTCAGGAACTCTTTTGGAGCAAAAAGTACAAAATTACTGTAAAGTATATCAATCTTGCTTTGAAAGTGCATTGCTTCATCTAATGTTTGTATAGTAATTGATGAGTTTTATTTCAAATTGAGATATCCGCTTTTGGAAAAATGTGGCATCTACACTTACAAAATGTTTATGAATAAAAGTAAAAATTCAAATGTGGAATAATTATAAAAATCTATTAACTATCTTGGATCCCTTGCTTACAAAAGAGATTGCACCCAATGCAGTTATATGCAGGGATGTAGTGGAGGGTAACCCCATCTAAACTCACCTTTTCATTTGTGGAATACAGTTTACCTTGTTTGTTTACATTGTTTTATATTGTTTGATGATGATGATGATGATCGGTCATAGTTTAACCACCTTTTAATGTACCACTAATGTATCACTGATCATACCGATTTCTTATTAAGCAGTAAACATTTTACCTCCAATATTTCTCTCCCCTTAGCGTCAAGCCGTCTCACAGGAGAACTTGTGTGTGGACAGCGGAGGCCCTCTGCTGGACAAGAGACATCATGTACTGGAGCAGCAGAGTCCAAAGCAAACCATCAGCCTCTACTCTTCTTTCCCAATCCGCCAGAGCGCCTCTACTCACGACATCCTTTCCGATTACAGCTCTCCCACAAAACACCAGCAGAGTGGGCACCAAAGTGGCGCTGGCCTGTGGAGAACCCCTCTGCCACAAAACCCAACACCTTCAATCCAGCCGATACGCATTGACATCCCTCTGTCCAGAGCGGTCGACACAAAATCAAATCCTCCGCTCATCACCTTCCAGAAGAGTTCTTCTTCTTTGCTGACAGTGAGGTTGACCCAAAATCTGAAGGTACACGGACATGCAACTCAAGGAAGCCAAAAGCAGAGTTCCCATATCCAAGCCAATCATATTTACGCGTGTCCCACTTCTGCAATCAAGAAGCTGCCTCAGCAAAAACCCGTCACCCGCAGGGAACAAACCGCAAAACCCCAATCGAGCATCACTCCAACAAAACACGTCTCCTTCCAGAATCTTCCTGCTCAACAGAAGCCAGGTGCCGGCCCCGTGAGACAAAAAGACCCTCAGTATTTCGCCATGAGTAAGGAGTTCTCCGATGGCGGCGGCCTGCCGATGGATCCGTGGAGGAGGGAGGCCCGGGAGCAGCTGGAGAAGCAGCAGAGGCTCCAGGTGGTGGATCTGCTGCAGCAGGAGGTGCAGGAGCTTCAGGCCAAAGCTGTTCGCACGGCCGAGGAGAACGACAGACTCCGCAAGCTCAGCCTGGAGTGGCAGTTCCAGAAGAGGCTGCAGGAGTTCCGGCAGAACGGAGGTGATGATGATGAGGAGGAGGAGGAAGATGAGGATATGGACATGATGCTGACGCTACAGCAACTGGATAACAGAGCACAGGTGAAGGTGAGATCAACAGGATGCAAGAATCCTATCTCTAAGAAAAACAGGCTTGTTTTTAGATCCAACACCATGCATTTATTAGTTTATCCTCTGGTTTTTTTTTAAAGGGTTTCATAAACCCAAGGGTCGTAGAATTTTCTCAACCCATAGAGGAACAAGTAATCCTTCAACTGGAGTTAAAACTAAACTAATACTGGAGTTATGAGGCTTTCACATGACAACATGATAACACTTTCTATTAAGTATATGTTTATAGTAGATTATAATTGAAGCTATAACACAATATAAGCATGTTTATAATGTCTTATGACATTATCTATCAGAACCTGTAGTGATTTATAAGTGGTTATAAAGCGCACTTTTAATGTTTTAGAAGTATTTTCTCATAATGGATTACATTTATGTATATATTTATTACAATCCTCCCTTCGTGACATTATGACTCCATGATTGTAGTGCATTGTAGAGCTTTATGAATGACTATTCATGTGTTTCTGTTTGCTTTAAGTAAAATTAGATGTTTGCTCTGCTTTATAAACCACTTTTTGTTTGCTTTAAATAAAGTGATCCACTCCAAGCATTTCCCAACCTAGATGGGGATTGCTGTAATACGTTACACATATACAACATATTCTATAACTTGTATTTGTATGCAAATGTTTATAAAATATTATAAATAAGCTTCATTACTTATAAATCACTATAGGTGCTTATTGTCACAAGACAAACGTGTCTCTAGTCAATTACAACTACACTTATGTCCTATAAAACATGCACTTCATAGAATGCTTTACCCATATAGTCATGTAAATATACAGTAAAGCAGACACTCAAAAAGTCAGAACAATTTATATTTTTGGCCATTTGTTTAATAATTATATTTGTCCACATACAGAACAAGAGGAACTCTGGAGGAAAAGAAAACAGTGAATTGAAGGAAGAGCAGGCGAGAACTCATCTCTCCCAAAGGGACGATGAGGCAAAGACAACCACAGGTATGACAACCAGAAGAACTCAATCCTTCACAATTATGGCACAAAGGATTTCAACATCAGGTCCTGTGTATTGGTAAATGACAAATGCATGACAGAGAAGCAAACATTACTGAAAAGGCATTTCGCTGTTAGTTTGATCCTTTCAAAAGAGGCTGTGTTCATCAGACATCCTTTTGATTTGAATTATAACGTTTCCATGTGTTTGACAGATCAAAGATCAAGTGGACCTGCTCAAGACTTTCACACCATGGCATCAAAAGAGTGAGTTTTAACTTTTTGTTTGTGTTTAAACATAATGTTGTAATTGAATCAAATTAAAATGGCAATTGTGATATTTAAACAGCATTTTTCTCGTGATCACTTAATATGGCAGAAATGTCCATGCACAGTAGTGTACCATCACAACTAGCTTATTCCATTATTTAAAATTATGCGAGACATTGGTGCATTTAATTCTACTCTAAACACTTCCCTGAGTAAAACAAAATATAAATCTATAGACTACATTCTATAAATATATTTTGTTTTAAAATAGCACAGGCTAGCATTTTACGTCAACAGAAACGATTCTCGACAAGTAATAAAATTCAAGTATTTCTGCTATTATCAATACTTATTTACAGAAACCAGCAGGGGAAAATCAAGAGAGCACCGGCTCCTGAAAACCTCACGTTCAAGGAGCGTCAACGACTCTTCTCCCCGGCGTCCAGTGCCTAAATTAAGCTTCAAGCCTTGTAAACAGAAACCTCAAAAGATGAAGATAATCTCTATGTAAAGAAGAAGAAAGTAGTTCACATCATGTGCTAGCAAAACGACAGTATGTCATGTAGAAAAAGCAGTGTATTGTAGTGTATTGACTGAACTATGAATGTGTTTATCTTAGATTTTAATGTTTTAGTTTAGTACTATTGTGCAAAACTTGTAATTTTTTTGTTTTATCATCTGTCTAAACACTTACTGTACCATTTCTTGTAATTTTGTATTCTTTGTTTTATTTTAGCAGATGGATAAGAAAAATCATCCTTTATAATTAGCATCGTTGAGGCACTTAAAAACATTCCTCCACTTATTATACGCTTGTTTTAAAAATAAATCTTATTGCACATTGAACTGTAATAATCATTGCCACTTCCGTTTCCTAACAAGTGCAGAACTGTTATTTCCTGTGTAAAAATGTGTTATTTTGTGCGCTGATGAAACTGCACCACTGCCTTCTCTTGTTCGTGAGTTTCGATGGAGCCGTGGCGTATTCTCCGGATCTCGTTGATGGCGTCCACACCCGCAATCTTCCTCTTCTTCACCAGGTAGCAGGCCAGCATGGTGCCCGTCCTGCCGTGGCCGTGCATGCAGTGCACTGCTACACCCTGAAGAGGGACAACACCATCAGTTCACTTGTTAAATCTTCTATCATACCACACACCTCCCAAATGAGCATCATGGTGTGTTGTAGGTTCTGTTATGAGACGGGTATTTGCCTATTATTTTTAAGCACTGGTATTAGGGCTGGGCGATATGGTTGAAATCAATATCATGATAATCATAAGGATTTTTTTTTTCGATTATCGATATACAGTATATCACAATATGGCTTGTGTACACAAAATAACACGTTAAATAGGGCTGGGACGATATGCTTATCTCCCGATTCGATACTATCACGATACTTAGGTGCCGATTCGATATGTATTGCGATTCTTAAGTATTGCGATTCTACAAGTATTGCGATTCGATATTACAATTTATTGCGATTTTCGTTTGCTTTTTTAACACTAGACCATGGGAAAAAGTTGAATCATACACTTCTAGAGACTGTAGGCCTATATCATGAGTCATATTTCAAAAAAACAATGCACATCACATATCAGTCAGTCTTTCTGAGATTTATTTCGGCAGCATCATTGCTATACTGCATATAAAAGTGATGCATAAAATGTACAATAGAATGAATAAAAAATATGTATACTTTTTGAAGTAAACTGCAACATTTAGCTGTTCCTGCTCATCAAGCTAGTGCTCAAAAGACTTCCGATGCGCCGCACTGACGAGCAGACATGAAGGATCCTTCATGCGTTTTTTTTGACTAATTGGATCGTCCTTCATGATTGAGGCTCATTTTTGGATGCCGAGTCAGCGAGGACGGAGGAGAGGCCACATTTTGGCCAAACGGAAAGCACCTGAGAGCTCCGTGTCAACTCAGCAAACTTGTGTGGATTTACTTTGTATTACTGGTTCTTTTTGCACATACGGTACTTTAACTCATTCTGCGCGCCGACGGAGGAAAACTAAGAGAGGGAAGTGCGCCGGGGCTCTGTGCAACACAACCCGACAGAGAAACAACATATCTGCTAGCTAACGTTCAGTCCTTGGACAACAAACTCGACGAGCTGCACGCACGGATTAAACACCAACCGACACGTGGCTGGAGCCCCGCGTGCCCGACTGTCCCGTCTCGCCGGAGGGTTTTTTCTCCGTCTATCGGCAAGACAGAACGAAGGACTCAGGCAAGTCGAGGGGGGGGGGGGGGCTTTATGGTTGACTTTTCGTGGGCCACGGATGTCTGTGTCTTAAACGCACTGCTCCCCGGTTCTGCAGCTGCTAACCATCAAAGTCTAGATCCTTCTACCTCAACACAAACACGTTTCGCCATCTGCTGGATAAAAGCGGTAACTTCTTTCCACCTCGTCTAATAAGCATAGACTAAAACGAAACAATTGAATTCGAATTATATCGATTCAGGAATAAAAAAAAATCTATTAAAAATCGTAGAAAAAAAAAAAAAAAATCGCGATACTTAAGTGAATCGATTTTCCCCCCACCCCTAATGTTAAATAATCTAATGTTCACTGCATTGAACCAAATGGTAATGTTAGGTGTGATGTCAAATAAAACTGAAATGTTCAAATAATAGAGTTTTTAAATCAAATTTGATTATCATCAATTTAGACAGCAGAATTGTGTCATGATATTCCAAAAATCACCATATCACCACAATATGATTCCACTGAAAGACGATAAACAATGATATTGAATTATCGCCCAGCCCTAATTGATATATATGAAACACTGTAAGAATACTGGATGAAAAACTTAAGCTACTCTTGGAGAACAACTGACTGAAGCTATAAAAACCCAATGCATTTCAGCTGTAACGGCTTTTGTCAGGGTAACAAAACTGCAAACGGACAAAAGCTATTAAAGCCATTTTTCCCTTGGAGGAGCTGCAAGGTTGCGAAATATTTTTTTTTTGTCCTTTGCCAGTTGGACTCCTGGCTCACTGGATCAGTCAGAGCAAACTGGAAACTAGAGACCAGAACATTTTCTGTCCTAGATTAAACCCTACAGCCTCCAGAAACTATTTTACAAGCACCGCCATCCAGCACAGTGTGAGATCCTTACCTCACCCTTGGAGTTAGCCTCATCCACGATGGACAGGAATCTATCAATCTGGCTTGGTGATGGAGGAGTGAAGTCAGTTATCTTGATGTGGTGCAGCTGTAACTCCGGGCATGTGTCATGGTGAGGTGGTTTCCTCTCACACAGGCAGACCAGGTGTTTGATGCCGTTGTCCAGCAGATACCGGTAGTCGGCCGGCATTCTGGGAAGCGCCAACCCAGCCAGCTTGCCTGGTTCGACCCAGGAGAAGTTGTGTGGTGGAGAGGACGCCATTTTGCACTTTGTCAAGCTGAAGAGAGGAGAGAGAGAAGGAAGGAGAGAAAGGATGAAAGAGAGAGACAAGTCAAATCAAATTTTATTTGTAAAGCACTTTACCACACAAAGAAACTCAATGTGCTTTACATAATAATAAAAGCAACCCTCTCTCTCCCCCAAGAACACGCACACACACACACACACACACTCTCTCTCTCACTTTGTCTCTCACATACAGATAAAATCTAGTCGAAGGCTTTATGGAAAAGTTTTAGAGAGGTGAATGTTGGGGCGAACCTCAGCTCCTCTGGCAGGCTATTCTAATAACTGAGCCTAACAGCTAAAATGGGCTTTGCCATATTTTGATATAATCCTGGCCAGAAAACCTGAGAGTCCTAGTCGGCTCATATCTAGTAAGCGAGTCAGAAATGCACTGCAGAGCCAGTCCATTAAGGGCTTTGTAGACAAGCAGCAGACTCTTAAAAGTCAACTGTAATGCTCACTGGAGGCCAGTGCAGCGATCAAAGAACAGATGTGATGTGTTCAGCTTTTCTTGTCCTACTCCAGATTCTTCATTCAACATTCAGATGCAGCCACTCTTGTGTTGTTGTTTTTCCCATAAAGATGGAAAAGAGAGCAATCTACTTGCAATAAAGGCATGCAAAAGTTTTTCATAGTCTGTCAGAAAACCTCTGACTTAAGAAATGTTTTGAAACTACAAAAAGCTGTTAATATATATAGCCTTGGAAGTTCAAATCAACATCCATAATCACACCCTAGTTTCTGACATGTTAACTTCTTTTGTTACACTAAACATTATCTACACTTTTTCTGAGTTAAGCAGAGAAATTTCTGCATTTTGGAGAGAGAGAGAGAGAGAGAGAGAGACACACACACAGAGATTGTGCTTCATCTTAGTTCCCGCTGCCCAATACCTTATGCCCAAATTTAACACCTGACATTTAAAGAAATGCGCAAAATGCGGTCGAAAACTAGTGCGCTCAGCTGTTGTCAGTCCATCAGCACCACAGGAAGGCAGTGTGTCCAGGTTAGTTGACAGCGCCAGGAACAATAAGCCATAAAAATCATTTGAACCTGGCCTTTAGATTTTGTCCCAGCAAATAAAAGTATAAGATTTAGAGTAATACAGGTTTACTACAATTCAACTTTTAGCGATGTTACTCCAAACAATATTTGGCAGCTTCATACTCTTTTACTAGTTAACGTTAGCATACTGGCTAGGCTAGATATTAGTTTGACAACAGCACTGTAGGCCTATTCCAGCAATAACAGAGACAGGCCTAAAGTTGAAGCACATTATCCAGGCCTCTCCAGACTCCACCTAGTTTTAGGAAAGATAAGAAAAGCTAGCCAAAAAGGTAGAGCCAATCTCGCAAGCGTAGTCCAATGCATGGAGTAACAGTAGTGCCCCCGTAAGCTAGCAGTGGGAACTGAGACCACCTCCCAGTTAGTTAACCACGATAACGTTACTGAACTCGATTAGGTTATTAATGACATTGCTAACGTTAACTGATAACTTATGCCAATAACCCTGTTGCGTATTGAACAGAGGCAAATCATTGTTTCCCTGACAGTAGTTAGCTGTAAACTTACAGTTTCCAACCTCGGTGTGGAATGAACGTTACGATAGCTAGCTGCTGCTACCTACTAACTAAGCTAAGTTAGGTGCTAGCTAGAGCAATGTAACCTATAGCTTCCGGGCAGTGCTTCCCTTCCCTATGTCGCATCTGTAGGTAGCGATCAGCTGCCGATTCTGAATCAGTTTTGAAGTGTCGAAGAAAATGGGGCCGTCTTTGACTTACAGTATGTGAATGGATTTGGCAATGTGGGATCGGTTTGCTGATCTCAGAACAGCAGTTTTATAAGGCAAAGTAATGCTTTTAGCGGCCGTGTAACTGCACGCTTTGTTTAACGGTGTTCTTATACGTATTATATTTTTTAAACTGGTGTATAGCAGGTATTAGATTCATAATATAGTAAGATATGACAATAAAACAGTCTAAAGAATTTATTGTATTTTAAGTCAGGATGGCCGAGCGGTCTAAGGCGCTGCGTTCAGGTCGCAGTCTCCCCTGGAGGCGTGGGTTCGAATCCCACTTCTGACAGAAACCTTTTTATTCTCCAATAATTATATCACAGCTATATGTTTGGCTATGTATACTCCTTCAGTTTTGCTGACCGCACAGGTGTAGTACCGGTATCACAGCTCCTGCATCACATCGCTAGCTTGTCTGGGAAGCTAAACAGGTCTGGCTGTGGTTAGTTCTTGGATGGGAGACCACCTGGTGCTGGAAGTGGTGTTGGAGGTCTAGTAGGAGGTGCTCTTCCCTCTGGTCTCATGAATAATAATATCCCTAATGCCCCAGGGCAGAGACAGGGACTTTGTCCTGTGAGTGAGCACCGTCCTTCAGATGAGACGTTAAACTGAGGTCTGTGGTCAATAAACATCCCATCGGCACTCATCGCAAGAGTAGGGGTGTAACCCCGGTGCCCTGGCAAAATTCCCCAAAAACAGGTCTTCCTTCCTTCATGGCCACCCCCCCCCAGATATGTGAAGCACTTTGAGTACTTAGAAAAGCGCTATATAAATGTAATCAATTATTATAATTAATATTGCAAGTCAAACCGCTAATGCAGTTATTGTCTCATCCCAGGTGAGCTATTCAGTGAAATCATTTCATGAGGACCAGCAACACCCCTAAGTCCTCATGAAAATGACCTCACCTCCAAAAACTTGTTTATCAGATGTTTAATGCCATTACACTTAAAATGACATGGAATCAAATCATGTCAGGTAAACTGGCAGCTATAATGTCCATGCCTTTGCAGTTGAACACCTGCAGGGGGCGCAACATCCCCTGCAGCAAAATGGTGTGATATGGAGGCCGTGAAAATGTTGTTTGTAGATGATTGAAACAGAGATATTATATAGTTCATTGATTAATAAATAGATCTAAAATATCCTTACCAAACCAATTGAAACAGCTGATGCTGTCTGCAATTCTAAGTGAGGTCCTGATTATTTATGGTTCTGATTATTTCATTAACACTGTTTTAACTACCTAAATAACTACCTAAGATAGTGACATTTCTGCTCCAACTTGTTTTCCCTAACAGCCTGCGATGCAGAGAGCTTACAACAGTCACCAGTCAAAGCCTTGCATTTGAGAGATGTCCTTGCTGAGTCCATACTGAATCATTATTATTTTAATATTTTTGGCACTTCCAGATGGAGGCTGCCCTTTTCCATACAATCTCCACATGAAAAGAAATAGAGAAGAGCTTGTTTGTCCATTTCATGCAATAGTTAATGATACAAACACAAACATTCAGAACTCACAGCACAGCACAGTTTACTTGCTAGTCATTTTATACAAATAGTAGAAAGAGGGTTTGTATCTGAAGGAGACAAACTGTATCACATTTGCCAGATAGATGTCGATACACAGAGACTGATTTGCAGAAAGGTATTTGTAAAGAGAATCACAGAGTCGAATGTTTCAAACTTCCCATTAAAAAAGCTTTCACTAATCTGTTGGTGTAAAAAAAAGTGAACAGAGCCGTTTTCAGTAATCACATACAGTTATAGAAAGCTATCTAAGTAATAGGTAAAGTTGAAATGAACATAAAATAAACAACAACTCCAAAAAAAAAAAAAAAAACATTCCAATAACCGGGTGGCGTCTAGTGGTAGGCGTATTTTTGCTTGCTGTCCTACAGTGTTCGACCCACCAACAAACCATTTAACAGAACATTTGGAAGTTCCAAAAGAACCACAAAATATTTTTATTTTCATTTTGTCTTTTTTTTGTTTTTTTGTACACATCACAACCTGAAGACTCGGTTGGTTGATCGGTTGTCCGTCACGTCTCTGGGTTATCATCACACGCCACATTCCCCCCCCCCCCCCCCCATGTGTCATCTAAAAGCACAGACCCCCTTCAACATGCTGCACACCCCTCAAAAAAAAGCAATCACAAACCCCTTAAATGGTTACATGTTAACTCTGCGGTTTTTAAATTGCACTCTTTAGGTGCCGTTCGAGAAAGGGGGGGGAGAGAGGGAGGGGGAGGGAGGGGGGGGGGGGGGCAATAATCGCCGTACCCTCCTCCTCCTCCTACTAGAAGATTTCTACGTTATTTTTGAACGTCCGCGTTCAAGTCCCACAATGAGCAGACTGCTGAAGGGGCCATGCAGCGTTTTTTACAGGATGGCACAGAAGAACTTCTTCTCCCTGAAGGGGTTCTCCGACGCCGGCACCGGTGATAACAGTGGGTCCTCTTTGGCGTGGGCTTCGCAGTACGACATTAAGTCTGCTGCTGCTTTTGACACCTGTGAATACACGCACACACACACACACACACACACACACAGATATCAATAATACAAAGTGAATTCAACTCAATTCACTTTAAAGTCCCCATCAAATGAACTCCCGTTACTTTTACTTCCAAGAAAACAAGAGTATTAGGGCCGCAACTAACGATTATTTTCATTGTCGATTAATCTGTTGATAATTTTCTCGATTAATCGATTAGTTGTTTGGTCTATAAAATGTCAGAAAATGGTGAAAAATGTCGCTCAGTGTTTCCCAAAGCCCAAGATGACGTCCTCAAATGTCTTGTTTTGTCCACAACCCAAAGATATTCAGTTTACTGTCATAGAGGAGTAAAGAAACCAGAAAATATTCACATTTAAGAAGCTGGAATCAGAGAATTGTGACTTATTTTTCTTAAAAAATTACTCAAACCGATTAATTGATTATCAAAATAGTTTGTGATTAATTTAATAGTTGACAACTAATCGATTAATCGTTGCAGCTCTACAGAGTATCTTTAATGGTGACATCATGCTGTACCAGTACCATAAATTCCAACCAATAAAACATCACAGATTTTTGAACAGTCCCGCCCCTCCACCCCTCCCATATATAAATAAAACCTGCCTTTCTCTCCCTGACTGATATCCCATTGGTTTACACTTTTGAATGATCCCTCACTGCGTTATGTCCCGCCCCAACATCCAGCAAATCGATCAAATCAAGGAAGTAAAGATGCCGTTTCTTTTACTGGTAAATGGGAAAAACTATCAGTTATAAAGGCATGGGATTTTGAGTTTTGATATGCCCTGTTTTTGTATTCTTCTGTTCCTGTTTTTCACTTGCTTTGCCTTGTGTATTGGCTTTATTTATAAAAAACTGTAAATGGAGTGTATAATACTTTATTATGTTCTGTTCTTTTATGTAACTTTATACGTTTTATTTATATATAAGCTTATATGACTATACCTGCATTTGTTATAGCTTATCAGTTAGACTTTCTCTACCCTTTTTTCTTAATAACTGGGCTGTGATCTCCATTCTCTCTAGTTAATATATTTTGTTTTACATTTGTTATGTTTACAGTGTTTTTCTTCTCTTTTCTGATGTCTCTACATGTTTGGGGTTTTTTTCTGTCATTTCTGTGTGTTTTTATGTTGTATTGTTATTTTTGTTAAGTAAATAAAATTTTTTTAAAAAAAAGATGCCGTTTCATGGGGTCTTTAATGAACTCTGTTTACCCCTGCAGGGTATCTCTCACGGCAGACAGAAAAACATATGCATAAAAACAGTAAACGTGAAGTTAGACACCGGATAACACATCCTCCTGTCTTTATAAATATTTAAAGCTGCACTAGGCAAGACCGTTACATAATATAACCTTTCTTAGATGGTCCAAAAGTCATAAAGTAGGGCTGCAACAGAGAAGAATGTCCCTACCCCCCTCTAATTAAAGGAATAGTTCACCCAAAAATGAAGATTCAGTCATTATCTACTCACCATCTCCTGTTAGTGTTTAGTAGCAATGCTAGTGCAGATCAACAGGGTATGAAACCATTGCTTTCAAAGTCCCATTCAAGTGCTTTGAGCAAGTTCTACTGCATATTTTTACTATTACTACAGCTGTGGAAGTATTATGGAATGGCTTGCAAGTGATTTTTAGAGTTATGGTTTCATACCCCATTGACTTGTGCTAGCATTCCTAACAAATGATAATAAGAAGTGATTTCACAGAAACGCAAGCTCTAATGTAAAAACTTTTGGCACATTCTAAGATTAGTGATGATTAGTGATTGCTTATAAAATCGCTGAACCTTCCCTTTAAGTGACTTCATCTTCATGATATGGACATGGTCAGCTGAACTCACTTTTATCCTGTCAATGTTGGCCTCCATCTTCAGCTGTTCCACCAGTTTCCTGGCTTGTGCGATGCTGGCTGTGTTATTGCTCGCCATGGGCCTAATCAGTTAGGTCTCGTGTTCGCTGTCTACACAGAAGAGAAACACATTTTAATATCCCAAACATTTAAATTCAGACACAGTGTGCCATTGATGGGGAAGCACTGCAAAATGGCAAGAGCATGCAAATAGGAGTGCTAGTAACAGATACCCTGTTCATTATCACATGCCTGTGTATACACACACACACACACACTCACAAACCACAGGCATATTATTTATGGTGTCAGTTGCTAGGCAGCCCATGACAGTGAGGGGGGGGGGGGAGAAAGTGGGAAGGGAGACTGAGGGGGCCGTGCTTTATCCATCACTATATTTAAAACTAGATATATCGACGGAAAAATAACATTATCGGTTTCACACAAAAAACAAAATAACTGTTGCTTTGCACAGATTGTTGCGATTTTCTGAATGCCACAAGGTCGTAGATAATCTTATTTAGAGTGTCACACAAAGGCTGCTTAGTGTGAAGGATGATAAATCAATAAATTGATGTAGTTTGCCTTTGATGCAAGGTAAGGGAGCAGGCAGCACATGTAAAAAAAAGCCTCAACAATGCCTTATGTGTGTGTAACACGTCTGTTCATTTATCAATATCTTTGGCGTCTATGCAGAGTCTATAGGCAAGCTGTAATGTGAACAGGCTGTCTTCATTAGCTTAAGGTATCAATACAAGTCTTATTTCAGAAATACTGCTTTCTTATTATTATCATATACTGAGTGAGACTCACTTTGGAGAACTAGTAGACTGACCAGTAGAGGATGCCAGTGTATCCATGCATCCAAAACTACAGTATGTTCAACCTTTTCATTTGATAGAGGTTTTTACTTTTACTCTAGGTTGCTCTATTCTACCAGCCACATTGACATGTAGCTAACCATCATTTGCAGGCCCTACTTTATTCTAATAATCCTGTTGGCTGATGAAATAGTGAAAATAACATTTGAAATTTGAGATAAAACTGCTGCCTTGGTCACTGTGGATAAATCAGTTAGTTTCCTTCCCTCCTCCATGTTTTGTTCCATTCCCTCTTTGATAAACGTAACAAGCTGCAGGCGATCCAAAACAGCATCATCCCCGGTGCCTGATCAGTCCTCCCTGCCTCCCCACCCCCCCCCCCCCCCGCCGCTCGTCCGTATGCACGCCGGTTGGAGGCGGTGTGGGGTTAAGACTGATCTCAGTGAGGCGCTGGAGCAGAAATATTGATGGCCCACGGCGGCACACCTGTCCACGCAGCGCCCGCACAGGGAGAGCGTGACATGAGGCCAGGAGCTGCTGCTGCTGTCATTAGCCTGATGTGCTTCGGCAATTATAACCTCAATACACAGGAGGAAACTAACTTTTTTACCCACCAGTTAGAATCTCTCTGTTTCATCAGCTAATTAGATTTAATAATATTTGACTACACGCCAAAGTGGTTGGTAGGGTAGACAAACGTACCAGCCATAGCTAAAATTGTCCTGTATTTCGGCTGGAAGCTCATGTTAAATTCCCATCATGCCGTGTCATAGGAGTGGTGGATGGGCGGATGCATTTACCATTCAATTCCCAGCTTCTACCAAGGAGATTTCTACTGTGAGTCAAGTTTTCATTTTTAGCTAAGCTTTTTGTTATTTAACCAGGACCAAAGCCATTCCCTAACCGTAAAGTTATTTTAGTTGCTTAATCATAGCCTGAACCCAAACCTTAACCAAAGTTGTTTTACTTGCCTAAACGTTAATTTGTGTTATTGTGACAGAATCCAGTTTGTAGTGGAAGAATGTAATCTTCACGTAATTCGTGTCCACAATAATCTGCATTCACTTTGTGCTCATTTCACAAACTTTTATGAGATCACATTGCTTTGTTGCTTTGTTTGTTGAGGTCAGCTTCACATAGTCACTTTAATGGGATTAATATTGGGACACTGATGTGGTTGCAGCTGATAAAGGATTGCATGCAGTGTATGTTTGATAATCACAAGATGTATAAGTAGGTAGAGTAAGTCAGCTAACAGTCGTATGGTTTTCCTGAACAGAAGGTGTTGCTTCTTGCAGTGTCTCACGATGCCTCACCCTTTATTTACGCCTGGTTTCACTTTATTTATTAGTCTGGCTATGCACTGGACACCTGAGATTCCCTTCATGATTTAAAAGACAAAGTTTTTCCAAGCATTGGAAGGAGCACTACGCGAATGTAGATGTGGTGTGTGTGTCTACTTATGGGAGCTAAAAGGCTTGTACTGTATATTATTCCAAGTCATTTTGGGAGTCATTTAAGCTGCTGGAAAAAGAGCGTTGTTTTAAAATACAGGTTTGAAGGAAAATCCATTTCCCATCATTCTTAGAACTGAAAGACGTCTTCAGGACCAAGCTGGGAAACCTTGATCCCATGTCAGTGCGAGCCAAATGACAATCTGAAGAGGATTGATGAGCACTACATGCAGCAGACTACGTGGTATTAACAGCATAACATAAACACAAGTGTTACAGTCGCTGCAGCTCAGGGATCCTGGTTGTTCTCACACTCAGGAGTGCGTCACCTTATAGGGTCATAGTGGCATCTGTTTTGTGGGCTGGGTATCGAAAAGCAATCACTGACAGTACTGAAACGGTATCAGTACTGATTTTAAAGGCATCAAACGGAATGGAAAGTTATTGAAAAGCTTAAAAGTGTTGGATTCTTAAAATGAGAAGTCAAGTTTTCTTCTTATTTGTACCGAAGAAATCAATGGAACATGGTTTGATTTAGAAAAGCAGATGTTACACAGAAAATAAATTACTTGATTAATTAAAGACTTTTCATTCAACAAGGGGAGATATTGAGGGAAGTGTCATTATAGAGATAGTATGCAATCAGAAGTAGCAGCACCAGTATCTGTTCCAATGATAGCCCTAGTATTAAGGGATCTTGTTGGAGATTAGACCAACTGGTGTGATGCAGCTGGAGTGGATTTCTGGATTGATAATTCCTTCAAACAGATTCCTGGGTCCAATGTATTGATATTTGTATGGGGTGAAAATACTATAATCTGGTGCCCCTCTGTGGAGGCCATATGCCAACTTTCCTCCAATATCCTACTGTCAAGGACAGAGCGTTCAGTGTAATTTTTATTTTGTCATGTTTGAAATTGAATGTGTGACTTCAACGTATGAGACTTGGAAGTATAACGCAAATTTCTTGAGGTTCTTGCGTGGAAAACTAAGTTTTGTCCCTCACCAAAATAGGGCAGAGACTAACTACAAGGGCATGGTTGACACCTCCAAGCAGAAATGAGTCTTTAGCTTGTTTCGTATCGAGGCCATAATATTGTTTCAACACTCATGGGAGACGTCAAAACAGGCCAGCGTATCACCAGCCTATTGATAGGGATGGATGTCACTCTTTAAGGTTTCTGGGATGTCTACGGAAAAGTAGGCCTTCGCTCTTTACAGAAAATAATCAGACACTGTGGTACAGTAGCCTACTTTGTATAGAATTGACAGGAGATCATTTTGTAGTAATTAGTTTACTAGCTGATGGGAAACTGTGGCTTACTCCTTTCAAAGGCGCAAAGGGGTGTGAGGATGAAGAAGACCCAAAACAGGCTTCACATATGTTACTCCTGCCGCTGGATAGTTTAATCAGTACTTGTGAACATAAAACCACTCTTCCTCCAGAGAGTCAAGGCTTTAATGTATGATGCCATCAGGAGACACTTGATGATGATGCTGCTCCATAAATACATGGCAAGGCAGCGATACATGCAGAGAGGGTCAACTTTCACACACTCTAACACATCCAGAATATTATCATGAAAGTAAGCGGTTTTCAGATCACTGGTGCATCTAAACGACATCTAAATCGATTTTGTGTGTTTCTGATAGCTTGTCACTAAACTTGAATTGTCAAAACAACATTGCAAAATATGTAAAACAACGAAATACAAAGCGGCTACTTGCCATTTAGGATAGATAAAATCATTCTGGGCACTGACACCGTGCCCACAAAGTATTCTTTCCTGTTTATTGTCAGCGGGGCATGCAAAAATGCCACACTGACATTTTCATATCTTGAGAGGGAGGGGTGAGGGGATGGTGGCATGTATTGTCTGCCCATGACTGTGTGGACTCCAGGAAGAATAGGTGCTACCTTGGAGGCAACTAATGAGGTTTCAAATACACAATAAGTCCAGACTGGACTGTCGCCTGTGTGGCTTTTAGCTTTGGGAGTGAGATGCTTTGCCAATCTAGACGAGGCAGTCCGAGTTTATACGACAAATACATGTGAATTCTGTTTCAGGATAAAAAAATTTCACTCCTCACTAACGCATGAATCTGCCACTCCGCTCATCTGCGTCACGAAACCTCTTGTGCTCCCTGTCCTATCCGACAGCTGCCCGAAATACCGTCCTGAGATGTTGCACATGGTGTCAACATGCTGATAAGTGTGACATTTTAAACAGGCGCTGATAAATAATGCATTCGGATGGACACACAGGGCCTCGACTGTGTCAGCTGTCAACAACTTTGCGGAAGCTGTCACGATTCATTCAGAACAGATAACCATCTCTCTCGCCGTTGCACAATTTTGCAGCACTTTTCCAAGTAGAATGCAATCACACACACACAAAAAAAAAAAAAAAAGAAAAGTACGCTGTGCCATCACTATTTCAAAATGTGTGAAATCTCGCCCCAATTTTATGCGGTAACGTTATGAGAAACGGCTGATGCTTGCATGTATCTGTTCTCATACTGGGTCTCGCCCTTCCCTGACTGTGCTACGGTGCACGCTCTCTCACACACACACAGCCCACTCTTCTCTGTCTTGACTTACCTTGTCTGCTTACTCCCCCGCACTCTGCCCCGGTGTCTGCCTGCAGTTCAGTCAGCAGTTTGTGTCCGCCCCACACTCTCTCTGGGAAGGGAGAGAGATAGAGAGAGAGAGTGAGAGGGAGAGAGAGAGGGGTAGAAAGAGAGTGGGATTCAGAGGGCGGACCGTTGAGAACAGAGGCACAAGCTCTGCACGCTTCCATTCCTGCATTCCAGCTAAATTACAGCGAGGCCTGTGCAGCCTGTCGCCTCTGATCACTGTGTGTCAGAATGTCACAGCTCGCTCTTACAAAACACAAAACACACTCGGGGGGGCTTGGGAGCGGAGAGAGAGAGAGACCCGACGAACACACACCACACACACACACACACTACAGAGGGAAAGGCAAGGCGTGACTTTGCAAGGGAAATATTAGTTTATGGTTTCACGTTGAGCTTCTGTTGATACTCGAAATATTCAAGCACTTGACCCATTCACCTCTCTCTCTCCCTCTCTTCCCCTCTATCTCTCTCTTCCTCTCTCTTTCTGTATCTGTGTGTCTCCCTGGTCCAACAGATTCATTCTTAATGCATCTGTGACTCTGTGGCTCGGTTTTCTGCTGCTTCTGATAAATGGGCCAATTACTCTGCAAGAGCAGATCTGCAGAGGAAGGGAATTCCACCGCCGTAAATCATGGCAGCGCACAACGTTAAAGCAATGCTAAAGCGTCCGTTAACGCAACCTTGCGAAAAGCGGCGTGGTCCCGAGCCAGAATATTCAGGCGACGTTGGGACTACTTGGAGTAAAAAACAAAAGAGTGAGCAGGCTATTCTGCTGTAGTGTTGTGCCTCCATTCCAGATTCACTGGGGTCATTAATCCACGCTGTTACACTGCGTTATGCAAGCTGTGTAATAATTTTATTACAGCAGAGATTCTTAAACTTTGGGATAGTCCAGTGGGTAGAAAGACAGGACTGCTTAGTGGATCTTCACGTAACAAAACTAATATATTTTCATAAATCTGACTCTTGGATGGGGAAGTTAATTTCTCATTTGGGGTCTCAGGCTGAAAAAGTTGAAGAACACTTCTGTCTGAGAAAGGAGTTAGGTCATTTTGTGAGTATACAGTATATTAATGTTTCATGTCCAGTTTGGGAAAGATGGAAAATCTTTAACTCCGCGATCTTCCATCAATCCCATGTTACATGCATCCTGCAACTGTGTATCTCAGCTGTAACTCTATACTCTATACTCTAAATTTTTGTGTCAGTGCTTGTATATTTTAATAGTTAGACACATAAGGCTTATCGGGAGTATTATCAGAGACACTAAAATCTGGAAAACTAAGTATAACCCAGTTACTACTGATGACCATTATTAACATCATCTTCTCAGATTATAACAGTGGTGACTGTAGCCCAGCTGACAAACAGTTTCTCTGATGACATCCTGGTGACTCTGTCTGCTCATAAGCATGACCTGAACTCGTGACTGCTTCGTTACAGGCTTTATTTACCTAGGGAAGATTTGCAGAGAACACATGCTTTTTCACAGCGACATCCTGCTCCTCACTCATTAAGTGACACACACATTCACACCTGGGAGTCGCCCAGTGCAACTACAGGCCTCTACTGTCGTCTACTGAGCTGCTCCACTGGAGAAATTAAGGGTTAAGCACCTTGCCCAAGGGAGCCTTGGAGGCAGTGGAGAAACAGGAGCAAGGGCCTAAGTTGTATTCAGTTTTGGGACACACACACTCACACACACACACACACACACACACAATATGGGCGTAGTAGTGAGCCTAAATGCATCTGTTTTCCCTCATTTTATCGGCAGGATTGAAACAAAATATACAAAGTGTGTGAAGAAAGGAGAGATTGGGAAATGCAGTAAGACATTGCTAAACTAAACCTCTGATGCCTTTAAAAGCATTACAAGGATGATTCAAACAACTAGGGGAAGGGTTACATTTTTTATAGGGAAGGAGTGTTTGTGTTTGTGACCAAAGCCGATCACAAAATGTGCTTCAGTAAAACTCAACTGTGCTTCTAAAACTGTAGAGAACAAGTAAGAATCTAGTATATGTGATTGAGGCAGAAATAATTGGGAAACCGGGGGACATGTTCCCCTGTCTCCCCCCAAAATCTATGCCTATGTGTGGGTAAGTGTGTTGCTCGCTCATCCCAGATCTTCCTTGCTGGTCTGGGGATTCGGACTGGCGACTTTCCAGTCTCAAGCCCATTGTTTGAATCTGCAAGTTAACGGCTCCAAGTCCTGACTCTGCTGTTACATCTCTCACTATCTACTTTCCTGCCTTTTTCTCCACTATTAGCACAGTATACTGTACACTGCTGCAAAAAACGTAAGTGTTTGAGGAGGCAAGACTGCCGAAGAAAATATTGTTGCTGAATTTTATTTCCCTGTGAACTGTTAGTGTCATCATATTCGAATTATGCTCCAGAGCAGCAAGATCAGGGGATGAGAGAGAGACTGATGAATGTACAAACAATCTTTTTTTTTAATCTTGATGCTTTGGCAATATTCCTCTCTACTTTTGTGCCAGTGAAGCACATTGAACTGAACTGTACAGAGAGGACGGAAAGGCGGAGAGATGTTATATGGGACGTGAGCGGTGATCCGATTCTCTCCCGCGCTCCAGCCTTCTGCTTCCCGCTCCTCCCTCCGACGCAGACAGGTGTTTAGCGATGACAAAAAGACCTCCAGCACGCTCGCCATCCTGCCGTCTAACACCGCCATCATCTGCCTCCGCCCGGGGCGTCTGGCCCCCTCTCTGCCAGCCTGTCTGCCTCTCCTCCTTCTTCTTCTTCTTCCCTTGCCTTTTTGGAGATTCACGTCCCCGATCCCCCCCTGCCCTCCCACCACCACCACCACCACCACCACCACCCCTCCTCTCCTCCTCTGGTTTTTTCAGGGAGTGTGTGTTCGTGACGAGGCCCTCCACAGATGTGATTATAGCTGCTGCTTGACTCTGGGTGTCGTTGACTTAAAGGGTGATTAAGCACCGCGGGAAACATCCTGGTGAGGAAAATATAATTCCTAGCCTGTCGAGAGTGACGATCTCTCGCGCACTCCCACACACACACTGCCTCATTCTCACTCTCTCTCTGCCTCTCTTCCCTTTCTCTCGCTCTCACTCTTTCCCCCCCCCCTCTCTTTCTCTCTCTCTCTTTCTGTAGTGCACACACGCCCACATAATGGCAATTGCTGCCACTGTCACAGTGGCCTACCAACCTCTACACCTATTATTCTGTTTTGTGTGTGTGGTTTTTTTTTTTTTCTTCTTTACAGCATCCGGGGAGAGAAATTAAGGCGGCCAGGCAGGGAGTGTTCTGTCCTCTGCGATGCCCAGGGTGTGAAATCAGAGCGTGGTAATTAAAAATCTGTCCCTGGCTCAGCCATCTGGACCCTGGAGAGCGAGTGATTAACCTGGGAGGGTCTGCAGGGACGGCAGGGAGGCAGAACGGGGGCCCCTGCTCAGAGATAACTGGGGCCAATGGAGCTGGCTTCGTTTTGGAGGCCACGTATATACAGTACGTACTCGCATACAAGCAAACATCGGTGTGTTTATTGTCCCCGATAATAAAATCGGGGGGAGGGATGATGGATTGGTTCCCGTCAGTCTTTCCGTTTGTTCATCTTCTTTCCATCACACACAAAATCCAGTTATCCACTTATCGAATGTTTTTGCCGAAGCTCCATTCTGGCATTTTCAAAACTACACTGATTGGCCAAAGGAGGGAGCTACAATGTTCGTTTAATTGTCTGTATAATATCACGGATGCCACCTATCGGATTTTAATGAAACTTCGGGGAATGATGCGTCTCTTGGCTCCGTTCTGGCATTTTAAAAATTGCTTAATTGGCCGGAGGGGGGGCGCTACAACATTTGTTCACTTGATGGATTTTGCCAAAACTTGGGGGAATGATGCATCTCACTACTGTACTATGACGTTTTTCAAAATTACACTGATCAGGCCAAGGAGGGGCACTACATGATTTGTTTGCTCATGATCATGTGTCACACCCAATATCTCAGACACCACTGATCTGATTTTGACAAAACTTGGGGAAATGATGCATCTCACCGCTGCATTACACCATTCAAAATGACACCGATTGGCCCAAGGGTGAACTACAGTTACAGCTCAAAACACGGTGACATGTTAGTTACTGATTGACCCAGACAGGGATTTCATCATATGTGGGGGACAAGAAGTTTACTGTTGCCTTGTTTGGAATTAGTAAAGGGAGGTGGTAGGGAGGTAAAGAATTGACTTATCTCTATTTTCTCTAAAATAAGGGTTATGCATGTCCTAACTATTGTGAGGAAGGGGGATACTATCCTCTTTATCACTCAAAAACCTCCTAACGCTCAATTTGAGTGTTTTTCATTTTTGTTAAACGCTGACACGGTGCTTTATGAGCTGAGTGGGTTCTCTTCTTTTCACTTTCAGACCCAGGAAACTGATCCAAAACCCCATTGTGGATATTCAAAAATGCACAGGCATCAATCTGAAAACAAGGCTGTCTTTCATTATTTCTGAAAATTTTTTTTTTTACTTTTGTGAGGTTTTCATGAGATGGCAGTGGTATACACACACACACACTCACACACACATGCAGAATGCTTCCCTTACAGCCCACAACATTGCGAGGTCTGACTGAGTGACTGTGCCATCCTCAGTGTGTCATAGGACAATGAGGTACAGCCTGCGATGTCTCTGCGAAACAAGCGGTGGTGAAGGGCACGCTTGGCTAAACACAGATTTAACCATCTTAAATCGATGGGAAGGGATATGCAGAATGAAAAAAAAAGAAGCTAAAATAAGAAGAAGAAGAAGAAGAAGAAGAGAAACTTATCAGGAAGAGATGGAGGAAAGAGACCAAGATGCAACGGTAATATCTTCCTGAGCGTCTTTTCCTGTGACCGCAGCGGGGAGAAGTAATGTGAAACTGACCGCTGGAGTTATTAATGAACATGATCAAGAGGATATTGACTATTGAATGTAATAGAGCACGGGTCCCTGCCCTTGAATATGAGAAAGGACACTCCTCCCATCGCACAAACACACATAGAGAAAGAGAGAGAGAGAGAGAGAGAGCCTGCTGTCAGGCCGTAATTGTCTGGGGACGCGATGCTGAGTCTGACAGCTGAGCCTCCTTCTCCATCACTATTCAGCTCTCAGACTCTCAGCTCAGACTGGACCCAGACCTGGAGCTGGACCCAGACCTGGAGCTGGACTCAAACCTGAAGCTGGCCTCTGGCTCACATCACTCAGCCTGCAGCGCTCTGTTCCCCATTATACATGAACATGCCAGGGACACAGCCAACGTTTGAAGAGTTTCGTTCCAAAATGAGGTATCCACCATTTGGGAAAAAAGTGGGAATCTATTCTTAGAAAATGATTGATAGCTCAAAAAAACACTTTCACATACTAGATCCACTGTACTTTCAAGATATTGAATAATAGCATTTTGGATATGAACGGTTCTGTACTGTCTTAAATATATTTTCTGGACACTGGCTTTACCATTGCACTCCTTTTTGGATGCTTGTAATGTTAGCACTATTTCTACTACCAACACTACTGCCACTACCACTACTACTACTACTGCTAATACTACCACTACTACTACTACTGCTAATACTACCACTACTACTACTACTACTACTACTGCTGCTGCTGCTGCTGCTGCTACTACTACCACTACTACTAATGCTATTTCTACTTTCAATACTACTGCTATTTCTACTACTACCACTGCCACTATTACTACTAATACTACTACTACTACTCCTACTCCTACTACTAATAACAACAACAACAATAATAATAGTAATAATAATAATAATAATAATAACAACAATTGTGAGAAATTATTTGTATGTCGATTTTCAAGACGTACTATAAACAAACAACAGCTTTTCTGTTTACATTTGGAGTTGCCTGAACTGAAAGTGTATTGACTGTGTGAATAGTGATGACAGGAAGAAACGGATTTTGGGACGTTCAGACAACATTGACTCCCTCTGTTGTGCTAATGATACAGCAATATAATGCTGTTGTGTCTACCCTTGGATGTTTTGTGGTTCACATTTGTTTCATTCATAATGTCCAGCTTGTGAAAAATGTAATGCAAAAGAAAATCTATGTGTGAAAGTAAGTATTACTGAAGTTGAGCCCATTTCTTATAAAAATACAAGCAATTTAGAACATGTAATCATTTGTGTTTCTTAAATATTGAGCAATGAACATCAGGGAACATTTCTGTCCAATGTAGATATGCGGCATTTGGTTATATTACCCATCAACTGATGTATCAGCTTTTACTACAACCAGACAGCATGCTATAATGTTGAGAGTTTTTGCATCAAATCATACAATAATACAATAACCCTACCTCTGTCTCACTCTGTCCACCTCTTCCTCTTTCTCTCTTTCTCTTCCTCTTTCTGTCTATCTCTCTCTCTCTCTCTGCCAGCTAAACATTGGGAGTATGAACCACTGAGTCCCACTGCTGCCTCTCGGCCGGACCACCACCGCCCATGATCATTCGATTAGCCCAGACATCTGTGCCACCCCCCCCCCCCACCCCCACCCCCCCCAGCATGCCTTGCCCATCCTGCCATTTTAGGGATTGGGAGGGGTGGGGGGGGTAGATCTATGTCTCCAAGGTGGGGGGGGGGGGGCAGTGGCCCAGGAAATGATGCCTCCCACGGGAGTCAAGGAGGCAGCAGGGAGGGGGCCTTTTGCTCCGGGGAACACAAATGGTGCTCTATTATGTTTATTAAATCAAACGATCAAGGCTCGGCGTGGGCTCTTTTTTTTGTTTTTTGTTTTTTGTTAGTGGAGATTAAAGCAATGAGGAAGTTGTTTTTTTCCCCAAGCGTTTAAAAGAATCACGTTGAAAACCTTTGACTTGGATATGTGTTACGTAACAGCAGCACAGTCACTAGGGTAGAAACAGTGTATCACACCGCTGTCACACGAATGATTACAGCTTAATAGAAACATAAGAATAACCGCATGTGTGGTGTGACCGGGGTGGAAAATTAACACCAGCCACCGGCCAAATGTTGGTGAATTTTTGGCCGTGACTGACTGGGAGGTTTTTTAATTCCACCAGCCACTTTGGCAGGTAACCAGCCATCGTCTGGAGGTTCGTTTCCATTCTGAAAATCATATTTGGCTGGTTAAACAGTGAAAGTGGTTGGTGTATTTGGGCATCAGCCGCTGTGGTTCGGTGGATAAAAAAGTTCCTGTCCTGTGTGTGATGAATGACGGTTTCAACTCTTTGGTTTCTACACATTTCTGTACATTAAGCTCTCTTTACACGGGCTTTAACTTGGGGGAAATTAGTGGGACTTACTCTTACTGCGCCAGACTGGACTGAGGAGTCATGAACATACTTTTCCTCTGGAATCAATCAGCATGCCAAGAATAACACCGCCAGACTCCTGGGCTGTTAACAATATTACAAACATCCGGACTTGTTTAGATTCTAGCAGAGTGAGCTGCTCGGACTTTTTCGGCACACAAACCCCCGTCATGCTCAGACTGTACGTGCGTACGGGTGAGAAGTAATGGAAGTGAATTTGTTTTGGCATCATCGCCAGGAGAAACAGCTTGTCATAGAGACATTATAGCTGTCATTTAGCTGTCAGACATGACAGAAACTTAGATTTACTTTTTAGGCGTTTAGTACAGTAGAATAAGCTTAAATACCAAGATCAATAATGTCACAAGCAAACAAAGGTCAAAGCCTTTGGTGCAGTTACACACATTATAGAGCAGTGATTCTCAACCAAGGACCCCTAATTTACTACACATTAGAGCCACGGACCCCCATTTGATGAGATTTTCTCTCTCTGACCCATATCTGAGAATATTTTTATTGTCAGATATTATTTTGTCCACAATTCCATGACTATCTGTATTGTAGGTAGAGAAATAACAGAAAAACTATGATCAAAACAGTCATTCTTCTACATTCTCTACTTCTAGTAACTGAAATAATGGTGAAGTTTAACAATTCATCGATTTGCTGGGGACCCCCTGGAACACTCTCAAGTACCCCTGGTGGTCCCCGGACCCCACGTTGAGAGCCACTGTTAGATAGAGTATTTATCCAGCTCTGCCTTATCTCCCCCTCTCTCTGATGTGTCCATTAGATCACTGAGTAACAAGTTATAAAACCACATTACTGCATGGGTTTCACAATGGAACAAAGATGACTTTAGCCAAAAAGATGCTTTCGGGAAGCCCAGCCCCAGGTTTGGAGACTTCCACATGTCTTGGCCCGACTTGGAAGGAAATAAGGAATGGATTTTTGGTTGAAGGCAGAGAAGGGAGTGGAGAGGTCAAAGTAGTCAATAAGGCGTGGATGCTCATTCTTCCTCACTCCTCCATCATTCTGTCTCACACTCCCTCGCTCCCTTTCCTTCCTACTGCTACCTCCCTCTCCCACACTTTCTCTCTGTATACCTTTTGCCTTGATGGAGAAAAAATTAAAAAAAAAAAAAACACACACACACAGCACTTTCCATTGTGCTCCAAAGTCTCAAGGTTTTGGTTGGGTTTTTTTTCTGCTCTGTTAATACTTTGTGTATCATTGTTCTAGCCTCAACATCGCTGTGTGTAAAACAATATGTGGCCTTGCAGCAACTCCTGCTCCGTGTCACGAGAGCTGCGAGCCGCCCCGGACCCGAGCTCCTGTGTTAAGATTTTGACGCCCGACTCGCCGTGTGTGTGTGTGTGTGTTTGTGACTGTGGCCGGTGTGTGTGACACAGACGAGTGAATTTTGATGAACATGCCAGTACCAGGCACCGTAAAAAAAACACACATGTAACACGACTGGCTGAGTTTTCTCCATCTCCCTTGCAAATGCATGACTGTATCTGTCTGTGAGCAACATAGAAACAACCCCCCCCTCCCCTCCACCTCCCACCCCCCCCATCCGCCCCCGGCCATCTGCCTGATACGGCCAGTACAACCCCAGGTGAAGGAGCTTGTGTGGTCGGGTCGACTGCTTTTCTCCTCGCAGCCTGGAGAAGAAGCAGGAGGTTTCGGGAATAAAAAAACCTCACAGGAGCCTTGTGGGATTCCTCTCTCTGATATTTCTCCCGTCTCTGTTCCCTCCTGTCTCCCTCCAGCATCTATCTCTCTTTTCCTCTCCCTCCCCCAGCCTCTCTCTCTCTCTCTCTCTGTCTCTTTCCATCTCTCTCTCTCTCTCCTCTCGCCTCTCATCCCCCACTCATGCAAATATCCCCCCGAAACAGATGCCCTTAATTCCTTTGGCTCCACATTATAAGATCTGCCCAACGCTTTGGGAAGGAGGAAGGGATTGCATTCTCTTATTCCCCTTATTACCCCCACACACACACACACACACACACACACATATATATATGACACATAAATGGGGAGGAAAATAAAGCAGGAGAGTCCAGCACACCTCAGAGCGAGGAGGTTTTAGCCTCAGATTTTAAAGGGAGGAGGGGATCCCACGATGTAAACCAGCTTGTGGCATCAAGTCTGACAAAATGACAGCTTGGATACGAGGAGCCGCCACATAAAACACCCCCTCCTCTGAAACACACCCAGTATTGGATCCCATTATCCCAAGACGCCACAGGAGAAAAAAAAGGAAATACCTGCCAAAAAAATGGTAAAAAAAAAAAAAAAACACAAAATTTTGGTTATATATATATCTATCCGAGGCTTACCTTTGTGTGTGTGTGTGTGTGTGTTCTCCTCCGGTGACGGCAAACACATCCAGTCTTGTGGAGTAGTATCCACGCGTTCTCCCCTCTCCCGTTCTCTTTCTCTCACACACATACACACACACACACGCACAGTCAGCCAGTCAGTGAGGCAAAGCAGGCAGGCAGGCAGTCAGGCAGTCAGGCGAGCGCGTACACACACACACTCCCCTCTCTCTCTCTCTCTCTCTCTCTCTCTCTCTCTCTCTCTCTCTCTCTCTCTCTCTCTCTCTCTCTCTCTCTGCTCCAGCTGAGAGACGCCCTCCCTCCCCACTGCTGCTCTGAGTCTCCACCCTTTCAGCCAGCACAAACGCTCCGGCTACGAGAAGCTACCCTCCTCCTCTCTCTCTCTCTCTCTCTCTCTTTTTCTTTTTCTCTCCTTTCCTACTCTGCTATCAGAACTCGCTCCTCTGTCTCCCTGGGCTCCACAGGAAAAGCCGGGACTGTCTTTTCTAAACACCTACAGTAAACAAACGCATACCAGGACGGTTGACACCCTCTGGCCCTTCTCTCATCATGATACCTCCGACTGGCTGGATCTCATTTTCCTCCATGGATATATTCACATCGGTCCCTTCATGTATTTCTGACACTCATTTTATTTTTCCCCCTCCTTTCTTACAGTAACTCTGTTTTGAGTTAGCAGCTGAGGCGGAGTTTCAGCCTGACAAGATAAGGGCTAGTTCGATGATTCCAACCCCTACACACACACACACACACACACACACACGACACACACACACACCATCGAACCCAAACCCTGTTCTCTCGCACACACATGGCCCCTGTCAGAGTTGAGCTCCTGTAATCAAAGGCTTTAATCTTCAGACCGCTCGTATATTAAAGCCACGGAAGATTAAAAACAAAAAAAAAGAAAGAAAGAAATTCCCAGCGACCATACCCCAAAGCACAACAACACGTGTAAACACACACACACACACACACACGCACACACACAGTGTATGTGCCCGTATACTCATTCACAGCTGGGTGTTTACATGCAGAGGATTTTCTGCACGTACAGGATACACTCAATTAGGCAAGATCAAGTGTGTGTGTGTGGTGCATGCATCTGTTTTCATGTGTTTGTGAGTGTGTGTGCAAGGCAAGGGGTGGTGGTGGCGTGTGTGTGTGGGAGTGGGGGGGTGCATGTGTGTCCGTGTGTGTGTGTTTGTGCATGTTTATGCAGGTGGGCGTGTCAGGGTTGTTTGTGTACGTTGTGCGCTCATGTTTGTGTGGTTTCTGTGTTTGTGTGTGTCCATGCATCTGCTTTGTTGTTGTTGTTGTTGTGTGTGTGTGTGTGTGTGTGCATTTCTTGTACGCAGGTAAGCTGGGCAATGTTACTCATCTTCGCCCTACTGCCTGAACATCTCGTCTTTCTGTGAATCACATTTTCCTCAGCTCCATTCATGCAGATGTTATTCAGCGTGAAGTTACAGCACACACACACACACACACACAGAGAGAGAGAGAGGGAGAGAGAGAGAAAGAAGGAAGAGAGAGAACTTGTGAGTCATAGTTCCGGTAGAGGCGAACACAGGAAGGCTCTCTCTCTCTCTCTCTCTCTCTCTCTCTCTCTCTCTCTCTCTCTCTCTCTCTCTCTCTCTCTCCAGGATGTGACAGTGAGGTGTGATGGCCCTTCCTGGGTGCGTTAAGCTCAGTTATGGCTTTTTTGGCACAGCCGACCGAGCGCTGTGGGCGTCAGCGGCAGCTCGCCCCCCCCCTCCATCGCCGGGGGACGAGATAAATCGAGAGATTTGTTTATTTGTAATCTGATTACTGTGTTTTATTATCGGCTCAGCGGATCATCTCTGAACCTTGTTGTGGTGTCAGTGTGGCTGTTTTAGCTAATAGGCCGGTTTATTAAGTGCTGCGGTTAATCCACCTTAAAGAGGCCATGGGCAGATACCGTGGCTTTAAAGTTTGACCATATTCTCCATCATTATCACTAAAAAATGCCATTACCACTGCTGCACATAGGGCTGTTATGCACTAGGGTGGAAGTGGAGAGGCAAAGATAACAGGATGAAATTCAGAATATCTCATCTTATCTCCCAAATGTCAACTTTTGCATGCATTTTTTGAGTTTATCCAGTGGGGTTTTGAAAGGGTTTCATGAGCCTGAGGGGTCGCAGAATTTTCTCAACACAGAGAGAAACAAAAAAAACATGGAAATATCAAAATATGAAAATCGCCAAGAATTCTAATTACAAGGTTTTCAGTGATATTTAGGCTGAGGGAAAGGAGGATGAAGACCTGAGGATGCTTTAATGGTTCTGTATGAGCAATGTGTGTGTGTGTGTGTGTGTGTGTGTGTGTGTGTGTGTGTGTGCAGGGTGGGTGGGGTTAGTATGAGTGCACGCGGGGAGGGGGAAGAGGAGGAGGGGGGGTGGATTTCAATTCTGATTTGTGTGATTTGTGACCATCTGGCTCCTCCAGCAGCTGCTGGCCCGGCCGGGCCTGTCCTGCCCCAATGCCCCATGGGATTACCGAGAGGTCACCACCGCTGGAGACACTGTCACCTAATACCCTGCTGCATGTGCACACGCCTCCAACACGCGTCTCCACTGATCGCCACACACACACACACACACACACACACACACACACACACACTGTTGGGTTGTGCTGCTACAGATGAGGAGATAAGGTGCAGATGTAGGGAGCTGCATGCTGAGCGACGATGCAGGAACCAGGAAGTAGAGGAGAAAATTCTAGAAAAGAGACACAGCCGAGCGTCAGAGCTTCAGCTGGCGTCTGTCTCTGCTCCCAGAATGTCACGCCACCATGATGTAAAAAAAAAAAAAAAAAAGATCTGGATGGAGCAAATCTGATCATCACGTCGCCCTCCCACCACGACAGCGTCTGAATCTAACATTAAACGCTTTGGAAAGGTCGGAGCAAGATGACCTCACTTGGTTTGGGATGTAAAAATAAACAACACATGGATGTGGAATGAACCGAGCTACACCTTATTCAACAAGACAAAAGAAGAGAGAGAGAGAGAGAGAGAGAGAGAGAGAGAGAGAAAGAGAGGAGGGGTGGGGGAGAGACAGAGAGAGAGAGAGAGAATGGATTTCCCCTCTGTGTTGCCATGGCGACAGCAGTGGATGGTGGATGACTGATTTCCTGTACAGCTGTGTAGCTTGGAGGGAAAGCAAGAGCGAAGGAGGGGCAGCGAGAGAGAGAGAGAGAGAGAGAGAGAGAGGAAAGAGAGAGCGATGGAGAGAGAGAGAGTGAGAGAGAGAGACTATCTATGTCAGAGGAAGGGGGCGGAGCCTGCTGGAGAAAGCATCCATGTTTTTTTTACTCTTAGATTTCAAATCAATCCCTCTGTTGGTGATCTGATCAACATTTCCCAACAAGGCAGGCTTGGACATGGACAGAGTATAAAAAGACCATTGTTTTTTTTTTATTATTGACTTCGTTTTTTATCAGAGATGGCCTCCTGTTAAACATTAAAACGTCAGAAGCCTGGAATAAAAGCAGTTTTTCTGTCTAAAAAATTGCAAGCAAAAGGGAATATCTATACAGAGGATTGATAAAAGACAAGCACAGTCTGTCATGCTGTTATCATCTCTTCAAACAATGTAAAATGTACACATACTCCGTGTTTGAAGAACACAGTGTAAATATACATTTCTCTCTCACATAGCCCTAAACATATAGCAGGCCTCTATATACACAAACCTATAGCAGAGCCTCATTATGGTTTCCACTACAGAGCCACACAATTACTCTTTATCTAAGTTACTACATTTCTTACAAAATCAATTTATGCAACTCTTTTTTTTTTTTGCTTTTTGTTGTTCTAAGAAATTATTTGTGTGTTTGAGCTCATGCATCAAATTTAAAAAGGGTTTTAAATCTCTTATTTGGCCCTTGCCTTGCCTGGCTCCACTGTGCCTGGCTGTGGGAAGGAGGCAGCAGCAGCTTCCCTGCCTGTGTCCGCTCCACTGTCAGACAACACTGCCTCCATCTGGCCAGCCTGACGTTTGGAGGGAAGTAAATGTTGTTCTACACTAGAGGGCAGCACATCCTAATATAACAAGAGACTGGGAGAGACAAGTCGCTGATGCCACATTTTTACCCGATAACCAGAATTATTGCAGTTTAGTTGTTGTTTTATTGATGTACTTTGTTATTATATGTTGTTTGTCTGTGGCTTTCATGAATGTTTTTCTGCCATTTTGAAGAGAAACAGAGTCCACACATTGAAGTTTTTGCTCCTTGGCAGGTTTAAGGAGAGGGAGTCGAAACGTCACAACAAATTTACCAAGGAGCAAGAACTTCAGAGTGCAGACTCTGTTTCTTTTTATTACTTTTTTCAGTCTTTCACCTGAAAAATAGCCTTCATCACATTGTGCATGTTCTAGTTTTTCTGTTTGTATTCTTTTCTGTTATAATATCTTTTTGGCCAGGTCTTTCTTCAAAGAGATTCTTAATCCCGCCCACTACGTGGTTAAATAAAGGTTAAATAAACAAACCAAAACATATTGAAACTTGTCACAGCAACTTTGAAATCACCAGAGAAGAACAGCAGAACTTTGGCAAATAAATGTACCTTTTTATTGAATATTGAGGGCATTAGTACCAAGAAGGCACGGACCAGACTTCATAATAACAAATCATTTTTCACTATAGGGTGACAAAAAAAATCATTCATTTTTTCCTGAAGGGAGATCCTTTCACAGAAAGGATTATGGACACATAGTGCAGACATACAGACTCTTCCATAGTGTAAGTATGACCATGTATTTAAGTCAGAGAAAGAAGTTAGAACAAATTATGAAGACTAAGGATGTGGGTTGTGGGTGTATGGCTATGTACCTTGACACATACTGTTTTAATATAGAAGAAACATCATTGTTCATCAAAATGAGTTTTTAGAAAATATCCATTATGAGTAGAAATAATTAGAAGTTGAAAACAGTGGAAGCAACAACCTGTAAGAAATATAAAACCTTATCTTTTTGCTTTTAATTACACAACAGTATCAAATTCATAAACGTGTTTTGTCTCTTTAAACCTTGTTTGAAATGCTGTGTTGCCTACATGGGGTTCACTGATACTGACCTGGGATCAGTTGAAAAATCAGTCACCTAAAAAGATTTCAATATTGTCTTGTAATTGTTTTGAAGTGAAAAATTACTGCCAAAAATAAGAGCTTTTGGACTGTGCAGAGACAAACGTAAACGCCGTACTGCTTGTCTTTACACAGCTGACAAGCTTAGAACTGGACTTCTATTGTAATGATAAGCTAAACAATTTTTTGCTCTGTAGGCCTACTTTACATATCAGTACAATATGAATGTATGAATTTCATGTGTTTTTAAATCTTGGGGTCACAGGAATTTTCTGACCTCATCATGGGGTCAGCTACCCAAAACAGTTTGACTCTAAACATCCCAGCAGACACTGTCGGCTGTGTGGAAAAAGGGTAAAATGTTCCGTTTCCTCGCTGATCTACAGACTTCTTCTAAAAGACTGTGTGGGCCTCGGTTCAGCTCACGCTATCTGCTTACCAACACACACACACACACACACACACAAACACACACACACACAACTCTTGAGCTTTGAATTATAAGGTCCGACCTGCACATGAGTTTCGATGAGTGGACATTAAAGGTTTAACATGAGTGGACATTAAAGGTTTAGCATCCCATAATGTGTAATTAATGTGGCCTTTTTTTCAATTTGTGTTTTTTTTACCCACTTGAATGATCGCTTCCACCACATGTAAAGGCCTGTTTGTACAACTGCATTACTTTTATCACTCATTTTTAATCAAAATGTCAAGCGGGACCTTATAATTCTGTGGTCAGGATAATGTTCATGGCGCAGTCTCTTCCAGGTCATTCCAACAGAAGTATAACAGTGTTTTTTTCATCTTCTTCAAATCACTTAGTGTTCCAGACAAAGCCATTAAATTATTTGAATCAGAGAAAATCTTAAAGCTGAAATTGCGGCACATTTAAGGGTGAGCTGTGTGTGATTTATAAGTAAAAACAGTGTGAAAAACAATTAACTGTTATGGTGGTAAACTACAACAACCTTTTGTTCTCAGTTACACCTTCTGCAGTACGTTAAATATGAGCTGTGTGTGATTTATGAGTAAAAACACCTGGGTGAAAAGCAATGTAATTAATAGTGTGTCAACTAGAACAATGTTGAGTTCTCAGTTGCATCTTCTGTGAGATAAAATGCTAAAACCAGTCTTTCTTGTTCGGTACAAAGAGCCACGATATAAAAGATGTGAATCTGACATCACACGTCCATAATACTGTCACATACATTGCTTATAATACTGAATGACATCAACCGCACACAGAATAACTTTTCAACATATACAAGTCATGAACAATCCATACAAAAACACAACACATACAAGGTTTCAATCGGGTAAAATGATGGGATGAAAAATAAAAATGCAACAAATTCCAGTTTGAAATAATAGACGAAACAAAACAGAAGACAGCTGTGAAGTAACAATAATCGAGACAACTGAGCAAAAAGGAATATATAAATGCGTGGAACAAAGTCAAAATGTCAGTTTTGTTTTTGGCCAGTGGCCAACTGGGCTCCATTTTGTATCTATATTACAGGGAAGCTTTCCTCCTCGACACAAGTAAGGACATGTAGAGACTTACTCAGCCTCATTCCTCTTAGGAAACTCTGCTGTGTCGAGCGACGTTTCACAGGACATGAAGCACAATCTGAAATCACGATCGGATCTTTTGATATTTAAGATGCTGAATAGCTAAAATCATCTTAAGAGCAAATCCCAGGTTCTTCTGCTGAAGGTGTGTGTACAACGTTTTAACCACAATGAGACACAAACTGAGCACCGACTAAGGACAGGTTTCAATTAAAATGGCTTGGATCTTTTCAAATCATCCCCGTGACTAAGGTGAGGGTGTGTGATTGTCAAGGCAAAGGTTTGACACCTGCATAGTAGTGTGACGAAGGCACGTTGGGTGTGTGTTCACATGAGCGTTAGGTTATTGAGAATCCAGTCTGTGACGGGACAGTTGGCACACTGCACTTCCTGGTGAGGTAAAATGAAGTGGTCAACGCTGCGTAGAAGGAAAACCGGCAGAGGGAGGGGAGACATCGCCGCTCTTTTCTCAAAGGGTTAAAGGTCAACCCAATGTTCATCGTCCCGGTCGACTTTCACTCCCGCAATGACCGTGTAACGTTCTGTCATGGGCTCGTATGGTGAAGTCATTTTATTGGCTGTACACTACGAGAATACGGTGGACATGAAAACAGTTGAAATTTCAGGTATTTCCATTTCAGCGTTTGCTTGTCTTTGGTTCATAGCTCATAATTATCTTTTCCTTTGTGTGACATATGGATATCCTGCACAGCAAAAACATTAATATGCTCTTTGTGTGTGTGTGTGTGTGTGTGTGTGTGTGTGTGTGTGTGTGTCTGTGTGTGCACGTGTCTGCGCAGTCTGTTTGCGACCTTATACAGGTATTAGTCAAAGTAGGCACACACAACATGTAGATCTTCAAACCGCTTTGGAGAAGACATGCTCTTTGAATGCAGGCAAAGTTTTGTTTGAATAATAATGAAGATTTTTTTTCCATCTCTCTCTTCTGAAGACGAGACGATCCCTTACGTTTCCTTTCACACTCCATTCCCAAGCAGAGTGTGGCGCAGGCGAGCAGCACGGGCCGCGTTTTTTTTCGAAGACGCAGCTTCTCTTGAACCCCAGCGTTCATTCTTGAAATTCCCATTTCGGCGAGATTCCTCCACGGGCTTCTTGGTGTCTGTTCGTTTATTAAGTGTTCTGCATCTCAAGTGGTAAGCGAAGGGAGGGCCGAGTTAAGACAACTTAAGGTCAGTTTACTCATCGGTGCTTTTCACTGCCAAGTATGGAAAACACCGTGTATCATCCTCTCCAACGCTCCTCTCCCTCCCAGTTCCCTGAGGTGCTGACGGGGAGGAGCAGAAGATCACCCCGAGGTCGCCCCGTTTTCCACCTCGCCCCTCCCTCACACCACGAACTCCGGGACCTCGTCGCTGGTCAGGTCCAGGGAGAAGTACTTGTTGGCTCTCTTGATGGGGAAGGGGTGTTGTTCTCCGCGCATCCCGGCGCACTGGTCGGCCAGGCCTTGGTAGCCGCAGCCGTCGCTGAGCTCCTGGGCGCAGCCGAACGTGTAGCTGTGGGCGGTGTCCTGGCAGAGCTCCGCCCACTGCAGGCAGCCCTTCTGGTAGAGCCGGATGTCGTCGAGCGACTGGCTGTGCCGGTCCGTCGACGACTGAGGTTTCCTGCACACAGATGTCTGTGGGCGGAAAGGAGCAAAGCAAGCATCATGAAAAAGTTCAAGGTAATTATACTGAACAAAAATATAAACGCAACACTTTTAGAGTGGCCTTTTATTGTGACCAGCCCAAGGCACACCTGTGCAATAATCATACTGTTTAATCAGCATCTTGATATGCCACACCTGTCAGGTGGATGGATTATCTTGGCAAAGGAGAAGTGCTCACTAATACGGATTTAAACAAATTTGTGAACAAAATTTGAGAGAAATAAGCCTTTTGTGTGCATAGAAAAAGTCTTAGATCTTTTTATTTCAACTCATGGAAAATGGGAGCAAAAACAAAAGTGTTGCCTTTATATTTTTGTTCAGTGTAAAAATATGTATGAGTTAAAGGAACAATCACACAAACACTTGGATACACTGTTGGATATCATCAATTTGTGATGTTCAGTGTATTCCAGGAGTTGTTTTGTGATGAAGTACTGTAATTTACTTTTTGATGTACCAACTTTCCCTCAACCTGCTTCGTCTACTTCTACTTCAGCTAGTGATTTCCTTTGTTTCACAGAATGACTTTAGACAACCTGCTGTATATACTGTATGTAGGTGGAGAGAGTGATAGCAATAGTGTAGTACGTTTCCAGAACTTCCAGTCAAGCAAAAGTGAGACTGGAGAGGGAACAATGCCCTGTCCAGTTGTCCAAACTAGAAAAAAAGCTGTCGAAGACGGTGCTGTATTTCACACACCATTGACAACAGATCCACAAAGATGCAAGCTGTGGCTGCAGCTGCATTATGGATTATTGGTTTATTGAGGCAACTGTCAGTGGAGAAATTGGTCTCTCTGCCTCTTTTACGATGGATTTCTCCTTGTATGATTGTTGAATGTCGGTGCTAAATGGCGAGTCTAGAAAGAAGCCCTTGCTCTTTGATTCTGAGGGACTGACACCAAAACCTGAAGTTTACTGTTGTTTTAGATGCTATCTGCTATCAAACTCCATTGTAGCTGCACTGGAAATATCTCAGTGTGACGTTATGTCGTTATGTTGAATCCCATGAATTCTAACTGTGAATTACCTGTGGAAGAGACTCGATGCTCTGGCCTCTCATCTTGACCACAGTCTCGGACGAGCTGGAGGTGGAGGAGCTGACATCTTTCACTATAAGTCCTGAGAAACACAGAGGATAGAAACACATTCAGCTACGTGACATCTCTTGATCAACTTCAGCATTTCACAAAAGAGGGAATGCTGTGAGTATGTGCACTAGCTAGGAGGCAGCTAATTTCACAGCACAAATTTCACATTATTTCACAGCAAAAGCTCTTCTAAGTGACATTTGTTGTGCTGTGGCTTTGACCCTTGCACTCTATTGTTGGCTGCTTGTAATGTTGGTAAACTAGGAATTAAAGCTTATTTTACTGTTGCACTCTTTGCAAGTCACTCTGTATGAGTGCATCAGCTAAATACCTGAAGTGTAAATATAAGTGTAGATAGGGCAGGGGCAGTGAGAGAGTGTCTGTACCTGAGTATCCATTGGTCTGGTCAGGAGACATAGTCAGCATGTCCTCAGTGATGTGGATACACAGATCCTGGTTGAGCTCCAGAGCCATCTCATGAAGCTCCTCATAGTCTTTGGGGTCATCCACCAGCATCTCAATCTCTACAGTAACGAAGATGAGATTGTGTTAAAATTATTAAAACACACTAGGAAATCCCTATGATAACTAAAGCTTTAAAGTGGTAATCCACAGGTTCCTATCCTATTCAGATTTTTCCTGGGAAAGGAGACCTACCAGACACCCCGTGTTTATATGAAAATGTTGCAGATTATTACCGTAAAGGAAATTTAACATTGGGTTTAAAGACTACTGAGACCTCAAATGAGACTATGAAAATTTGAGAAAAAAGACACCTACTTAAATACAAAATGCAAAACAAAATGCTTGTTATTCACTATTTTAAAATCTTTGGCTACCATATAAATGCCTTGAGGATGGAATCATTTATATATTTGAACTATAGCATGATGAATTTCAAGTAACTAAATATGTAAATTTTACATATTTGCATTTGCATTTTACAATCAAACACATCAACTCTTTTTCCCTCTTACCGTCATCATCCAGTATGCGCTCCTTGCCGCTGCTCTCGATGCCGGAGGTGTGTGAGCTCCCATGGCTGGTCGTGGAGGAGCTGCAGGTACGCAGCGGCCTGTGGGGGGCCTGGCCCGGGGCCCTGAAGCTGTCCGTCTCGATGCCCGAGGTGTGGGAGCTGCCGTGGCTGGTGGTGGAGTGGCGGGACAGGCGTTTGTGATGAGACATGCTCCCTGCGCTGCTGCCGCTGGCCCGGGAACGCTTGTCCAGCTGCTCCATGTCCAGCTCCAGAGCATCGCTGATGTACGACTCCCTGTACTGCTTCTTCTCTGCAAGGGTTCAGACAGAGGAATTCAAATAAATATTGTAATAAATTCAACACATTGCATATGGTCCAACTTCTAAGACCTTCCAAGTACAAAATCTGGTAACATTTGTCTTTAAAGTTGCCCAACACTCTGGCGGATAACATTTTGAGGTGATAACATTTGAATATCCCAGTTATATACAGTCTTTGGTATTTGCCTGTTCCCTGTTCTCCTGTGCTGACTAACCTACACTCTCTGACTGTGAGCAAATTAAATCAAAGCAAAACAATGACTCTATCAAACAGGCTGTTGATTGGCTACCTGTTACACTGCTCTACCCAAAGTGGTAGTGACTAAACGTCTGTAAACTGTTTCTCCTGTTTCTCCACTCAACCACACTGCAGTTCACTTGGAAGACGACTGAGATCCGCATTTTCAGGCATTCCCTGTTCGAATCTTACTTGCCCAATTACTGAACTAAAGGTCTAAGCGCTCCAGAGTTCAAAGAAATCACTCCAAACATGTTTGAAATTAACATGCCTTTAACCCCCCAAATGTTTCAGTGGCAAACGATCAAAGTACACTGGGCAGCTTTTAGATGCGAGTGTGAAGCAGGGCATTACTGAAACGGCGTCCATGTGTTCAGCAAACATTCCTTGGGTAAACAAAAGGGAAATAAAAACAAAGAACATAGGAAACGCAGTAGAAAATACCTTCGTTCTCCTCCAACCGGCGGACCTGTTTGAGAACGGGCTGCAGGTTCATGTAGAGGCGGTGGCTGTTGCTGAGCAGCTGCAGGAGATGGCGAGAGCGCAGGGGACAACCTGTGTAGTAGATGAGTTTACGAGCCGAGGGGAGACCGTCAGGAAGGATCTCAAACTTCTTCCCCTGAGAAAGTGGAAAGAGGAAAAAAAAAACGGTTTAATACAGGAGTGTTGAGCAGCAGTTAATAATATAATATTATGAAAAAGGAATGTGAATTTACAATCTTTGAGTAAGTGCCAGAAAGGCCCGCAGGCAAGCCACAGAGGAGGGATGTCTGTCTCTTCTTGAAAACTATGTTGCAGCCGCTCTTATAGCCAAACACAATGAAACGACAATGAGTTCACATATCTGTTCTTCATTTCTTCATACAGAAAACGGAATAGACCATTTTCGACCGGTTTTGATGACTTTCCAAGGAGAGGACATGTTGGCTGAATGCACGGAAAAACCCTGAATAAAATGGTGGGCTTGTGCTTTCTCCCGAGCCTTTGGCAGAGGCTCGACCCAATAACAGCTGTCTTTAGTGTCAGCGGGGGTGTTTTCAATACAGACCTATAAACATTTCTGCAGGGGCTTGGACTTTCAAAGGCAATCGCTGGGTTTAAAGCCCCGTGAAAATGCACTCAACTGCGCTTTTCTGTCCGCAGAATTGAGCTTTCACTTTATTTATCCAGACATTTATAAAGAAACTATCGGAATGCAAGTAGGTTTTAAGCCTACGCATGGGTATAGAAGCACATAAAAGGCAGCTTTATACTATACGGAAATTAGTTCTTAAAAAAAAACCCATTGGCAGTTCTTTGACAGTCGCTTTCACACATAAGATAATATTCTCTGGTGGCCTTGCGACTGGAAGGTTGCCAGTTCAAATCCCTGGATCCAGCTGGGTAGAGCAGAGTAACGCTCTCCTTTCCCTCAACAGCATTAGCATTGCAGTAAACCTCAAACTTCTCCCAGTGGCCACCAGTAAAACACTGTAGTTGTACTGGGCAGTGTCATGGTGAGGATGTGTGCAACTGAATGAGTAAGCAGCCGCAAATCTACCCAGGATGAACAAATTAAAAAATAGAGACAACATATTATGAGCTTGAGCATGAGCTATTCAGTTCAGTTCAGTTCAATATGCTTTATTGCCATGAATGTTCAAACATAACAATGCTGCCAAAGCTTCAATTACAGTTGGTAATTGATAAAAGAGTAACTGAAGTGAAACAGTAAATGTAACAATCACTGCTTTCCCAGTGTATCAGTGTATGTTTATGTGTGTGTGTGTGTGTGTGTGTGTGTGTGTGTGTGTCTGTGTCAGTATCTCTTTAGTGGTGGGTCTACATTACTGCTTACTCAGCTCCTACGTGTATGTAACTAGTGGTTGTGTATAGATAATTATGATCTAAATCATGATGATATAACGTTACTTCTGAGAAGTTAAAGAATAATAATACAGTAAGGAAACAGTTTAATGACTCAGATGTCATCACTCAGTATCCCTACTCTATTCTCTCGCAGACAAACTCCTCGGTGATATTAATCATCTAAGTATACACTGAAAAACAGGTAAACACAACCCAAAAACCACACACACATAGAATCTGCGGCTCCCCTACTGGTAGTAACTCTACTCCAGACCAAACACACACAGGAGTAGAGTGGTGTCAGATTGCAGGTTATTAAAAGGTGTCCAGCCACTCCTCAGAAAGGTTTCTTATTTCATGCAGTACACATGGTCAGTCCATCTAACCTCTGAATATGACAGCTGGGAGTCAAGTCCTCTTTTCTCCCCCTTTCTCCAAGACCTCCCGAACAGCCCACACACATCGGGAAAAAAAAAGAAAGCCCTGCCCTGCTTCCTTTCCATCCAACAATCATAAAAGAGACCAGCATCAACCAGAGAGTGGGCAAGGTCCAGACAAACGCCCCCTCAGTTCCTCTCCAGCCTCAGATCCAACACCGCTGGACACAAAGGCGTAGGTTTCATTTCAGCTTTGGGAGGGACACACACACTCTGGATCAAAGTCTGGGCAGCAAATCACACTGATATACTATGGCCATCATAGGAGCCTAAATGCAACTCTATTTTCCCTTGCTTCATGTACAAGATTGAAACAAAAGATGCATATTTACATGAGTAAAATATGCAGATAAGAAAGAGAGTGAGGAGAATTACTGGTCGATGTGAAATACAGTAAGACATCGCTAAACTTATCACCTGATCCAAGGGGCAAACCTTCATTCTTAATCAAAATCAAATCTTGATCAAAACATGGCCTTTGCAAACAACTAGGAGAAGGGCTCCATTGTTTTAAAGAGGAACAGGTATTAGCCAACTATGCTTCTAAAAACACAGAGCGAGTAAGCAAGAAATAATTGGGGGAATTCTTCCATCTCCTTTTATTGAAAGGGACAAGTTCAACTGTCTCTCCCGAAAGTCTACACCCATGACTGGACACCCAGGAAGAGCCGATGTAAGTCCCGCCAACAGCACGAACCCAGAATCCCCCCGAAAACCATCCCAACATCTGGTGTTTATTGACCCACACGCCCCTCCGCCCCGCCTCGCTCTCTGGCTCGCTCGCCCGTAGCTGCAGCCGTGGTGGCAGCGGTGCTGGATGACGCGCTCATGGGTGGAGTAGAGGAGAAAGCCTGTTATTCAGCAGAAGGGTGGGACGGAGCCATGAGAGGCCCTTCGCGTCCACAGAGGAACCACAGCCGCGCCACTGCTGTTTCACTCTCGCGACGCCAACGGCCAAACCGCCGAAAAACAGAACGAGCAAAACAGGATGTCTTTATCGTGAATGGAGTGGCAGATGCGTCGGTCATTTGCACTGAAATAGGCCAAAGCAAAGCTCACCACTGCCGGATGAAAACCTTCTATTTTGAAAAAGTCCAACTTTTTGGGACAACCAAACATTTTTGACATTTCACTGCAAGGCGCCTTATAGTTATGAAACTTGCCTATAAAAAACAGAAAAACCTCCAAAATTAGTTACAAGGTTGTTTTTTTTTAGCAGTGATAAGCGATAATGGCCTCCTCTCTGGATTGTGATTAATACTGGCAGTAAACGTGAATCCGTCAGAGTGAAACAGATATATAGTAAGCTTCTCTGCCTTCCTGCGATAACAGAAACCCTATGAAAGCAAATTAACCGACTGCTGCGCTCAGCTTAACGACAGGCTGACTCAGAGAGCAGAGATGAGAAGATTTAACAGGCTTTCCTTTTGAGGGCACAGCGACACAGATGATAATTGATATAATATATACATTAAGAGGCATGCAGATCATGTGAAGATACTGCCTTTGATTACACTGACACATGTATACAGTATGCACAGTATTGTGTGTATGTGTAAGTGTGTGTGTGTGTGTGTGTGTGTGTGTGTGCACATGCAGGGAAAGTCTTTCTAAATCCCTGATTAGTTCCAGAGGGCTGTTGCAGGGCTAAGATAAAACGGCAGAGAGAAGAGAAGAGAAGCCCTGCGTAAAAATTTCCACAACCCTGAACAAGAGCAAGAGCAAGAGCAAGAGCAAGAGCAAGAGCGAGGCTTTCACAAACACGGCCATAAGCCGGGGCATGCTTGGATTTCGTCACTGCTGGAATGAGCGAAGAAACATGGCATCTGTGAAAAATGCCTCTCCGGGGCTTGCTATGCGTCAAAAAAAAAAACTTGTGACGACGTATTTAAGAATGTTTTACTCACCACGAATACCAGTTTGCCCACGTTGGTCCAGGGGAAATCGTACAACAGTTGTCTCACAGACCCCACGTTCTACAACACAGGACCACACACATCATAAGTTTCAGATAAAAAGTGCTTTTCAACCAATTAAAATGTCAGGAAGGCTCAATGACAACTTGGCACTGCTACACCAATTCCTTTCAGAAATTAGGAACACAAAAATCAGGGAAAAGGCAATCCTCATTACAATGCCAAGTAAGAAACGGTACCTGGAATATCTGGATACCACGTAAAGTCAGTCCCAATGTAAGAGATGCCTCTACTTCCTTCTTGTCCTGTTAAAAAAAGTGAGATGATGCAGATGAGGAGAAGCTCAAGCTGAATCTAATAAAGTAAAATACAGAATAATTTCAAATCCAATGAGTCAAGTCGATGTATCACATGTAGGGTTGCAAAATTCCGGGAATTTTCAAAGTTGGAAACTTTCCATGGGAATTAACGGGAATTTATGGGAATTAACGGGAATTTATGGGAATAAACGGGAATAAACCAGGAATTTACGAAATTGAAGGTATGCTCTTAATAGGGAACTTAAATATAGTTGGGGAAAATATATTTTAGCATAATCCTGACTAAAACAACCAGATATCATGCAAGTACAGTTGAATATCTATGCTATTCCTCAATCACATGCACACATAGCACACTGCTTACTGCAGGGCTATTGAGACCACGCCCCCTACATGCACTGTGCATTCCTGTGCATTTTTGTTAATTTTTGAATGGGTTGGGTCGGGGGGATGAGTAATATTTAACTCAACATTCATGTTTTTGTTCTTCAATGAAAGAATTGATTGTTCAATAAAATATTTAACACTTGATAAAGTTCTACTTACAAATAAATCTGTTTTAATTGTATTATTTTGGATGGATGTCTGCTTATAACAAAACAAATATTTATGCTTGGATATGATACCTTTCCATTAAATTACCCTCAATTCCCAGTTAATTCCCATAAATTCCCATTAATTCCCATAAATTCCCATAAATTCCCATAATTCCCATGGAAAGTTTCCAATTTGGAATATTTCCAAAATTCCCCAGCTTAACTTCCCATGGAAATTTACCGGAAACTTTCCGGAAATTTACCGGAAATGTTCCACCCCTTTGCAACCCTAATCACATGCTACCATGGCCAAATAATTGAAAAACATAGCAAAGCAATAGAATTAGTATGCTGGTATTGGTATCTGCACATAGAAATTTTGCTTAACTTGGATAGAAATTAATCACCCAGTGTCATCTGTGTTGGAAAAGACTCATTTATTAGCGCAAAGGACATCAGATCCTGTGTCCTAAACGTCACATCTCTCACCTTGTAGAGCCTGTAGTAGTGGACAGTGACATCATCGAGCTGGGCGCACTCCTTGATGTATTTGAGATGTGCCTCGGACGCAGTGAGGGCGAACTGGTCTTTGTGCATGTTGGGGATGTGTCTCAGGATGTATTCACGGCCGCGCTTGGCGATCACCTGAGGGGGGAGAGAGAGAGAGAGAGAGAGGGAAACGTGAGGCTGAGAAACTGAGTTCTCCTCGCTTGCTGCGGAGCAAAGGCCTCGGGTTGCACAGACTCATTACAGCCCATGCAGCTCGGTGGCAGATTGGGCAGCCCAGGTTGCCACTGAGGTTAATGAAGCACCCCGCCACAGGGCAAACAGATGTCTCAACCTGGAGAGGCTGAGATCTGAGCAAGAGCCAGAGGCAGGAACCGGAAACACACTCGCTAGGCTTCGCATGGGGCTTTTGTAAGACTTTGTAAGTAAGCTTTGTAAGCACCTAAATCTTTGGGAGATTTACTGTAGGATAGTGTTCACCACTCGTGATCAAACAACAATTTCCTGTCACTGCTGCTTTCAAGTGGTGATAAGGAGGCAGAAGTTTAATCGCAGGAAGTGAAGGGCAATCAGACGGGTGGGGCTGTCCTGACCAGAGGTTGGGGGGGCAGGGGTGGGGGGTGGAGTGGATGGTGGTGAGAGAAGCGGGTGTTGCCAGAGTAGTCATCTAAGCCGTAGCATTTCTCAAGATTAAAAAAAAAAACGGAGTGTGTGTGTGCCACTTCCAGGGACAAAAATAAACTTAGTGTCCCAGTTCTCATTATCCCACATGCTCAGATGTGGAGCTGTCGCAAAGTGTTTGGCCGGTATGATTAATTGAAGGTGGCTACAGACCCACATACAGACTGAAGGCCAGGCTGAACGCTGCCTGGCTGGACGGTCTGGACCAGAGCTGCACTGAATGGTTAAGCTTCTCAGTTTAGCGATGCTGATCCATCTAGACATTATTCAGTGTTCCCCATACACTGATTTATTTTTTCTTGAATTATCCCTTACTTATACAGCTTAGACTCATTGAAATAATTGATGTCTTTTGCAAGGGCATTTGTTATGACCCACTGCAGTATCAGACAGACCAACAATACAATACAATAAAGTCTTTACAGTCTTTCCCACATTTCATTAACAGTCTTTTCTGCTGCTATGTGTGTCTAGCAGCCTCCCACCAGCACACAATAATCTAAAAACCAGTGAGAGACACTGTCATTGTAGAATAAAAGTTTTTCCTCTCATGACATCATGAATTTAATTTACATTTTAGGCATCTAGCCATCTTATCCTGAACAATTTGGAGTGAATGTAACAGCAGAAAAAGCTTAAATTCTTGGACATTACAAACAAAAGCTATTACAAAATATTCCGGTGTTCCTAAAATGGTCATGTATGATAGAAAAGGTATTCGGTATAAGAGTCACAGAGATTTTTTTATACTATTAAGACAAGACAGGAGCGTGATCAGGTCAAGCAGAAAGACAAGGACAAGGAAGAGGGGGATGTGAATTAGAGGGAAGATGAAGGTAGGAAAGAGAGCAGGGCATTGGTCAGTGATCTTAAATCTTCCCTTCTTCTCCTCTGACAAGCTCGACACACAGGGGCTCATACAGGCCACATACGGGACGCGTTAGACATACTCACCCACGGGGGGAAGTAGGCCTCGGGTTCAAAGTACTTCCCAAAGTGCTTGTTACGTTTGAAGTTGCCCAGGTCGGCCTGGAGCGCAAAGGCTGCCAGGAGGAAGTAGGCCTCCTCCCTTTGGATACACTGGGAGAGCAGCACCTGTTTCCTCAAGTGCCAGTAGTAGTAGTACCTGGCCGACCGGTCACTGCAGGGAAGACAGAGAGCAGGACTTACTTAACTGTTAATGGGTACATCCGTAACTGAGTGATGACAGATACATGCAGTCCATCCAGGTAGAGCTCTTGTTTTAAGGCTTTTCTCTCATTATTCTAAATACCCTTTAAGTAAAAATACTAACCAACATTTGTCTGCAAACTATATCTAGAATTCAAACATTGGAAGGTGCCAATTTTGTCTAATACTGACACTAAATATGCATAAACAACAACATAGCTTATATCTACATAGAGTTATTAGGCAATTCTTGCCCTCTGTTACTGTCATTCTTGCTTTCCAACATTACTTTTAACTACTGCACATTCGCTCAAAATGTGTATCATCAGTCCAAGGGCTTTACTTACCTTATCAATCTCCCATTCTCAACATAATACTGAGCCCTGAAGTGGATTATCATTGGAGGCCCAAACTGGTCAATGCCCTGGAAAAGACACAAGCGGAAGTCAGTGTTATTATTTATTTTCTAGTGCATGCAGAGTCCACCACAGATGTCAAACTACACAAGCAATAGTTACAACTGACGTATTAGTATGTCAAATATTTGGGTAATAAGCTGAAAGCTAGTCTTTCTCGTTGTCGACTCATGTACAGTGAAATAAGGATTCCACATCTAAAGATAGATGGATAAATAGATGAGGCAAAAGATCAGAGTGTCAGTTTTTGATTAAAGCTCTTTATTAGCCTCCATGATGGCGTCTCAAATTTTATTTGGACCAATCTACATGGTATCAATTAGTGGGGATGGGATGCTTTGCTCTGTTGCAACCCCACTTCAAGAGTTAGGCAGATAAAATGGGTGTATTTTTACATAATAAAAATCTAGTATAGCTGCCAAGTGTAGCTTTAAAACAGAGACTCACTGTCCACTGCTCACTTTTAAACTTGTGACTTTAAGTAAATAATGCAAGAGCTGCACCACAGAATACCATTTTGACAAGATTTCTTACCTTGCTTGCCTCTCTCTTCCATTCTTTGGGGCAGTACTTGGATAGCTTCTGGCCCAGCTCCATATAGATATGCTCATTGTCTGGAGGAGGAGAGGCACAGGTTTAGAAGACACACTCATCCTCTGTGTCATCAGAGTGTGTGTGAGTGTGTGTGTGTGTGTGTATGGGCATGTGTGTACGGGCGTGTGTGTGCGTGTATGTGTAGCCCCGATGCACAGAGAAATCCCCACTGAATGAGCTTAGTTCAAAGGCTGCCTCAGAGCGATCACATCAGACAGCCTCGGCATTTTCTATTGTGCCGAGTCCCTCTGGTGTTCCTTCTCCTTTCTTCACCTCTCTCTGTCACGTCTTAATCTGGTCTTTAAGTGACGCCTTTCATGAGCTGCAGCCCTGCTGATCTTACAACTCTGAAGTTTCTATACAAATAAAAACGTAGGGTGAAAAGCAAAGGCAAATGGAGAGGAGGAACCTCTTTGGCAGTATGTTACTGCGTGTTTTTGTTGTCAAATGTGGTGACTGTAATGAGGAGTAGATGACTGGTATGTGAGTGTTGTCCGGAAGAGTGAGTGTGTTTACAAGCACATACTCGTTTTCAGGAGACTTATATATTCCACTTAAGTGTTTGGGCATGTAATGCTCATATTCTGATGACTAGAAACATTAATATGATGACTAGGATACGCTTATCTCGGATACTGAGGCAAAGAAACACCTTGTTCTCCTAACTGTAGGTTTTTGTGGTCCAAGTTCTGTTTTTGTGGTAATATTCAGAATATTATGTGACTTTTAGTTTGTACACATGGATATTATTTGTGACAGGCATACGAGGAGGCAAAGACAGCTTATCCTGGATAAGACCTTAATCAAGATATAATCGAGTTGCTCAAATACAGTGTGCAGAAATGGCACTAACTCTTGGCATTTGTTTTAACCTGCTAGGACTACCAGGTGAGCGGGGTTTACTACATCAGGACAATTCAGATAGCGTCCGTTAAGCTATCACAGAAAAGTACACTGAATGGGCTTTCAAACATTCCTGTGGTCATCAAAACTTTTGGGCATTAATTGTATTTTCCACTGTGCAAATCCCATCTTTCCAGCACTCAAAAAGAGGTTGAGGCAAACAAACAAAGAAGTATTTTTGAATGCTATGTGCCCCAGTGTCTAGTGTGCGGGCCTGCCTGTGGATGCATTGGTCGGAGGGACAGCGAGTGAGACAGAGGGGGTGGGCGGCCTCTGTTTGCCTAGGGGATTTCACGCTGTTCAGACAAGCAGTTCAGGAATGTCCCACAATCAGACCCATTGGCTCCTGCTCAATTGACCTGCTGGGCTGTCATTGGCTCATCTGGAGGCCAGCTGTCTGAAAACACTGCCCTTGCAATTTGCGCTCCTTTTGCAGTTGCCTCCAACTGTCACCCACTGTCTGCTCCGCCACGGGACAGACGCGGTGACTCATTCCATACATATGACCCTCGCTGAGCCCCGTCGTCACCGTAAAACAGCTTTAGTCTCGCAGCACAATGGAATCTAGTCAGGCTGAGGTGGCCCAGACTCCTGGGAGACAGCCATGACAGATAGGTGAGAGATGCTGTGTTTAGGGTCATTGGTTATTGGTCTGAGGAAAAATAACCCGGTTTGCCTGGTTCAACTGTTCGTATGTTGCCGCGGTGGTTTTTGTGACATGCATTCACAAGTAGGCCATGAGATGTGTGACGTGAGCAACCACATGGTGACCAATCACTGGGAAATATGTGTAGTTTAAGAGTAAAATTACCCTTCGTCCACACAACTGAATGGACAGACTCCCATAGATTTGAAAGGAAGGAAGGTGTGAAGTGAACAATCACAGAAAACAATGGCTATTTTGTTCGCTTGGAGAAGGGCAAACAAAATACAATTTACAAGGTTCCCACACTCACTTGGACATCAAATTCAATTACTTTTCAATGACTTTTGACGTCTTGTTTTTTGGTGAAAATGACATAAAATTGTCATATTTCGAGGAAAGACACGACAATTAGCAGGTTTCATTTTTTACTCATGATCTTGTCAAGTCAAGAAATCATGGTGAAATCAGTCATTTCAAAACTGAACACTACTGTTATATCAACACAAATATCCATCATAGGGTTTTCCTCTGGATGTGAAGTGGTGATGCTGGAACGAAGAGAGGTCCAGAGAGCTGAGGCATATTCATGATGCAATAAAGAAAACATCAAGTACTTTCAACGTCAGCCACTCATTTTCAAAAGCTTTCAAGGTTCAAAAGCTTTCTACTTATACTTTTATTTTCCCACGGGCCTACATTGACAACAAAAATGACATATGTAACCAACAGAGGTAGGAGATTCTTTTTCCCCCAAATTAATCACTTGTTTTTGAAGAATGAATTCCCCATGGAAGTGGAGAAGAAGTCTTACTCTGAATGACACTGAGTCCAAACAGGTGACAGTCCTTCAGTCTCAGGAGGTCACACACTTGGACCAACAGCTCCTGGCACAAGGTCTTCACCTGAGGATGAGGAGGAGATTAGAGGAAGCTCTCTTTCAGCTTTTTAACTTACACTGTTAAACTGTCAAAGGTGTTGCACTGTACTTAATTATTCCTGATGAGTTAAAAGTTAAAGTTAAAGTTAGACTATCCAAACTGTTAAAACTGTGTTATTATACTTTATAAACAGTAGAAAGGTTAAAGCTGCACTAGGCAACCCAGAAATCCTGTAATGTGATGTCAGTAAACTGCACACAGCATGCCCATGTTTTCCGAAGCCAGACAATCTGCCTTTATACCAAAAGATACCAAAGATAAAAGAGGCAACCGCTCTGATGTTGGTGAATTCATCTTTCTCTAGATGGAGCGCTCACTCGCTGCTGTTTACAGGACAGTTTGTATTTCCCTCTTACATCTTTATTTGTCACTTCGTGTGGGTGGAGAAGGGTCTCAGTTACACCCTTCTCTGTTTCATCCCAACTTGGTGATTTAGGCTGATAACACAGGTGTATTTCTGCATTGCCTAGTTGCAGCTTTAGCACATATTAAGACAGCAGAAAGTAAAGCACACACATCCACACACATGCAAGCGTACAATAGCAGGGCTCTAAGGTGCGACCATTTTGGTTGCAAATGTGCTCAACATTGACATTATGTGACCTGGAAATAAAATTTGGGGACACTGCTGCGCCTACAAATACATAACTTATTCAGAGCGAGCATAGCCATCCCTCTCCTGCTGTCTGTTCTAGACAAACAAACACCAACTTGATTTTATTTACCTCAAAGCTGTTAATTGGCCGAAATTACATCCCCTTCCTGAAGCTTCCTCTCATAAGAAACAGTGTTTCTCAAGTATCCACTGTTGGCCAAAAGACACTCACTACTAGACCTATCTGTTATCACAATGTAAGTGAAACTTATTCTATTTTCCAAAGTGTGTGCATGTGTTTGTAACAGTGTATGCTGGACAGTAACTTGACACTTTGTAGTTGTCAGAGATGTGTAAAATTGTCCAACACTCAGTGAACATGAGTGCAATGCCACTCACAGACAGCATTTCCCCACTGGCCAGTTTGTTTCAACTTGACAGTCAGGATTTTCTATGAAAGCTGAGATGTGGAGATGTGACTTTGAGGGCAAAGAGCATGGAAGCCATGTCAACAACCGATGAACTGAAATGTGATGTGCATTATTATTAATATTATATGTTATTGTGTGGTATTCTATGCCAATAATCAGTGTTGAAATGTGTTTCTATTTTCTAGAAATAAGAGTATATCCAGGATATAAAATTGCAATGATTTTACTAAATTGTCTATTTTTCAATCTTAAAAAAGATGCTCCTTAAATTTTTGCTGGTGCTTAAGTTTTGGAAGTAAGTAAAAAGTTAATAAGTTAAACAGTAAAAAAGTTAATTCAGAGCCCTGCACAGCTTTTACATCTCTACTCACATTGACTATGACGTTGAGTGTGTCGTCGTTGGGCAGAAAGACACAGACACAGCGGCGGTCCTGCATGGCTTTGTTGTTGTGGAAGTTCAGTTTGTTCATCTTCGTGTGGCTGGGACAGGACAGGCCCCTCCGCCTGCGACCGGGCTCCGGGCCCTCGGACGACCCGCCTCCACCACCACAAGCACCGACAACACCACCGCCCCCAGTAGCTGTAGCCCTGCTTCAGCTGCAGCCTAGTACGGACACACCAGCACCTATGGGCTCAGCAGGCCGAACAGCACTCACAAGACGGGGCATGGGGACACGAGCTGCAGCCAGCCACTGTGGAGACACAAGCAGGATTTCACATTAGTCTTGTGTTTCTGCGTGCAATAAGCATGTTTTAGTCGTATGAGGAGGTATGAAGTATTAAGAGGTAAGAAGAGGTAGGCGGTGGCTGCATGGCTGAGATGAAAATGTTGAATATTTGTGAGCTGTTGTGGAGATACTGTTGCAATTAAGACTTGAAAAGAGCAAAACTGCAGAAGATATGCTGCCGCTGAAAAAGACCTGAGCTACAAAGAAACACAGGGGACTTTTGATTATGTGTGTTGTGTGTGTGTGTGCGTGTGTGTGTGTGTGTGTGTGTAAGAGAAAGAGCGAGACAGAGGCAGAGAGAGAGACAAAGAAGTAGTCAGACAAATAAAGAGCAAGACAGAGAGAGAGGGAGAGAGAGAGAGAGAGAGAGAGAGAGAGAGGACAGCATTCCTATTGATGTTGCTCTAGTGTCCATGAATATGTGACATCATGACAGGGGAATGTCAGTGACTCCCGGGGAACATCATGTGAACATCTGTCTGGAGAGGAGCTGATGAAAAGAAATGATGGAATGAAGGAAGCAAAGAGAGAGAGAGAAAGAGAGAAAGAGAGAGAGATGGAATGAGGCATGTTGAGCCAGTGACTCACGCCTGAAATTGATTGATTCCCTATTTAACACAACAAAACTAGCTCTGAACTTTAAACTTTGTCACGAAACCAGAATTTTGACTTCAATACTAAGTTTAATATCTGAAAGTCTGATGCAACTGCGATACAACTTCTGCACAGGAGTTTTGATGTCGGTTGGGCGTTGGTCGTCTAACAGCAAAAAAGTTCCATATTTTGCCCCTGGCACCAGTTTTGTTTTGTTTTGTAGTTTAGTTTTGTTTGACTCTGCTGCCATGCCTTAAGCTATTTGACTTTTGGAACGTGTCACGAGCCAGACTCTGTCTATCCCTCCAATCCCTCTTCTTCACCTTCTTTAAACTTTTCCAATCTGCATGAATCGGCCCTCTGGAGGTGACACTCAAATGGAATATCAACTTGCAAAACACATTTGGTGAGACTATTAAAGTGACAATGAAACAGGATTTTGAGAACATCTTGCTTACTTCCTGTTGAAACAGGATATTGGGGCGAGACATAACGTGGGGAAGGATCATTCAACAGTGTAAACCAATGGGATAACAGTTAGGGAGACAGAGGGAGTTTTATTTGATGGGAGGGGCAAAATTGTTTAAAAATCTGTGACGGTTTTACTGGTTGGAACTTTTATGTACACCTACTGGTATAGCATGAGGTCACCATTAAAGATGCACTGTTTTCCAGTAAGTAAATGTAATGGGACGCTAACTTGTACACAAAATAGAATCTGTTGTTATCAAAGGGCAACGGCAATGTGTTCCCTCATACTCCAATAACTATCTCTCTCTCTCTCCCTTTCTCTCTCTCTCATTCTCACACACACACACACACACACACACAAAAAGAGGGAGAAGCACACACACAAACACACCTACAGCATTAACAGTGCTACTACTGTGAGTAGCAAGTAACCCAGCAGGGTTTGTGCCTGGGGCCGTGTGACACCTTCAGAAGGTGTGAAAAGTCTCAGACCAGACAAAAGGACGTTACAGAACAATCAATCCTGATCATCACTTCTTCCTGTTAAAAGTGTCTCACCTTCAAGCCATGTTGTCATTGAAAACAGATAGGACAGATACTGGGCTGGTTTAACATGTTAATTGTTATTCACACTGTGAATAACAATTAACATTTGAAAAGGTACAGTCAGGAACTTTATGGGACTATTTAAATTAGGGGTGTATTCACTACATACACTCTTGAGGAGTCTGACTTGTATGTGGATACTATTTTTGGAGCTTTCTTAAACCATCGTACCTCAAAATTCAGGTTTCACTCCAGTGTTTGCAAATACAAACAAGCCTCAAAAGACACCAGAAACAATTGGTTAAAAGTCACGTACAATAAGTCCTTCTATCAAAATTATTATATCATAATATTGGTCTTAAAATAATAAATTGTTATGTAAACAAAGCCAGTAGTGGGGCAACAGGGCAGACCAGTGTAATAGCAATAAACAATGGTAATATTGCAGGACTGGTCTTTTGCTGCAAAGTCATAAAATGCTTTAGACTAAGTAGCCATTCAGTACACAAGCTGTCAGCAGCATAAAGGCTAGGTTAGCACTGGTTTGTTGCTGCAAAGACAGAGAGTACTTTGGACTAAGCAGGTATAAATACATATATTGTTGACATACAGCGTCAGTTCTCATTAAAGCTGGTCATTGGATGTGCAGTGTGGCGGGCAACAACCCACTCAGCAAAGTTTATTGATGAGCCATGACCAGGAAGGCTCCCTGTGCTGCTGCTGACCTTCAGTAAACACACCACTGCTTCACTGTACACACACACACACACACACACACACACACATGTACACACACACACAGGGAAACATCCATGCATACAAAAATGCAGACACGCATACATCAGATGCATACACACATGCACATGTAAACACACACATACGCACATGTTCGCATAATGTCCATGCACACAAAAACGCACATCAGATGCATACACAAGCAAGCACACACACACACACACACACACACACACACACTGCTCTCTTCCTGCTCTCTTGCCACCACCATATGTCAGGCTCTACTACAGAACAGCTGAGCTGTGTGATGGCACCGGGGTTAATTAGAAGTGAGATCCATCTAATTGGATCACTTCCTTCCCTCGCTCTCCTCCCCTGTGGAGACTGAGAGTGATTCCAGCGGAGCTACAACCAGAGCCAGGACAGGTCGTATTTGCAAATAATTCTTAGCGTTAGTTTTAACCTGCTTGGGCTGCCAGATTGGTGAGGTATCCCACAAAGGAAAATGTACTTAATTGATGCTTTCTGACTTGTCCTGATGCAGTAAAGCCGACTCATCTCATACCCTAAGCAGGTTAAAACAAATTTAAGAATTATTTTCAAAACCAATTTAACCCAAGTCGGTCCACAACACTGCCTGCCTACACCATCTATTATTGAAGATGTGGCAACTGGGAAAATTAATTAACAGCATCACGTCGATTAGTTATTTGATTCCCCTATTGTTCCAGGAGTGCCACTGAAAAATGATAGCTTGATTTCTCCTTGTTTGAGTTTGAGATGTGTGAACAGGGTGGAGAGAGCGCTACACATCCGGCTTGGACGCTTTCCGATGTAGAAAAGTTAATGGCCCTTGAAGCCGTCTCTATATTGAAGTCAGAATCATATTTCACTTTCAGGTAGAAATATGATTCCTGACTTCCAGAGTAACATTACAATTGCGCCTGTTTATGACATTGTTGCATGTTAATGGTGAAAGCGGATGCCTGTGTTGCTTTGGCATGGGGATGGAGGGGGGGTGTAATTCAGACATAACTGGGTGTAGTCATTACTGATGGTTTTAAAGGCCTATTGTGTCACGTCTAGTCGACTCATGAGGCATCACCACAGAGGGGAATGTCCGCAGTCTCCCTGAAATGAAAGGGTGGATTCCCTTACACACATGCTGCACCGGGAACACTTTGTGTGCGGGAGAGAGGGTTGGATAATGAAATTACTGCTGCCTTCCATCCCCTATTCACTGCCTTGCAAAGAGTGATGCAACACCAGCGTCCGTCCAGAGCAACACACACACACACACACACACACACACACACACACACACACACAGCAGCCAACCGAGGTCTGCTTCCTCCTGCCTTTCAGCCTGAAACAGCGGGACTAAGGGATTCTGTCAACGTGGCAAGCCTCGGAGGCAGGCATGACACAAAATCCCACACTGGGATACAGAGACAGGGCCTCTGTCACAACCAAGTCTCTCTCTTTCTCGCTCTCTCCCTCCTTGTTTGACATCAGAAGGGTGGAGTGCCTCTAAAAGTCTAACTGTTCCAGGACTGAAGATGACGGCTGAGCCAAAGCAAACTCCCCCTGGTTGGAGAAGGGAGGGATAGGCTCGGCGGAGAGGAGGCTGAAGCGGCGACTGACAAGCTTGACTTGTCACCGCGCTGACATAAGAATAGCTTCAGGTACAGCATGTGTCAAGCTAAAAAAAAAAAAAAAAAAGGAGGAGAGGAGAGCACATGAGGGATATATAGGAAAAGAGGCAGAGGGAGGGAGATGGAGTGAGGGAACACTCAAAGCGCGCAGGCATGAAAAAAAAAAAGAAAACTGCTGCAGTCAGGAGAATTCCTCACTAACATCTGCTTCTCATTCCAACAATGGAGGCCTTTGATTCCTGACGCACACAACTAGCAGCACCACCACCGTCTCCATGTCCCGCCCCGACTCTGCCAGCGCGCTACACCCCCTGGCAGCATCCTGAGACCTGGACTAGCACACATCAACCGTAATCTCTGGGATATTAGGGGCCGACCTGGGTCGAACAGTGTTTGCAAATAATTCTTTGTGTTTGGTTTAAGCTGCTCGCAGTGCCAGATGGGTGGGGTTTACTGCATCGGGTCCATTCAGGTAGTGTGATGTAGGCTGTCAGTTCCAGAAAAGTTTAATAAATTCACTTTCAAATATTTCCCTGTGGTCTAAACGTTCTGGCACTCATTGTGTCATCCTTTATGGCAAACCTAAGGCACCACAATAGGATAAAACAACCTTTAAAAATACTACAAATACTGTTTGGCTCAGGTCTCAGTAGGGATACCTGATGCCAACTAATAGATGTAACAACCAAACTACTTCCTTTGCCTAAACAAACACCTGTATCCTCTAGAGAAGGATGTAGTTTGAAATTTCTATTTGAAAAAGTAACGCCTACTCTAATAAAAGTATGGATAACACAAAATTGAATGAAAATTATGATACTTGGTAAAACAAGGTTGTGGGAAACTTTCACAGATCCTCTTTAATTTGATACTGAGATATTCCTAAATTATGCATTTCAAGTAATGATTTATGTATTTATTTTCAAAATGGTTAAATAGCATTTTGGAATTGAACTACTCAGTTGTATAAAAAGACCTTGCAATGGGCTGAGTGTGAATGGCACAGAGATAAAGAAAAACCTAAATTTATGCAGGAGGCCTGTTGCATGGGCTGCAGAGGCAGACAGAAATTGCCCTTGCTAGAATATTTAAAGGGCTCTCCTCAAAGGGCACAGCTTTTATAAATAGTGCCAACGGCTGGAGCCGAGCGGGAACGGGTCTTTTTTTTTTTACCCTGTTCTCTGCCAAGAGATCTGTTTATTCAGCTGATGAGAAATGTTGCTGAGCTGAAAAGTAGCTCTAAATCACATTGGTCACAAGATGGCATTAGCCGTCACAGTAAGGCTTGCCAGCCCAAGAGACTTCCCTTCCTTGTTTAACCTATACATACACACTAGGCGGGCCAAAATGGGGGAAAAAAAAAACAGGAATAAACACACTAGTGGGTGACACGCTTGACCTCCCAAACCACTAATTTTAGATTGTCAGCGAACCAAATCTAAACATCTATTCTGGATTCTTGTTAGCCTGTCATGATGTCAGGAAATGCCTGTCATTACGTACAGGAAACAAGGGGACGACAAATTTTCATTCACGTATTATACTTGGCAATAAAGCTATTCTGATTCTGGTGATGTCGTCCTTTATATATTTGGCTGCCTCCACTGTCAACAGACTGTGAGATGGTAAAAACAAATAACTGTGAGTGACGCTAACTGTCATAAAGTCAGGCTTAGCTGCAACCCCACACCTGGATGACCTGTGTGCATTTATAGACTTTAAGCCTAATCTAAAAAAAAAAAAGTCAGGCAGAAGGAAAATACACTGCACTATCTAAGGCCTTGATTCCCACGATCCCCAGTCCATAACATCATCTGGCAGATATCTGTATGTTGACTGTTAAAATTCTTCTTCTATTTCCACCCAGCTAGCAGGGAGGATAAACAATCCATTTCTGGCACAGAGTCAAAATAAAAGTCTGACCTAACCTAAACAGGATTTATAACGACATATCTCAAGTCGAATGATATGAGGGATCTGAATTATAGCAATTATCCACAATACAGACAAACCTTGTTCCTGAGCAGAATTTCATGAATGAGAGAGATCTTTGACAGAGTACCCTAATAAAATTGTGAATTCATATCTAATTATATTGCTTTATAGATACAAAACCAAGATCGGAAGAGTAAATGCTTGGGAGTCTTCCTTGATCAAATGTCATGCTCATTAACGGCTAAAGGTTAGGCCTGTACACAGCATGGTGCTGTAATGCATGCTGTTATATAATTCAGAGAGAAAAATGGAGGAATGGATAGTGTGTAGAGTTAGGCTAAGCTACAATACAACTCACACTAACGCCGCTGCAACAGTTCAAGTCACAATATCTGAATTCACTGTAGAATTTACCTCACTGGAAAGGAATTTTTAGGACTTCCCGGATCATTTGGCTTTTGACATCTAACATCCTTGCATCCTTTGTCCTGGCATCACTTGGGATTAAGAAACAGGAGCGCCTCCCTGCTTGGTGAATGATTCTCATTCTTGCAGCAGGTATCATTATAAAACGGACAATGGTGGCCTTAGAGAAACAGGCTTTTGACCGGAAGGACGCTGGTTCGAACCCCCAGACCGGTTGTGACAAATCTGGGTGGGGAAAGTGAACTCCGCCGCTCAGTGGCCAACAGTAAAAGACTGGTTGTGCTGGGTATGAGTGCAAAGAAAAACAGCATGCATTCTCAGCAAACCCTCTCTGCAAAGATTAAGGTTAAAATAATCACATTCCTTTATTATTTAAGGAATAAACCCGTTGTTATGGAGCAATATGCAGGTGGAAAATGCAGGTCCTTCATCTCAAGTAACAAAAAAGTAACAAAGAGCTCAAGTAGCAAAGTTCAAAACTCAGTGAAGTACAACTTAAGCTCAGTTACCTTTATGGAAAAATGATTTCAACATTCATAACATCTGGCGTCCATGTGGCTCTGAGCAAGGGAGTGAGAGCATGCGTGCATATACACACACACACACACACACACACACACACACACACACTCACACACTCACTCACATCTCAAACCGCCAGAGCTGCCAGACATGTTAGAACAAAGTCAGCAGTTGCTCCCCTCGCTCCCCACCCTGCAGGCTTACGGCACCCAGCATTCAGGCCCGGGACGTGCATGAGTAACCCGCAAAACTAGCAACTGCAGCGCAATACACTGCGGAGACGCCAACCCGACCATTACATACGCTCGAAATAGAGCGAGCGGCCTTAAAGGAGAGGGTTAAAAAAGCAACTGCAATTATAACTAACCCCAACCAAACCCTGTTGTTTTGTTTCAGACAAAGGCCTTCCGTTTTGTGGCACGGCTTGTGGAGGTGATCTGATTGTTTCCTGCTTTTGTAATATGATTATCTCCTATTGTTTACGACGTCATACCTGAGGAGAGTCACACATGTTTTTTGCTCAATAAAATGTTTTAACTGCATACAAAACATAGTGTATAGGAGGTTGTTTACAATGTTTTATGGAATGTAAAAGATAGTTGGAAGCTTTTGAAGCTTAGCAGATTGTGTAAGAACATATAGCTGCATGAAAGCACCTCACCCAGTTTTTGGTAAAGCGCCAGTGATTCCTTGCATCATCATTTAGCAATGTTAGTCCTCCACAGCTGGAAAATTGCCCCCATGGCTAGAAAATGTATGTAAAGACAATACAAATTCATCATCTGGCCTTAATGCTCAGGCTGCCCCAAAAAACAAACAAGAATTACAACTGCAATTACAGCACAACTGCTTTATCAGGATATAAATATCCAGCTAAGAGCTATTCCTAAACTGCAACACCTAGTGGAAACAGTCCTGTCACTGGCCCAGGAGTGAACCTGGGTCTCAGTAACAATCCCGCCTTCTGCCAATCTGACCAAAATCTACAAAAACCCCACAGGAAACACTGCCTGCTGCAGTGAGAGGCACATGAGATAAGCAACTGATGCCCCTCAGGGGATGCTGGCAGGTTAAATCTCTCTGGTTTACTTCCTTGAAAGGACTCAGGCTTCACTAAGGAGGCCAAGAAAGCAAGCAGAGGGAAAAAAAACACAATCCAAGGAAAAGGGAGAGAGGGAGACAAACGCAGGAAGAACTGACCCAATTTTCTTCTCCAGTCTCCAGTCCTCATGGCACACTTGAGACATGGATATGAGGAGTCATACTACGGCACAGGGTGAGGAATATCACTGCAGTTGCGGAAAATCCTCTGGACTCCAATGTTGGTGGTTTTCATGTTTTTGGGGTTGCCGTTGTCCCCTATACGTAGAGCAAGTTTCATCACCCTCAGGCCCATGAAATCCAGTCAAAACTCTTTTTTATGTACGGTCGGTTGTCAGTCTGTGGTTCTCAGCTCCTCAAAACTTTTCTAAGACACAAGGTTTTCATCCAAAAGCAGCGATATGGGCTAGACAGAGTAGACTGACAGGAGAGGAGCGGAGAGCCAGGGGCACCTGTATAACTTACACCAAGGAGGATGTTTGACTGTATTCACACCCACATAGTCACACTGGAGATAGCACATGCAATAAGGGGGGTGACAGATAGGGTTTCTCCTCCTCTATGGCGATAACGGTAATCTCATCCTTTCTCATGGCTTCCATACTCCTGACTTGCATTGTCTTCAGACTCAAAATATGATTCTTCTTACACTTTATCCTCTAGGACAAAGTCACAGGTAGATTGACTGATAAATTCAGGAGGAAGCATTTCATAAACAACCTCCCAAAAAGGTATGAAAATCCGCTCCACGGATCATCGAACCCAAGAGCGTACCTGGCGTTCCTGGAGGAATTTGCATTGCTAGAATACGATTATGTAAAATGTGTAAAACAGGTTATCTCTAGTGTCAATGAAAATGCAAATTGCATGAGCCCTCTCTCTCTCTCTCTCTGTGTCTGTTACTAAAACATTAAAGTCAACTCGCCGCAGGCACCTTTGCTCTCTCTAACAGTTGAAGTGCGACACGGGTGGAAGCTCAGAGAGGGAGAAAACAAGGCGATGAGAGAGCGAGAGAGAGAGAGACAGAAAGACAGTGCAGTGATGGAGAGACAGCAACAGAAACAGAAAGAGAGATGAAGAAAGAGAGGGAAACGGCAGTAGAGAGACAGTAATGTATTCCAGTTACCTATGTATAGCACCACAAAAGCCTTCTTCTTCAGCTCAGGTACTGCATCTGCCAGTTTTTGTATTCGCTGCAGAGTTTTAGCATTGGAGAAAGCCAGGCCTGAGGCTATGATTTTGGTTCAGCTAGTGGCATTGAGGATTTAGGTAGAGGAAACGACTGGTAGCCTAAATGTGGTACTGAGGCTACTTTCAGCTAAACAACTGAACCAGCGTTTACTGAGTTGTGTATGTGACAAGCAGTGCCATATGTGGTTTCTAAATAACAACACAGAAAGGCGAAGGTCAGGAGTTCCACAAACCTTGATAGAAAAACGTATCAGCTCCTGATAGAAAAGTGCGTACTGAAGTTATAGAAGGGTTGCCTCATGCAGTTATGGGCCATCCCATCCAACACACAGATACACACACACACACACAGAGACAAACACACAGAATGAGTCATGAACACACACACACAGACACACACCAACCACCTTTGTTCACATTTCCTTTTTGTTTCCTACACTCCAGCAGTGGTCTTCCTGTGCAGACAGCACCTGCACCATCTCTCTCTCTCTCTCTCTCTCTCTGACTCTCTGTCTCTCTCTCTCTCTCCCATTCTCATTCCTCTGTTACACCAGTCAGCCAGGACTCTGTCGCGATCTCAATAACACAAGTTGTTTTTCTTCCGTTTTCCTCCACAGCTGGAGCAGAGACCTGGCGTGTTGTGTATGCTGAGGAATAGGCCGCACAAGGTAGCTGATTAGCCCGCCATGTGTACAGGACGAGTCTCAAGCACTGCAGATCCCAAGATGGGATCCCGACTGACTGTAATAGTACCAGGGATGGGACGATATATCTAAATTCAATATAGCCTATAGCAATACAAAAACGTGATTATACGAAACGTGGGGCAGAAAAATGAATCAGCTAATCACAAATGAGAGAGCTTGACCATCACAATTTCTCAAGCTCTCCATCCAAATTATATTATCTGCACTTCTGTAATGACACTGTGGCTCAGAAAAGACATAAGCCATAAGTCATACTTTGTCACTGAACTTTTATTTATCACATCGTATCGTGGTTGTATCGAATCATAACCCTCAAATCACGTATTGAATCATATCATGAGATAAGCATATCGTCCCATCCCGAAATAGTACTGATGTCAGGAGATCAAGTTCAAGAGTCTTGATTTCAGTTGTAAAATGTCAATTTGAGAAGTCACTCAGTTCAAATAAACAGACATGCACACTGTAATAAACTCATTATTACAGGTTCAAACCCCTGAATTGGAAAGCATCTGCCCTGCTGAAGTGCCCTTGAGCAAAACACTGAATCCCTACCAGCTCCAGGGGTGCTGTCCTTCTGACCCTGACCTCTGACCTCAAGCGTTTCCCCACAGGGTTGAAAAAGATTACCTCATCTGTAAAGGGGCTGAATATCTGTATCAAAGTGAAGAGCCATAATAATTAGCAAAAACTTTGCAGGAAAAGCTGAGGATTCCCACCACTGCCTTTTGTTCCTGATAGCTCTCTGGTCTAATATTAAACTGAGGGGGAAATTGTTGGCATTCCTGAGTACTGAAACAACTTTGAACAGATTGTTCAAACTGATGGCAAAGTAGAGGAGAGTTCCCAACTTCCAAACAGGAAGATTAGCTGGGTTACACATCATTTTACTCCCTCCAAGCTTTGACATTCATAAGGCATTACTCTCCACGGGACGCCAAGACTGACACTGTTGGATGCGTGGGGCATTAGTCGCATATGGTAATTACACGATTACACAATTACACGGGGGGATTTAGGCTATTTTTTCTATAGGGGTTTGACAATTTACTCTTAGACAACAAAAATAAATCAATATACTATTCCCATAATAATCCTTCCCTTGTTTTCGTATAGCATATCAAGTCCGTCTGCGGGTGGTTAGTGAAGGGAACGTGATGAAGAGAAAAGACAGTAGAAAAGTGCTTTAACATTTAAAGAGATAACTTCCCATAGGTTATACGACTTTATTCAGTCATTTGCCAAGACTAACTATGAGTCTGCAGTTTAACAGGTCTAAAGATACTAAACGCAAGCGAGAAGTAAACGGAAAAAAAAACGCGTGGCGGTTACTGATATATCGTTGCAACATTCCCTGAAAAATATTCTGGCAGCATCACCGTTGGTAAAGCAAGAGACTCCCGACACAACTTGCCTGCTCCAACTTTGCTTTATAACTGTTTTAAAGAGGTCAAAATGCCCTCAATTAAATGTTATATAAATAGCAACAACAACTGACTTCATTCTTTACACATTTAAGAAGGATTCAAGGTGTTGAAAGCGAAGGAAAGTCGTTAGGTCCCAGGAGAAAAGGAATAAAAAAACGGATAAAGATATTCAAAGAATGTAGCTAGGAATGCAAAACTCACCGTTCATAAGAAAACAAATTATTCCCTTTAAGAGTGTTAATCCAACCCGGTTTATTTTACGTTCTTTAAAAAAAAAAAAGAGAGAGAGAAATCCAACTTATAATAGACTTGGGTAAGTTCAGGAGAAGGATCGTTGGGCTGCCGCCTTCGTCGAGAGCCACATTCTGTCCTGCTGGAATCGTAACAAGCAGACAGGAATACATGTGCAATTGGTGGAAGAGCCAACCGCCGAAACAGGGCGACGACGACTTCCCACTGCTTGAATCATCTACTAATAAACGAATGGTCATAAACACAAGATAATAGTACACCAGTGTTTACTTCAACACGATAAACGACCGTATTAGTGTCGTTTTATGGACTTTAATGTCGCGAAAAACCGTAACGCACGTACCGACTCCCCCCTTCGAAGCCGGACTTGGTATCGCCCACGGCTGCCTCTCATTCCATTCCTCCCGACTCCGCGGCTGAAGCAGTGCCGCATAATTTTGGAAGTCGGCGGGGAGAAATAGTAACGGCGTCTCCTCAGAAAAGTTTGTGATGCAGCGGGCGGTTTATTTTTTGCATCCGGATCACCGGCGCCTTGCATCTGCAGCTGTTTTTTTTTTTTTTTTTGTGCCATTTCTGATGCGGTGGCCTCGCGAAAAAGAACTGCAGTAACCCCGAGATGGATATTATAATGGATGCAGACAGTAAATCCTAATACCATAGGATATATAAAAAAATAATAAAGAACGAAAAGTTTATGATTGAGTACCACAGACAACCTATAAGTACCTATACGGATATTATATAAATATTACAGTGATTTTCTGTTCTTAGAATCAATTTATTACGTCTACAGGACTTCAATTAGTGGCAATAAAGACAAGAAATTCCACATGGGATACATTATCTATCACTAATTGCTATATTGCTATATCTTGAATTATTGTTGGACTAGATAACAAGATGTCCCCTAGCCTTTGTTGACAAAAGAGGCATATTGTTCCGACAGGGTCTGAATCAGATCATCATGTCATGTCTCTAAAATGCAATTCAAAACAGAGGCCAAGAATGTGGGAAGCCAAGGGGATGCTATGATATTAAAACACCAACACCTTTGCATAAGTTGAGAAAATGGGTAAGGCACTTAAGATAATGCAGTGCACTACAACTGCAATAAATAAACATGATTCTTCTCTAGTGGTTATTAAAATTAATTCCTCTTTTATTGAATCCTTTTCTAAAGATTCTTCCTCCCCTTTCATGATGTCAACCCTGGGACAAAAAAGTGCAGGGGAGCCCCTCTTTGTTGACATGCTGACCTGTAATTAGCGCTCGGGGGGCCCAGACTCTTGCCCCGACTGCCTGTCAGAGAGAGAGAGAGAGAGAGAGAAATGGAGTGCCAAACATGAAAAGGGGCGCGGAAGTGTGCCTGGTCAGGCCCGGCTAAACCCCCTTTGGCCCGGCTCCCACCGCTTTGAAGTGACATCAGAAAGGGACCTGAGAACAACAAAGCGGCACAGAGACCATTAACTTCAGAAAAACTGCAGACCACAAATCCCCAATCCCTGGCTCAGACACTAAACCGCTCAGGTTACTCTAATGTTCAGAGCTGAGAACAGATTATTCAAGTTTTATTCAAGTCGAAAAAATGGTGATCTTGCTTGACTTGACAATTGAAATAACATATCTCATTTGCTGGACGATTGGGAGTGCTGTACAGTAGCATGAGTGATTCAGTTTTTAGCACAGGTGAGAGTCAAACCCTTCACCTGGACAGTGTTAGTACCTTTCTCTACCCATTAAGTTATACAGCACCATATTCAAAGCTCTTTCATTCATGTTTATTCACAGTCCAAGACACTTTTCTCTCCTCTCTCCCACTCTCTCCACCGGTTTCTCACAGCCCTGCACTCATACAAAGACTTTCTGTCCTCTAAGCCACAAAAGCCTACACCAAATATGATCTAGAAACGCTGTCAGCATTGCTACTCCAAATGTGACACACTTGTCATGTTCACCACCGCTGCTGTCCTTCCTCTCGCTCCCTCTCAAACCAGCGAGTGCTTTCCAGTCTTTGTGTGTGTGCGTTTCTTCCCTGTCTTGATTTGATTAGCCGTCTCTGGCCAGGCTGGGAGTGCAGCGGGGAGCGGGTTGGGTTTTTTGTTGTGGCAGTATCCGACTAATTGAAATAACTCCCCCTGCGTTTCTCTCTCCCGAGGGGAAGATGAGTGGCCCAGGCTCCAGTCATCATGGAGAGTCTTTGCCAAACAGCCCGTCCCTCGGCTTATGTGACACATGCAGCTATTCTCACCTCCAAGCGTTCCTTATGCCTTTGTCAGATATTTAAAGTAATAATCTGAGATATTTTCATATACATTAATATCTCTATTACCAATTGATATAACACAATAGTGATTCAACCTATATCCAGTTCATGAAACCTGTTAAATTTGCTGTTCTAAACACTCCTCTGCCGCATAGGAAGTGATGCGTTTTATGTTAACAGAGGCAGGAACAGGGGTTTGTTTAGAATAAATAGAAGAAGAACTGGGTAGTTAGCATGAGCAGAGATAGCCACCATGGCTGAACAGAAAGAGCAACACCGATAGAAACTCAAACTACATCAACAGAAAATCCAAGGAAAAAGACGCCACAGTGCTGGACACACTGTTTGATTGACAGGTGATCTCTGGAAGTGCAGTGCAGAAACACATTTATGCGGTTAGCAAACCTGTGAGCCTTTTGGTTTTGTATTTTGGGAGATGTTGTGGTGTTACAGCTGTCTGCATACTACACACTTATGAATGTCAACAACAATATTTGAACTCGCTGACTGCTTTAACATTTTGCCCTTTGCCTCGGAAACAATGCTTGTAAATTGCTGCTGTTTAAATCTGACAACAAGCATCTGTTCTCCAAACTCCTTGGAGCTGACTTTGGAATCTGAGGAGGCGTGCGTCAAATCAAAGCCCAGCAGATGTTCTGTAATTGTGGTCATTTGGTGTTCTCTTATGTAAGGACGCGTACCAAGCTTATGGAGCAATGTTGGGTCAGGAGAGAGGGAGAAGGCCTCCCTGCTTTGAATACCAGGTCACGCACTGCTATCTTTCCGACTTGCTCTGTGCGATATTGTTGGTCATGTTTATTTCACAACTTCTTGCAGACAGATCTATTCTCAGGCGATGGGGCAGATGGCTGGTCAGCTGGATGAGAGCCTTGATTCAATATTCTCACCCCTTAGGGAAATATCAGGGAAATAGGGGAGGGGTATTGGCAAGGAGAAAAAACAAAAAAGTGTTATTATGGGGAAAGGAAGGGTATTAGGTGCACTCTAGAGCGTAATAATTCTACTAGAGTGCAATATTGTAATACAAGTTTTTTTTTTTTTAGAATGAACTTCCTCGTCTGGTGATGTTGGGAAGACAGTGCAGCAGTAATTCTGAACAGAGGAGCCTCCGGTGAGTTGTAAAGTTAGTCGGAGAAGAGCAGAATAGTGCAGCGATCCATGCAGGCAGAGGAACGGATGAGGGCATTGATTTAAGTTATTGTGCCAAAGCTTTTCCCCGCCGCTGTCTCAGAGACCATTAAGTCCTCCAGCAGCACCAGTAATGGCGTTGTAAAGCTAAATAGAAATGATGGAGCAGGGCTGCAGAGATTGGACAGCCTGTTATATTGTCTAATTATTATACACACTAAAGTGTTGTGATGCAGTTATTGATAGTAAATGCCAAGTAATTCTCAAAGAAGTTTTTTCTCCCCCTTGTGCTGATTTGAACATTCAAACTAAGAGTCGTTTGTTCTCATGGTTAATAAAGAGCGATTCACAAAAGCCAACAGCACCTTGATTATTTCATTGTTTAGCGGAGACAATTGTTCCTGTATTGCTGAGACAAAAGGGCCAAACTTTCAAGTCACACTCACATCTGCATAGTCACCAGCTCCTTTCTCAACGCACTTCTCACTGGAGGATGGCACAGCATGGAGAGAGAGAGAGAGAGAGAGAGAGAGAGAGAGAGAGAGGAAAATGTAAACAAAGAGGAAGAAAGTGAGAGAGAAAGGGGGTGTGTGTGTGGGGGGGGGGGGGGTGAGAGGCACCAGATGGTACAGTGAAAAGAATACACAATGGTAACACTATACTGGTCTCCTCTTTCAATGTGCTTATGTAAGCCTATGCCGCAACATACTCAGCTCGAACACAGAAGGTAGCATTATATTGGCAAGGCACCGGCTTCTGGTATCTTCTGCAAACAATCAGTTTTGGTCAGTTCAAAAAGTAGCATTGTTTTAGTGAACCCCTCTTTTACTTCTTCTCTGACTTTTAAAAAATTGAGCAGTATTTCTACTTGAGCAAAATATTTCAAAACTACACAATATTTCAGCATCCACCCATGTGCATCACAATTTTGCTTGTTTGTTTATTTGATAATCAAAAATAATGCACAGCCATCAGTCATGCATTAATTGAAATCACTGAGGATAACACACAGAGTTTCCAAAACTTATTTCCAATGTGTGTGCTTTTTTTTAAAAGAAGAAAAGAAGAAGAAAACATGTCATTGCCAGGCCAAGAGTCGCAGAACATACCATAAGAAAACACATCAAATAAATAATATAGGCATATAAAAATGCGCTTGTTAATTACAATTTTCAATACAAACATCACCGAAAAATTTGAATAGTTCTCATGAGTGATATTGAATGAGTGGTTTACTCTGCGATATCCCTGCTTATCTTCTGCAGACTGTCATCACTGAGAATCAACCTGAATGTTTCGTCCTCTGGAAATACGAGCTGGGATCTATACAGTATGTGTGCTATGTGTGTTTTGGGAACAGAGGGACGTTGTTGTTTTTTTTGATATGGCGTCCACGTGGCTGATGTAGCAGCATGGGGTCGCGCCGGTGGCTGCGTGTCAATACGGGCCTGATCTGAGCACCAGCTGTCGTACCTGGCCTTGTCCCCGTTCCCCGGGTCTCGCGGCCACCTGGCACTTTGTCAGCGCTGCCATGTGCTCAGCGGACGCCAAAGTCCTCATACAGTGGTCCAACACGCTACCCATGTTGGGGAAAAATGTCATTCATTTTTGTGGTGTTTTTGCACTGCACTCGCACACAAACATTATGGTCAGTACTGTGACGTCTCCTTTAGCTGGATTTTCTGTTGATGAAGTTTCAATTTATTACAAACAAACCGCTGTTGCTGCAGCTGGAAACGTAAAACGCATCACTTCCAGACGATTTTCCCTGGAAAGACCTACCAGACACTGGGATTTTAGAGCAGTAAATGTGGCAAGTGTAAAAGGTTTCAGTATAGGTTGAATCACAATTGTGTTATATCTTATAGCTTACTTATCCTTTAAAAAGTACATTTGTGTGCATTTTGTGTCTTTTGTTTGGCACCATCAACAATGTTGTCAGAGTATTATTTGTAGTTATTTATTTGCACAGTGAAACAATCATTTGACAAGACAGAAAACACGTGTGAAGAAAATTGTGCGGGTGAGATCAGCAAACCCCTAGAGGCTTGTGTAAACAAGACAGTCAAAAGAAAGTAATAATAAAGCAATTTGCATCAATAACATTGGTGTCACGTTTCAAATGGTGGATACGTATCTCATTTTGGAACCAAACTCCTAAATTGCGCCGCCCTGGAGCATCGGTCTTCTTTCTGTAAAGACCTCTGACTGTTGTGCTAAATTATTCATTGTATGTATTGAATGCATGTTGAATTGTATTGTGTGATGCAAATTTTACGTGTGCACGGCCCACGTCTGCCCTGTCTGACCACTGAAAGAGCAGGACAGGAGACTATTGAACAGACTATTGAGACAAATGGCTAATGGACCTTTTTATAACAAGGGAAAACAATTATTGATTGTGTCTGTCTATCAGCGCTCGTTCTACTGTGTTAGCGCAGGATAAAACCAGGGATGGAGGAGTCACTGGTACTTGACGCTGGTCACTGCTGGCCTTTCTGCCTTTGGGCAAGGTTAGTGAGAGGGAACGGATGGCAGGCTGCCCTTGAGCCAAATTCAACCTCCTTGAGCCAAATTTAACAAAGGTTAGTCATTCATCCTTTACTGTCACAACCAGATATTTGCCCTCTGCTTTACTACTGGCTTGACAATAAATCTCTTCCATGTCAATACGAGTCCTTGCGACATGCAGGCATTGTAAATATGTATTGAATACTGGAGTAAAAATAGCACTCTCCTGGACGACGAGATCCTGCCACCTGGGGCTGCTACACAGTCTGTGACGTGCGCTATTAATATCTCCTATATATTAATATTGTGTGTTGTCTGGCAGTCAAGGTTAAAGTGTGTCAGTGAAAAGTTACTGAGCAAGCAGTTGCCTTGTGACTGATGCTGTATGCACAGGCGCACAGTATTTCCAGAAGGACACCTTGAGAAGCTTTTCCCCCCTCTCAGATGAGTCTCTCAGCAGCCGATACCCAGGTTACAAGTGATTAGCTGCGCTCTGAATGACTGAAGTTTATTGTCACTTCCCAGAAGCACATCCGAAGTCCATTAACGTGAATTAAGATGTTTACCTTTTGGTGAAATCCCGGCAGCAGCTCTCAGTCAGCGGGTTATTGTCTGTCCCGCTACAGGTCACCGGTTGTTCCTGAGTCATAAATCACCGGGTCTAACCTTGTCCAGCCTCCTGCCTCTGTTTGGATCTGCAGAGGTTCGCCACAGCAGGGATTAGAATATCAGCTGTATGTGTGTTTGCGTGCATCAGGGTTTAGTGTTGATTGTAATCGCTGATCCTTCCCGGTCACACGGGTCACAGAGCCGGAGGCCATGGAAAGGCTGGAGGCTTGAGAGCAACAAAACAAACACCCCCCCCCCCTTCTCCTGCAGCTCCTCCCCACCCCCAATGTGTGGAATGTGCATGTTTGTTTGCTCTAGTCCCCATTGTTAACTCTCAGTATCTGCACCACAACTGCAGCATTAACTAATTCATCACTCCAAAGGATTACTGTCAAAACATGCAGCTTCATGTTGTGAACAATAGTGCATACTGAACACAGGTGGGTCATCATGGCAGCGTAGTCTCTGCTGGATACTGAGGCTGGATCCCTGTATGGCCGGTGAAGCTGAGTCTACAACTACTCCCTCCCCCCCCTTCACTGCAATAAAAACATTCTCTGAATATGTGGAGTTGGGGGCTGAGTGCAAAGGAAGAGTGGAAATCCTGATGGACAGAGGCAGGTTTCACTGAATGTTGCACTTTAAACGCTTCAGTGTTTCTGTCCTGGTAGTGAAATTAAAAATCAGAAAAAATCTTTGATCGACAAAAATTCCCATATTTCCCACATTTGCACATTTTGATCAGAGGTGTAAATGACTCACATTTAGGGTTATGAAAATACCTGTGTATGTGAAAATGTGCTGCAGGGTGCTGGGAATACATAAAAGTGTACAGCTACTGGAAGAAAGTGCCGCTGTCAGGACATCCTGGAGGGTAAGCAGAGTAGGTGCCATGTCCTTGTGACATTGTGGGCTCAAATCTGACTCGACACATCTCGCTCTGGCTGTGTTTACACTGCAGGGCTTAAGGCTCCATTAGATTTTTCTGTCCGACTGTTTGCATTAATTTTTGACCCATGACCCATAGCCGATATCAGTTTGAATGAACCTCCATCCTGAAATAACCGGCATGCGCAAATGGACAACAACAAAAGACATCACATCTGGACAGTCTGTCATGGAAGCCGCTGAAATTGTGGTCAAAAAAGGACATGTTAGGCAGCCATGGTCACTTCATTGATTGGAGTCTTTTGGCCATTTTTCAAGCCCCCCTCTAGTTTTGTTTGAACGGAGGCATCTCCCCAAATGCTAGTTCAATTTGCGACCTCACCGTCTCTCCACTGGCTACTCGAGTCGTTGTCCTCCATGTTTTTCTAGTCAAATGGACGTAGAGTTGACAACAGTGATCTGTCCCATGGAGAGAGGAAAAACCACATGAATTCCAATCCGACAGTTCAGACTGCGGTCACATGGCTTTGGAACAGATATCAGATTTAGCACTACATATGAATGAGGTCCAAACCAGAAATGAAAAGAAAGTTCAGATTCCGTGTGTAAAAACAACAGATCTGTCTGACACTTTCAGCTGCAGTGTGAATATAGCCTCTCTCTCTCTCTCTCTCTCTCTCTCTCTCGCTCCCGTCTGTCCTGTTACTTTCCACAGCAGACCATCCAACAAAGCAGACATGATGTACAATGGCAAACGAGAAGCTGTAATCCTGTCATGGCTTCTCCATATCATAACTCTTGTATGCTGAGCAGACAGTGCCGGGTCAAGGCCGGGCTACAGCAATACCAGATGCCAAGTATCTGTGAGGGCACAACATCCTTGTGTTTATTATCTGTATGGACTTAACGGTAGTCAAAAGTCTCAGAGTCCTTGGGTGTATTCTGTAAACTAAAACCTCGATCTACACCACATGGCAACAACAGGACAAAATAGAGGACAGGTAGGACTGATAAAACAGACTGAGGCGCTATAGAGAGAGAATGTGTAGAGAAAGGAAAAGGAAAGAAGGGGTGAAAGTAAATATTTGCCTTTACTGGAGAGCTGTTTGGGTTTCGGTACCTCGTCCAAAGTCCAGAAACTAAAATCTGGTGTGAAAGCCGCTGAGCCCCTCTCTCTCTCTCTCTCTCTCTCTCTCTCTCTCTCTCTCTCTCTCTCTCTCTGTCTCTCTCCCAAACTCTGCCTGACAGTCGACACAGGCGATGCCAGAGGGAGAAAACTGGGCGCAGGCATAGAGCTGCATCTACTGTAAAGTAGTGATTCTCAACCGTATTTCATATCATATCATATCACCCCTAATTTAGTCCACATTAGGGACCACAGACCCCCATTTGATGAGATTTTGTCTCTCGGACGCAAATCTGAGAGTATTTTTATTGTTAGATGCGATTTTGTCCAGAATTCCATGACTATCTGTACTGTAAGTAGAGAGATAACAGTGAAACTATGATCAAAATAGTCATTCTTCTACATTCTCCAATTGCGTTAACTTCTTGTAAATGAAACAGAGGTGAAGTTTAACAATTCATCAATTTGCTGGTGACCCCCTGGAACCCCCTCAAGGACCCCCCCAGTGGTCCCCGGAACCCCACGTTGAGAACCACTGCTGTAAAGGACACTAATCCCAAGTCAAAAGACCAACCCCAGAGGTTTTGTTTGGCCCTGGATTCCTACATACGTGTCATTTTTTTTGTTGCTGGGATGACAGGATGACAGATATGACGCTCTGTGTGTGTCTCTGCAAGGATTATAAACCCCGTTGACGCGTGTCGTCCAGGCCGGGAAAGCTCCCCCACCGCTCCCTGTCAGACGGCGATGCTGACAAACTCCACTGTCCTCCCACATGCTTGACTCCCTGTGTGTGTTGTGTCTCCACAGGCGGAGATAGTGATGGAGCCTGGGATTGGAGGAGGAAAACTGCAGCGCTGAGATTAAACGTGTCGAGATGGGGTGGGTGGGTGAAGTTTTCAAGGATTAGACAATGAGTCAGCGTAATTACTGATAACAGACAACTCTTAATTCTTAATGTTAATACCACCATGCCATACTTATGTAACTGCCCTGTTTGTCATGTATGGGATCAAAAACGGAATATATTTGTTTGTGCTTTTAATCCTCCCACTCGGTGCTATTTTTAGTGACGCTAATATAAATCTGAATGGCTTCAGCATGCTATGCATGATTGGATGTTTTCCCCAGGAACTTTTTCAAAAGAAAAGACCTCGGACAGTGTATTGTCACATGTATAAAATCTAATTCTGAGCAAGCACTCATGCACTTAACATGGTTTTGTAATGACCAGATTTCTTGTCTCATCGTGTCATGCATTCTCTCTTTCACTCCTTGAGCAGCAAAGTTAGTTGACCTTACTTTCCCTCACTTCACACGGGCCGAATAGATAGTGTGTGTGTGTGTGTGTGTGTCGTATCAAGTCTTTGAGTTAGAGCTGGGGGACGGCAGCTAAGAGAGGTCGGACCCTCAGGCGCTGTGGGGTGTGTTGAGTGATGGGACCGTCCTGTCCCCGCCTGCTCTGCGGACCGCGGCGCATCATGTGCTCGTACAAAGGCTCGATCTTTGCATCTTATGCATCCCTCTTATGTGTCCCACGTCGACAAGAGAGGGGCTAAAAATAGCAGCTTGGATGAAAAGTTTCGAGGCCCCTCAGGGCTGCGGGAGAGGCACACATTGGTCCCGCTGCGTGTTCACTGTTAAAGGTCTTAACTCACGTTGCATGCAACAGCCCTAATGTAAGGCACACAGTGTCGTCAAAGGACAGAGGAGAGACAGAGCAAAGGCAACTAAAGGGCTTCATTCTTGTTTTTTTTATACATCAATTGAGGCAAGAGTAAAATAATGATCTGCAGTACATGACTCAACCCAACTGCAGAATCAGAATAACCTTTATTCAACATTTACATTTCATATTTCGGTCATTCACAGTGGTTCAGTGTCTTGCTCCAGAGCACGTGACGGTGCGGTCTCTCTAACCATGAGGCCACCTTGCTGCCCACTAAGTACAGTGTGAGCGCACAAAGACGGGGACTTGCTCGTTTGGTACCGACACGTCACACGTCCGTAATTATAGGGAGACCTGACTTTGACAGAGTGCAGGGTCGTGTCTGACATCAGGGGGGGGGTTGTGGGGGTTAATGTTTACACTGTGGTCCCCCCCCCCCCACCGCTGCTGGGCCATTACATCACCATCTGATTACGTCATCTCCCACTGGGACCGGGGCTGGTGATACAGCCCAGCGTCGCCTCATGATTGGCTCTCAGCAATGGCGTACTGTCCATACCACAGCCCAAGGTACTGTTAGGATAAAATGTGAACTGTAGAGCCATTGTGAAAACGGCAAAGACCTCAGCAATGGATTATACACGTTCTCTCTCTGTCTCTCTGTCTTTCTGCCTCTCTCTCTCTCTCTCTCTCTCTTGTCTCTGTCACTCTGTATCTCCTACTCCCTCCGTTATAATTCATCATAATTGCACAGAGCGTTAAGTCCTAAGTAACGGCCCCGCTCGCTCTGTGGCTCCCTGCCCCGCCTTGAAAGCAGAGAGTAATCTCGAGATTGACTGAGGCAATAAAAAACAAGAGTGGCCGATGCTGGGAAGTAAAGCAGCTCAGCTTTGATCATGTGTCTCACGTCGTTTTGAGGCTGTTTTGAACCCTCAGGTAAGGTTTTACTGATGTGGGGCGTTACATAAGCTCAGATCGTTTCCCAAAGCATTTCGCAATAGGAACACACCGCCCATCTGAGCATGACTGGCTCATTAGTCACCATCAATGGCACCAGTCACTCTTTGTGCTTGTTAGTATCACAAAGTTATTAGTAAGTAAGTTATTAGTGTTATTAGTATTTGCCATTTTACAGTTTGTTGACATCTGAGATAGCCAAATATGTCATAGTTGACTTGCTAGACAACGTACATAATGATATGGTTAACATCATGACACGCTACAAAAAGTACCGTTGTTTAGTTTTGGTTCGCCAATGATCTAAAAATACATGGTTGGACGGAAATTTACAAGTGGGGGATGACTCTGGACCCCAGGTCTTCCTGCTTAGCCCCGCCTCTATATGTGTGTTTATTAGTGTATATATGTGTTTACGATTATGGATATGTGACTTCAAGCTTCATCAGTTTTTATTTTACTCAGGTAATGTAAGGACATCTCTGCTATTGTCTCGACAGCCACACTCCACACCAAATAGTGAAAATGTGATTTTGGACTTTGTAGAAATAGAATGAAGCATAAACAGCCACTTTGTATTCAATGAGTCAGACTGGGGCTCACATTTGAAACGATCCACTGTTCGCCGCAGCCAAGCGCTGCACTTGCTAATTGCAAGATTGCAGGGCTAAATTATTCTGCTTTGAGCAGTTCAACGGCTTTGTCTGTTTGAGTGGAGGGGAGATTTGAGCGCTGCATTCATTGATATTCACTGGCACTTACTTGCGCGTATCTTCTGGCTTCTGCATATCTTTTTTTTTTTTTTTCTTCACAAAGATTCTCTGTCTGGTGGCTTGACATTCTGAAGCCGGAGCCTTTAAATTAATCCATTTATCATCTGGTGTCGGTAGTTCATGTTGCTTGCTAATTGTTTTATACAGTTCAGTGTAGACAGATAATTGTGTTCATTTAAATGTCATCTGACAACAAAACTTTATTAGAATCAGGAAATGAAATCCATTTCATTAATTATTCATATTCAGTACAGTGTTTTTCCGTGGGCTCCTAAGCCTTTTGGAATAGGAAAACAAAATGAAAGAGACGTTAATGAGAGACAGGCAGAGAACCAGCACGCTCTTCTTTTCCAGATGGACTGGTTTTCAACACAGGATGATGTTTCCATCAGTAATTTCACCTGTCATTAACCTTACAAATAGAATTCTCTGGTTAATCTGCATTGTCATCATTGGGTGCCTCTATTAGTACAACAAACCTACTGCTAATGGCTGGAAAAGATTGGCTCTTCATTCATTAAGATGCTTCGCATACACACACACACACACACACACACACACACAAGCTTTGGTGTTTGTGAAGTGCCTGCTCTTTCTTGTGTTTTTATCTTTTGTTTTCATCTTCATCTGTGTCCTTTGTTCTTTGTAAAGAACTTTGTGATGTTTGTTCAAAGTGCTTTAAAAATAAATTTGGCTTGACTGGACTTGACTTTCCACAAAACTACATAAGATGGCTGCTCCCTTTTCGCCTCATTTGCTCAAAATTCCCAAAAGGGCTGTTTGGAAGAAAGTCAATGTCACGTCACATCTAAAGACCTTTGCATTGATCAGCGTGATCCAAGGTGTTTTGTACTTCATACGGACGGGCAATAAGCTTAAAAAAAACACGAGAGGGGAACTGTTCATGACAACGGAGCACTATTACCAAACTTCTGAGTGGAAGTTTCCTGGCTCCTAGTCAGACGTAATGAGCAAATTGAAGAATTATGATTCTCCAAGTGAATGAAATGAGCGCTGTGTGACTCACGCTGTGCTCTGCCTCGCTCTGCGGCGCCGGCAGGAGGCTCGCCCGGCGCAGCAGCTGGCCGCGTCTCTATCTAAACACATCCCAACACACTGTTTATCAATGACAAAATCCTTATGTCTTTCAATCTATCAGTTGGGAACACATACTGTCGCCCCGCAGATTATCCCAAACCCTCCAATGACTGCTGAGACAGGCAATTGGTTTGATCTGTAGGCTACTGATGGGGTAATTTGCATATTCATTTCACAAATATGTTGAAATCAAACATGTATCAGCTCAGGATTTTTAGAAGCCCGTTGGTATTAGCGAAGGACAGTCAAACAGTTTTCAAGCCAGAGTTTTTGTTTCTGACAACGCAGCTGTTACCATTTGTAAGCGATGACAGTATAAGTCAATGAGGTATGAATCTATTATTCGTAAAATACAAACAGTATTATTATATATTCTTGCTATTACTATAGTGATGGAATTGCTTACATACCCTGTTGACCTTATTCACACACACATTCATTTTAACACTCGTTTTTGCAAACGTTTAGCATTTCAAAAATCCCCAATGAAAAACATATTAGAAAGCAATGGATCTCAAGAATATGGAGGATAGATTCACATTTTGACATATTTGGCCCATTATCGCTAGCTGGATTTCTAGCCTACATAGCTAGCTAGTAGCTTACTAACTAGTAAGCTAGCTAACTTCCCTGCCAGTTTGTTGTAATTTGATAACTGTTAGGTCTATCTGAGGTCCTCATTTATCTGTTGAAGTAACGCTAAATTTATATATATGACAATCTTCCTGGTAGAGTTTCCCACCCTGAGTGTTCAAAATGGCCGCCAGGTGAATAAGGTCTATTGAGTTGCTCTAACATAACAAATGCGAGCTGGACGCTGGTGCCAGTTTCTCAGAAACATTAACTCTTTGACTGACCTGAAAATGGACTTAATTAGTGATTCATTGGATACGCCTCTGAAAATCCTGATGAAGCTGAGAGTCTACAGACCTTGACGAGCCGATGACACACCTGAGGTGTGATGGGGCAAAATACCAAGGAAAGGTCCCTGTTTCAAAATAGAACAACATGCCTGAAGGCACATTCCCATACGTGATTAAACAGCATCCTGGTGATGCTGAGGGAGGTGCTGTGTCATGTGCTCGTCAGGTGTTTATTACACAGCTGGATTTCTAGACTTTTGATTGGCTCTCCTTGATTCCCGTCCCAGTGACGCAGACTATCGGAGTGTCCTTCCTCTTACATCCGACATGACAAGACATGAGAGGAGACAACGCATTCTTCCTCCTCCTCCTCTAATCACTGGCATTCCCCCTTTTTTTTTGCTTCGGTTTCTCCTGTATAACTCATTTGTATAGCATCCTGTGAAAGGCTATCATTAAGCAGTAATATAGTTAATATAGTCTAAGGATTTTTACCTGCCTCCTCCTTTTTTGTGCTTGCCAGCTGATCATCATATCTTTTTCACCAATCTAAACAGCCATCCTCGTACTTCTATCCCATAGAACCCAATATAGGCTATATGTGTGACAGGCTGTAATTACGGCCCTGGTAACTGTTTATTTGTTTTTAAAGGCTTATATTTTATAGCGTTGCCCTTCCCCCGTAAATGTGCTTTACGATAGCTGGCAGGATAGTCATCGGTGGGATATAAAGATCAACAAAGGCAATTTTGTGAGCTATTAATCCCCTAGAGGCCGGTCTGTTTCTCTGTCATCCTGTAATGGGCTAATTAGGGAGAACAGTAGCCCGTGGGAGCGCCACCCACCTTGTGCGCTCCACACTGTAAACTCTACCTGCCGTCTGTAGCAGGACCGCTGCTTCAAAGACAGATTTTTGTTTTCATGTTAACGATGTAAAGCCGCTGGGCAGGATCCCAAAAACACCTTAGTCCTCAGATATTTTTTGTTTCATTGTAAGCCAATTGACAAAGATCATCTCAGAATAATAACAGTAACCTTTATTATTTATATAGCACTCTTCAAAACAAAGTTACAAAGTGCTTCACAAAAACATAAAAGCGAACAAATGACACAGACTAATAAAACACAAAGAACAATGAGCTCAAACAGTAAAAACAGTCCCAGCCATTGGGACAAAACAAATGGAATAAATAAAGTGATTACTGCTTTATTTTCGTGGTGTTTATCTACAATAGTGTCTATTATGTGTAAGTTGTTTTCCAATGAGGACCACACTAGAAGGGTTTTTGATACTTTTATGTGTTATCTTCTGGGTACCAATGTGGATGTTTAGAGATATTTTAACATTAATTCATTTTTCTCCCAAAAGTAAATAAATTCAAGGGTGTTTCTGGTAAATTGGGCCCTGATTTTTCCCAGTTTTTAGGTGACAGTGTAACATTTAACCTGCAAATACAACTTGTAAACCACAGTTTCACTGGGTGAATCCAAACACCTGAGGGGGGGGAGATTCTCTAATAGGTATTTGTGATTAGTCACTCTCGTCCAATTATGTTTGGAAACCTCAAAAAAAAGAAAAGAAAAAAAAGATCCATGAGCCTGTTGTAGTTTCTCCTCTTAAAACACATTAGGGAATGATTAACTGTGACCTGTTTCCTCTCTGGGAGCCAATCCACCTCCGGCCCTCACTGTGTGATCTCATGCTGCGCTCTCAGTCCAGCCGGCCCCCTTCCCACCATTACCCCCCGCACACACACACACACACACACACACACAGAGCTTGCTTCAAAGCACCTGTGGCCCGACCCCTCTACCTGAGTGCTCTCTGTCCTGTCAGAAAACTAAATCTTGACTGGTTGCCAGATTTATTTTCTACTAGTGTGTGTGTGTGTGTGTGTGTGTGTGTGTGTGTGCATTAATGAAAGCCTTTGATGTCTGGTAGTGATGAGCCTCCAGGGGCTTCGATACTACAATGCCTGAGTGATTAACACCAACAGCAGCAGTTTCTAAAAATCTAAGAGATGTTATTCAGTTACTTTATATTACGTTGCGTACAGTGGTAAGTATCCCTAAATATTTATAATCTTTGACACAAAGCAAATTTCCATGACTAAGTTCTTTCTAAGCATTTAGAACATGAAGTTTAGATTTGAATTATTCAACAGTCGGTTTAAGAGATGCTTAAAACCCCCAAAGTGAATTTGAATAAACACATGATCTGCTGTGTTTATCAAAGAGGTTGCACCTGTTTGCACTGTGTGCGCAGTAATGTTGCGACTGACGCCCTGCTGCTGTGCCTGTAATGGTGCCTTTCAATCACCACAGCCCAATTTGTGGTAAAGAGCATTGTTTGATTGTTTCAAGCCACTAGTCTGCGTCTAAACAATCCTTGCCTTCTGTTCGGCTGTAGATATGTTTACGGCTTTTCCTTGAAAACACGGTATATTGTGTCCCTGATAGGCCCGCAGGTCACACTGCCTGAGCCGAGGCTGGCTGAGGTCATCTACATCCTGCTGATTGTCAAGGAGATTGGGCTGGTAGCCTTGAAAAACTGGGCCAGGAAACTGGGAGACTGGGAGTGTTGAATGGAGCTGGAGCTGGAGCTGGAGCTGGAGGTTTAGGCTCAGACTGGGAATAAGGCGAGGGTCCAGGCTGGAGCTGGGAATGGGAATGGGAATGGTCTTTTGCGAGGAAGACTTGGCCAAGACAGCAGCAAATAAGGAGTAGTAACACAAGCAATTAAACATTATAAAAGACAATAAAACAAAACAAAACAATCAGATACATTCTAAAAACAATAAAACAGTGAGGTAAAACACATAATACCTCTGACCCAGAGAGACAGTCACAGAGACAAGGAGCAGAGAGGAAACAACCTATGAAAAATCAAGAACAGAGTCCGATTATCTCTCACAAAGGCATTAAACTTGTTCATTGAGATGAGAGTCTTCATTTTTCAGCCTGTTCCATGTAGTAGGGGCCGACACCGTAAAGTCAGTGCGCGCCTTGGGGACTGACAACTGCAAAAAAATCTTTGGATCGACTGGATAGACTCACTGAATAGACTATAATGACTTTGTGTTTGTGTTTGGAATGGGAATGGTTCAGGAGCTGGGTTTGGGCTGAAGCTAAGACTGGCACTCGGCCTGATGAAGAAGGAAGTCCATCAGTCACATATCTGCTGCAGTATTCCACTTGTGTCCCTCACAACACTTGGTGTCACAACACTTCCCTAAAAATAAAATTTATAGCTCTGAACTCTCCGTATAGCTCTGTCACTTTCTCCGGTTTTCGGCGCAACACAAAATAGGTTGTGAGCAAAGGAAATTAGTATGTGTCATGCCCTCCACTTTTCTATTTCGAGGCCTTAACACTGCAATTTTCCCCTCCTAAAACAAAAGCCTGTTTTTAAATGGCTGCGTTATCCGGTAGCGGTTCCCATTGCTTGGGTGAATGAAGAAAATCCGCCGTCTAAATGTAGAACTTAAAAACCTGTCTCCATGCTAAAAACAGCCACAGGACAATGAGGAGAAGCTGGAGAGGAAGGATGGAAGAGACAAGATCTTATCTGACGGTCAAGGATAAGAAAGATTAAATCAATTTGAACCGAGGCTCCGGGACGGTCCCGAGGATAGGGGAGAGCATTAACTTCGCTATCTCATGGCTGAACTCCCGTCTTTGGGACCTCTTTCTTTCCCTCTCGGCTCTGCAGACACAGGAACGCATTACAAACAGTCCCTGGAACGAAGCGTGGAATAAACACTGCGCCTAAACAGAACCAGATGTTCCTCCAGCTAGGAACCAGAGAGCAGTGTGATCCCGCGCTGGGTTGGGCCGATCCCCAGCGTCACCGAGGCAAACCGGCTCCAGCTTTAGGCCTTTAGCAAAACAGCTCTCTTCCTGTGCCTATTCCTATCTGAGAGGCTGTGTGTGCGTTTCATTTGGAGGAAATTTACGCTATGAATGACTAAAACAAGGTATTAAATGCTCTTTGAGGCAACCTGGTGACTGTGAGGTCTGTTCCTGGAGCAGAAGCGCGTGTTAGCATAATCCGATGTGTGTTAGCCCTTGTGCCTCAAAACCTCAAACTTTAGGACTCTGCTGTGGACCGGCTGACGTTACAGTGTGTGTCCAAATTTGAGGGACAGGTAGAGGAATACTGTAGAGCAAAAAGCAGAGTAGAAACAATAAATTGGGGGGGGGGGGGGTCAAGATTCCTGATGCATCGTTATCTCAATTTCTCAGCAGCAAGGAAGGAGACAACAAGGCCCTTGATATTTTACTGGATCGCGAACCTGAGACACCAATGACAGCCCCTAAATTTTCAGACGAAAATCTTGATGGCTGTCTTGGCGGAGGGAAACATGCTTTTGTTGTAACTCAAAACTCGGGCTGGGGAAGTTTGGAGAGGCAACAACTTTGCGGGATTAGTCTCCATGGTCTGTGTATATTTTCACTCAAAACAACAGATTTTCACATTCCGCAGCATCATTTATTCATCTGACAGGCATTATGGTTTCAGGCTTGCATTATTGGATGATGCAAACATTTTCCTCTTGGGTGGAATCTGGCTTTCTTTTCTTTTTTTGTTGTTGTTGTTTCTGTTCCCAGGATGAAGCATCGAAATGAAGCGGAGCATCCAGTTCGTAGGGACTCGACTGGATCCACCCTCGTTCGTTTGGGAGGAAACCGCTTCCATTCCATCCAAATAGAGACCCGCCGCAGCTCCGGGCCCGCTGTTACACAACCGGTGGGTTGGAGAGCGGCCCTCTCATGCTGATGTTAACTACATACACAGCACTTTCCGCGGGTCAGACCCCAGCCTCCAGAACCACAGACTATCTATTAGACTCAAAGTCAAGCAGTTCGTTTTACAGTATACACAGAATTGTGCTTGTAATACAGAATACCATTTGTGATACAGTAATACCCTTTTAGCTTTGTCATGATAGAACATGCATGTGAAGAATCAGCACTGTTGAAACCTACAGTACATACACACACACACACACACAAGCTCTGGTCATGTTTCTTGGACTTTGTGATGCACTTATTCTATCTTCTGTTTTTATTCTCCTTGTTCTTGCCTGTTTTCTGTCCTTTGTTTTCACTAAAGCACTTTGTAACAAAATCCTTTTTGGCCTAAAAATGCTCTAAAAACAAACCTGACTTGACCTGATCTAACTTGACATGACCCAACTGAGTTAATTTGACTTGACGTACTGTAACTTGACTAACACACAATAACTTCCGTTGTGGGAGTGCCATGTGGATGACATATGACGACCCAGTAGCTTTAAAAAGTTTCCAGGAAACCTGAAATTTGTTAAGAGTGTGAAGGCAACACCAAAGAAATGAAAGCAAGGAGTTTATCACTGGAAGGAAAAAAGTGTGGTTATGGTTACTGTGGGAAATAAGCTTTTGATGGCGTGTCCGGTGTCAAATAGAGGAGAAGGAGCCAAGCTTAGAAGTGCAGAAAAGAATGAAAGCCGTCCTCAGTTTCCTCCCTGTCCTCCGTCTGTCCTCGTCATGCTTTCCCCTCATCGTTTTGGGACAACAACTTTGAAGTTAATACATATGGCCGCACACATTGTGGCAGGGTGACTTAGCGGGTAGATACTGTACATCGTCCCAGAAACCGGCCGGTCACAAGTTTGATCCCCACCACAGCCAGCGTGTCCATCAGCAGCCGTGTGTGTGGTCAAAGAGTCCGAACCCCCGGAGAAGAAACAGCTAAATTCCCGAAATGTAACTGTGATGCCAAATAATTAGCCGCACACAAATCCCTCTGCGCTCCGATTAAAAGCTCCAAGTTCAGCCAAGGCCTAAACCGGTCGGCATGCAAATCTTCAAATAACCCACTATTATCATTCCGCTGGGTTGGCACGGACCGCAGAACAACAAAAATAACAACAGAGTCATTTGGCGCCCAAACATCTCATGCATCTGTCGTGCATGCTGAGACTTTGATAGTTTCTGGATCCCGCACAGAAGAAAACCAGATTCCATTTCTCAAAATAGCTGGCTGTTAAAGTATATGATGTGTTTAAATGTTGCACTCTCTTGTGAGGAGTGAGAAGTGGGAATTTCCCCGCTCGTTATTTAGTGTGGGAATGCAGGGAAACTGCACATAAACCATTAACCCAGTGACAGAGGGGAAATATCAGTCAGACAGGTCAGAACAGTGAATGTGAAGCTTTTCCTCTCCCCTTTAGTGTTGCAATTCATGAAATAACACAAACTCTCTGGATAGCAGACAGCATCATACATCTGTATGCTTGATTGATTCTGAATCAGAATCATTTTGTTCGCCAAGTAAAATAAATGAACTTGTCTTGGAATTGGTGCATCAACATACTGTACGCACACAACAAAATTGTCAGTGTTAATTTGACTCTGAGAGTCAAGAATCAACACTATGCCAGTGTTTATATACACTGGATGTACAAAATATCATCTTCCTGATATTAAGTTGCAGCCCTTTTTTCGCAGTCCACATCTGAATTGTCTCAAATTGTCTCAAAGCTAAAAAAAACAAAACACTTCTCTAACTCACCTGCTTCTCTTTCTCTACATCTTCTCCTTTGTGATTGGTATAGGTTTAATAAGGGAAATCAACCCCAAAGATTGTAAGGTACTACCTATAAGATCAGAGGATGTGATACAAAACAGCTGGTACAACACTGAATCCCCTGGTCTTGAACAATGGATCGCCATTTTAAGGGAAATATTTGCTATTGAAAAATTAACATTATTCTATAAGGAGGATGTATTCCATAGAAAATATGACGAATGTACTACCTATATCACAAAGAGGATAACTGCTGACTCTTGATATGAATACAAATGGTTGTAAAGTCGAACAATACACTAGGTATCTATGAAATATGTACCCCACGCTGTTCAATGTTCACTGTTAACTTTTGTACCATACAATTCCCAAAAAAAAGTATGTGCCAAAAAAACAAAAGAAAGAGAAATCGATGAGGGATTATGGCTGGATTCACCTCATCAGTGTACTTCGTAAAAAGAGAAAGTGTCCCTAATATTTTATACATTCGGTGTAAATCCACTAGAGGATTATACTTTATACTTAAAGTAAATTTAACACCACGTACTTTTATACTTTGACTAGAGTAAGGGTTTGAAATGGTACTTTACAACATTTACCAGAGTATATTTTTAGAGTATTTGCACTTTTACTTAGTAAGGAATTTGCAGTGGTGGAAGAAGTACTCAGATCTTTTACTTAAGTAAAAGTAGAAATACCACAGTATAAAAATACTAAGTAAAAGTCCTGCATTCAAAATGTTATTTAGTAAAAGTACAAAAGTATTAGCATCAAAATGTACTTAAAGTAACAAAAATAAAAGTACTCATTATGCAGAATGGCCCATTTCAGAATAATACAGTATATATTATATTATTGAATTATAATTATTGATGCATTAATGTTAGAGCTGCAATGATTAATTGATTAATCGATTAGTTGTCAACTATTAAATTAATCGCCAACTATTCTGATAATCGATTAATCGGTTTGAGTAATTTTTTAAGAAAAATAAGTCAAAATTCTCTGATTGCAGCTTCTTAAATGTGAATATTTTCTGGTTTCTTTACTCCTCTATGACAGTAAACTGAATATCTTTGGGTTGTGGACAAAACAAGACATTTGAGGACGTCATCTTGGGCTTTGGGAAACACTGATCAACATTTTTCAACATTTTCTGACATTTTATAGACCAAACAACTAATCGATTAATCGAGAAAATAATCGACAGATTAATCGACAATGAAAATAATCGTTATTTGCGGCCCTAATTAATGTGTAAGCATCACTTTAATGTTGCAGCTGGAAAAGGTGGGGCTGATTTCCACTACTTTAACTGCTGGGTAGTTTACAGTAATCTATAATAATATATCACAATTTATTAGTTGATTATATTTTGTATTAATAATCTGAATCTGCAAAGTAACTAGTAACTTAAGTTATCAAATAAAGGTAGTACTAGTGGAGTAAACAGTACAGTTTTTCCCTCTGAAATGTAATGGAGTAGAAGTATCAAGTAGCATAAAATGGTAATACTCAAGTAAAGTACAAGTACCTCAAAATTGTACTTAAGTACAGTATTCAAGTAAATGTACTTAGTTACTTTCCACCGCTGGGAATTTGTGTACTTCTACCACCTCTGCAGGTAGATAGTTATCATCCAAGTCCTCCACTGTTGTCAAAGTGCATCTTTCAAACGCAGCACTCTGACTCTGTTGAACCTGTATGCTGCTCAACGTGTCCAAACCTGCTGATGACTTTTACTGAAGGAGTGAACGCTGCCTCCTCCTCACACACACACACACACACCTACACACACACACACACACACACACACACACACACACACAGAGGCATTCTTACCAAGCTGTAATGGAGTCTGAGGTTTTGTTTCTGTGGTGGCTTACCCTTTTTGTAAGCTACCTAGTGTTGTTTCATCCATACAAAGCACAGCCTGTTGGTACTTACAGGTTCTTCCTCACAAACAGTTGCAAAAGAGGAAAAAATGCCTCTGAGGTATTCTGAAGAATTAGTCAAGGAAAGAGATCGCGGGTCAAAGTTCAAAACAGGATATTCTTGTATACATGCAGTGGATTTTGTAATTGATTTCTGTGGAACAAAGCCAGTTTAACTGTGACCAGCAAAAGAAAATATATAGGTGCCTGATTGGATTACAGTGCTTTGAGGGAGGGAGTGGGATCTCAGGAGAGCTGTGAACAGGTTAAGGCCTGTCCTGCACTTAGAGGGCTGGATTTAATCTGACATGTAGGAATGTGTTTCTATATAGAGCGTGAAATCTGTGCTATGCTATCTGCTCCGAGTACTCAAAATGATGCTCAAATGTTAACAAAAAAAAAAAACTCTTGATCTTTGTGATTCCAAGATTTAGGTATCCACTTAGAAAAACAGTGGGGGAAAGACTTCCAAAAATGGCCCAGAATAAACAAAACAAAGAAAAAGATTGGGAGCACCTTAGATGCAAAAGATGAACATTTATTCCAGCTCAATAGGCACAAATAAACAAAAGTGCATAAAATAGCAAGGATAGGCTTGTGTAATATGCATCTACAGTATTAACTGCATGTATTCAGCATCTAAGCTTCCAATCTCTTTATTTTGTTCATTCTGTACCAAGATCTACGATTTAAGTTTTTAAGTAATAATATAGGGAGAAGGCTAGGCAGACAGCACTATGTGAGTTAAGACCCTTAATGTTGCTTAAAGATTCAATCCAGGAATTATTGGACAACATTTTTGCCGTATTCGCATAATACTTTAAAACATTAATCAATTTTCTTTACTGCTTGTTCCTCTCCTGGGTCACGGGGGGCTGGAGCCTGTCCCAGCATACTTTTGGCAGCAGGCGGGTCGCCACTTAATCACAGAGAATTTGACCAGTAATTGGAAAATAAGCTCATAAAACAGGCATGTTTAGCTCCACAAACATTATAAATATAAACAAACCTTCTGCAGCATCAAAAATCCATTAAAAAAAACTCAAGTATAGCTATCACATCAGTAGCTGCATCAAAAGCTCAGACACTTGAATTTCATTATGACAAGAAATATCCAAAACATTTCCAGAAGGTAAAGCATTGCTCAGACTGTAGAAGATTTTAGATTTAGATTTTGTTTTATTGTCATTGTACAAATACAAGGAAATTGTGTTCACAGCTCCCTGCGATGATGTATAACAAACTCAACGATAATAAACGTAATCTAAACAGTTAAATAATAAATGAATGAAATGAATGAAAACTGAGTGTAAAACACGGTGAGCAAAGTGCATTGTCAATTTAAGAGCAGTTAATTAAAAAACTTAAAAGTAGTTAATTTAAAACATAAAAGCTGATAATTTAAAACTTAAAAGCAGTACATTTAAAATTTAAAAGCAGTAAATTTAAAACTTAAAAACAGTTAATTTAAAACTTTAGTAGAGTAGATAAAGTAGAGCAGTCAGATATCAGATCAGGAACACATCGTCCATATTGCACAGATCAGTTCAGTGCAGCGGCCCAATGGATGAAGCCGTAAGGTAAAAAGAAAGTCCCATGTGACGCTCTCTCCCTCAGACAGTCAGGGAGGAGAGCTGCGGTCGCCCTGAACCCTCCTGACCCCAGCTGGCTGGGACTCGACCTCTCACCCGCTGGGCGACCCCCTGTCCGCCCCGCCGCTGAGGATCTGACTGTGGCATCAGAGGGGCTGGAGGCGAGCCCCTTTAGTCAGGGGAAATGAATCTTCCACATGCTGCAAGAGGAATTTCACGGTCCAGACGGTCCGGAGTTTCTCCCCCCGGGTGTTCAGGAATTCGGGCACCTGTGATATTCGCTTCAGTCTGTTCAGCAGGGGCGTTAATCCTCCCCAAATGGGTCTGCAGGCACTTCAGACACAGAATGGGAAGATGGGTGAAAATAACATGTTCTGTGTAGAAGCTTAGATTACAGTCTTTTATCCCAGAAAAAAAAAAAGATTCCTCATCTGACACTGGTCACCTGCTGTGAAGAGCTTCATTTTTGTTTTTTTGTTTTTTAAAGACAAAATATCCACATTTGCACAGCCATCTGTTTGTAGTTTTCTCTTTCTCTCAGCTCAAAATGGAGGTGAATTGCTATCAGAGATCTGCCATCCTGCGTGTGTGAACTCAGGTAAAGCAAGAGCCGTCCAGCTGAGTGCGATTAGACCTGTATGAAACTCAGGAACTCGGTGTTCTTGAACAATCTGCATTGTTTCAGTTTTCATCGCCATGCATGCATCGGTAATACATCACAGAAAAACAGAAAAGCCATTTGAATGCGATTATCATTTTTCTCTGAAGTTTGCAGCGAAACATGTGCCAGTATGGTTTGAATGGGGGAAAAAGGCAACATGGGTCCCTGAATAAAATGTATTTCATATGAGTGCAAGACAGGATGAAAGGCACAAGCTTTACATAGCATGCAGTCTGCTTCTGACCTCTTAAAAACACCCAATAAATCTCCCCAGATATCACTCTTACAGGGAGTGATAACGGGGTTGTTTCACCCTCTGAACACGTTGCTTTTTTTTTTTTTTTTTTTACCAAAGGAGTGGCTGCAAGCTCCAGAGTCTAAGAACTTCAGAGGATGAGAAAACTGGACCCTTTTGATATACTGCACAGTCAAATCAATGTCAACTGCGCCTGCAGCCCTGACATTGTGTTAGTATCACATTTCGTATTCTCTCTGTTGTCGAAGCCTTTGAGGGAGCATGGCTGTATTTTGTGAATGACAACAGAGAAGAAAATGTCCCAGCAAACATGCAAGCGATAGAATCTGTTGATTGCACTGCAGAAATGTACAGATGATAATCATAAATCTTCAAATTCACATCTTTTTCATCACTGACCTTTGACCTTGGCTCAAACTCACATAAAGTCACTATATGGGCACTATAAAGGCAGTAGTCCAATAATAAACCAGCCATCCCCAAAGGCAGCGGCATACCAACAACAAAGTCGAAATTACCTGAAATAAAAACACAGTAGAACACAGTGCCGCATACAAATTTGTGTGTACTACTTGCTGCGGCCTTGTACTGTTTGTTTATTTACACTCCACACCAGCGCGGGCCCATAAAGATTAAAGAGGCAACGTTAACCCAGGAAAACCAGAAATCGCAGCGACAAAAAACTCACAAAACAACAACAGCGGCTGCAGTGAAAGTGCGACAAAAGCAGCTGAGGGAATACGAGGATGTAGAAGCTGTTTGATTGCTCATATATCCTCTAACAAGCCCAGCGAGCCAAGCCTCCAAAACCCATTCATTTTAACCACGAGATGTTCGCACAGAGATGTACACAAAGCCAAAGAACCTTTTTTCCCCACAAGGCCACACAACCAATCATGTGAAGTTTTAGGCCAATCGCTGCTGTGTGAAGAATTCAACTAGTTCGGCTCTGTGCACATCTTTTCTTTAAATGTGTCCTTTTGTCTGAAATTTGTTTCCACAGCTTCTTTCCGGACCAGAATTTGACAACAAGCTTTAGAAAAGAGGTGAAAGCGTGTGTGGATGTTGGTTTATATCATTATGTCTCAATGTAATCTCAGGTTCAGGATTGGTTATAAGGTCTGATATCGCTTATTGCAGGCTTAAATCTCTCAGCTATACTAAGCATAGACTGCAGCTTTGTGTGATATAATACATAATAGCTTTCTGGAGTCATAACTTTTAAATAACGTGGCATAGCTCGCTAACTGATGCCCTTGTCATCCGAATAATAATTCAGATTCAGAGAACAGCTACGTCCCTATGCGTCCTGCTGACTTATTACCCGAGACACGAGTGCTGAATCACGCTGCGTCCCTCAGAGGATAAACATGACTTCATGAAGGATTTAAGACGAAGACGTAATATATATTCTCTTGTTCGCACACAGGATTCAATCCATACTGGACGGGTGGAAAGTAATGAGCGTGTCAGACGACTGAGGCAGACAGAATGAGCGCAGCGGATCATTTTAATATTCATCAACGAACTGACCACAGGGCCGGCTGCGGCGGGAGGAAGGGGTACGACATGAAACACGAGCGCGAGCCTCTTGATAAGTTCATTACTGAGGTGAATTAAGACCCGTGTTCCTCCGCTGCATTCTAATCAGCACGGTCGTAAAGTGTGTCCTCCCTCAGGGGCCGAGGGCAGGATGAGTGATTCCTGTTGTCCTTCCCTGCTGCCTGGACTCCAGCCTCTCAGCAAAGTCAGAGGCTCAGTCTCAGTTTATCAGCCGCTGGACATTTCAGCCTAATATTATTGCACCCGTACTCGTATTTCATCTTCTTCTTGTTCGGTATAACTACCTCACATTACACCGGCTCAATGCACTGCTGAACACTCCTCTGCAGCTCAAACCGTACTGTACGCCGTATTTGTCTACTGTCATATGTCTTGGATTGACCCTTTGCACTGTGTGTGTCAGTGTGTTGACTGATTGATTGATTGAATGATTTATTGTGTGTAAAAAGGTACAAACAACAATACAACCCAGAGGATAACACATAAAAGCATACTTAAACACTTGTTTCCAACATGGTCCTCGATGGTATACAAAAATCAGCAAAAAACAACACACAAAAAACATACTACATGACAGCAAAAAAACAATAGCACAACAAATTTAATCCATAACCTCTAATGAAGTAAAATTCCTACTAACCTCTAATGAGATAACATTCCAAAAAAGTATTTTACATTTTGTACACAAACCCTACTACAAATAGTAAGTGATAAAAATAAATAAATTAAAAAAAAAGACAGGACCTGCCTGTCGCTAATAACGGTTCACTTTACCCCAAATATAAGCCTGACCCTAAAAGATCGGGTCCCCCTCTAGACTGGGACAGTTTGATAGTTAATGGGAGGCCATTCCACATCAGATTACAGTCTTTCATCCCAGAAAAAAAAAAAGATTCCTCATCTGACACTGGTCACCTGCTGTGAAGAGCTTTATTTTTGTTTTTTTGTTTTTTAAAGACGTGATAAAATATCCACATTTGCACTGCCATCTGTTTGTAGTTTTCTCTTTCTCTCAGCTCAAAATGGAGGTGAATTGCTATCAGAGATCTGCCATCCTGCGTGTGTGAACTCAGGTAAAGCAAGAGCCGTCCAGCTGAGTGCGATTAGACCTGTATGAAACTCAGGAACTCGGTGTTCTTGAACAATCTGCATTGTTTCAGTTTTCATCGCCATGCATCGGTAATACATCACAGAAAGTCCTGACAGTATAATAAATGTTCTGTGGGCTATTTTATTTACTCATGGCACCCTACATGAGCGCACACTAGCCCTGGTGTTGTGGCCATGCTGAGAATGGACCATGTTAACTCTGCAGGTTTCTGATACACAACAGTGCCAAGTTATTCTGATTTTCATAGCGGAGCAGTCAGTCAATTTGCCTCGCTGTCAAGTGACCAAACGTCAAGCTTCTCTGGCTTGAGATCAAACAAGCAGTGAAAAACTCTCCATGCACGAGTGTCTGACAGTTAATTGCATTGCTTGACTTTGCTGTGTGTGCATCGGCCCTCTGGGAAAGCATCTCTGCAAAGACAGAAGAGGATAAACACTGTATTCCAATGCATAGAGGTCAGCAAACTCTGAATTTTAGACATCCTATAGACTTGCATGAACCCTTATATTATTCCTGAGCCTTCCCTAAAAATACATGTTGACAAACACCGGAGCCCTGCAATTAAAAGGCCTCTGCCTCTGAGACACAGTGACTGCTGACGAAGTTCGGTAATTGTTCCCCTGTCATATAAACCTTGTAATTACCTCTTGGTAATCGTGGCATCTTCTTTCTCCAAGGCTGTCAGAAATAGGCCATCTTTCTCCCTCCTCCTCCTCCTCCGCCCCTGCAGCAGCTGCAACTCTCCAGAGAAATGCCGGAGTCACGGCCCTGCCCCGAGACGCTGCGTCCCGCCAGAAGCCCTCTTCCTGACTCTGTGTTTTCAAACATCAACAGGAAGAAGGAGCTGTGTGGCAGGAATCGTGCCAGGAAGTATGTTCTAAGAGTCAGGGAAGTGTCGAGACCACCTTGATGTGGTCGGGATCCGGTGCGTTTCGGAGGATTGGCTGTTTTGCATCCTGGATAATTTCATAGCATTACTCTCAAGTGGATAATACAGGTATTGTTACACTCTTTCTTTGAACATAAATTATCGACTAAAGAGACAAGAATTGTTAGATTAATAAGCAAGCAAGAAAGAGGCTCTCTTTGCGCCTGGCTGAATTCCTCTACATTATATGCCATACATATGTGGGGGCAGCAGTAGGCTAATGGTTACAGAAACAAGCTTATGCCTGGAGGGTTGCCAGTTTGGATCCACCGATCAGCTTGAAAAACACGGGCAGAGAAAGGGAGTGAAACGTGCTCGCTGTTACCTCAACAACAGATGATGAGGAGCCCTTGAGCACAGCACCAAACCCCCAACTGCTGTGGTGGAGCCGCTCAGTAGCCTGCAGTCCAAGACTAGTTGTTTTTGGCAGCGAACCAGGTGTGAATGTGTGTATTAATGTAACCCTTCCTCCACCTGCAGCTGCTACCCAAGGCTGTTGCTGCAAATGAGATTATATTCTTACTCAATTTGCCTGTTTAAATAAAGGTTTAAAAAGTTGATGGAGTTTTCAGACTTTAGGATTGTGCTGCCTGTCATCTTTTAATTCACGCTTCCAAAGTACATGCTGCTCAATACTGGCTCTTAGATTCAGAGGTGAATCCAATGTTACAGGCCAAAGGCCAAAACAACCTGTCACTACTGGTTAGAGGAAATGCTTTGATGCCACATCTGACTGTGCAGCCATAATACCAAGCCATGATAATAAGTCACAGCGCTGTGGGGCATCACCATGGCCGTTCTCCCGGTTATGTAACCGCAGTATAAACGCAGAGCATGGACCACTGCTGAAAGGTAATGCTCGGTCAGTCAATATAGGTTTTATGTTCTTGGTGGTGCAGAGGGACAGTTTTCCTCAACTCCAGGAAACTTGCTCCATGCTGACAGAGAACCGTCCCACTGGTTTCTCATGACTAACAAACATTCAGATGAACTTCTCGATGTTTATTCTCCCCCGTATCCCACTTTTCATCTGCGCAACGGTGACATAAACTGAGTTTGTTTTGATTACCACACGACGGCTTTAGAGCGGCTTTGCGTAGCCTAGAGCACATAAACGTAATGTGAAAGGGAAAACACATTAACCCTGACCTACAGCAGAGACTAAACCTTCACAAAAATATGCGAGGCTCGTGGCTCCGGGGCCTTGAACTGCCCACCGTTATCTGCTCTGCTGTTCCTCAAGTGCCTGAGTCTCAGTCTTTTATGGGCTGGACATGTAGATTCTGTCAAAGTGCTTAAGTCTAAACTGACATGGTGTCAGTCTGTAAACCGGCTCTTGAGACACTCAGGGCCTGGCTAGACCTCACAGGATGGTAGACAATCTAGATCCACTGAGAGAGGATGGACATATTGGTATCTGATTAGCAGCACTTTCTCTTTTCGTCTTATTACTGCTCTATTCCTTCTGTTTTTCTCATAACTTTTATTCTCTTTTAATGCTTTGAATTGTTTTTATCTTGTTTTATGTCTAATTACTTGATGAAATCACGGCTGTTTTATTTTTAGTTGTCAATTTTGCTCTTTCATTTCCTTTTATTGAATGGGAAGCACTTTGAGCTGCACCCTATGTATGAAAAGTAAAAGTAAATTTAGCATCATTATACCGATAAACTAACCCCATAAAAGAAGGGATGCTCACTCTTTGTTTGATGCTCCAAAATTTACTGTGTTTTATGAAATGCCAGCTGGTGATGATAATATAACATGTCATCCACATTTTGGGAGCAGACGTCCCATAACCTTTTTATGCTTTCTCTTTTGCTTTTGTGAAGAGATTTCAGATGTACAAAAGACTTCTTCCTTCCACATGGAAAAGTGGGAGAGGAATGCAGATGTCTAAACACACACCCACTCTTAAACGCACACAGCCACTTTTGCTCACAGATAAGTTCTGCTGACCTACGATAATATTTAAACAGGGGGGGGGGTTGTTTCACATTTGGACGAACCAGGAGAAGCAGATGTGTGTTTCACGTCAGGTGCTGTGATCCACAACAAGCCTGCAGATCCATGGAAACCGCTGCACCCCTCATTGAGTTTGGTTTAAAGCTCTGGGGTCTCAGTAAACATCGGCCTCCTCCTAACCAGAGAATGTCTATCTTTACACCGGCCCAACCCACAAGACACACTTTAAATCAGTGCACCAACAACTTCCACACTTAGATAAACATTAACATTCAACCACCAAGCAAAAAAAAAAAAAAAAAGTAGTGTTCCTTGTGACTGAGTATGCACTAATGTTTTAATCCATGCCTTGGTGCGATACTTGAGATCATTTTAAACCTGTAAATTTATACTTTATATGGACCAGTATTATATGGTTTCAGGCAGCAGGTATCCATTTATTAGTGTGACTTTTCAAGCCTATGGTTTTACACATTTTGTGTACATTTATGTTGTTGTGATGGTGTTTCTGTCATTGTATTTTATTTTATTTGACAAGGTGTGCCAGAAAAAAAAGCCAAAGCCAAAACATCCCAGATGTTATTAATGACTACCTAGAATTAAAAGCAAACTAAATAAATACCTAAATAAATACATACATAAAGTGAGTAAGTCAATAAGAAAGTACGTAAGTAAGAAAGTAAATAAGTAAACAAGTAAAGTAAGTAAGAAAGTAAGTAAATAAGTAAGTAAATAAATAAGTAAGAAAGTAAGTAAGTAAATAATAGTCCACTTTCTGTTCTCTGTTCTACTTTTCTACTATGTTCTACTATTCTTTGTTCCTTTTGTTGTTGTTTTACAGCACTTTGTAACCTTGTTAAGAAGAGTGCTTTATAAATGTAGTTATCATTTATCAATTTTCCAATTAGACCTAAAGTTGATTGTAGCATGACGTGTTTGGAGGTTTTTACAAAGCCGGAGGAAAAATACTTTTCGGATCAGCAAATTAATGGAGATTCCTCCTTGTATGAGTCAGAAAGCTGTGAGTCAGATGAATTTGTACAAATAAAAAAAAAACAACCTCATTGACTTTCTTTCTGTTTTGCCCTCCTGGGATCTTGCTCTGCTTTAGTCCTTGTTCTGGACTGGGCAGCACATTGCAAGCCCAGCCAGTCTATTTTCCTGTGTTTATACTCATGGGAGCAAGTGCTGCTATTTTAGTACAGAGAGAGAGAGAGACCCTTGGGTCCAGGCAAACACAAGGGCAGGGTTTTCTCCCTGGCACGACCACTAAGGTTTCCTACCTACACAGGAGGGGAGACACAACAACCACACTAACAAGCTTCTGGTTTTCTTTTTCTTTTTTCTTTTTGTAGGAGCCACCATGTTATTATCTTGCCTGAAAGGAAGTGACACACTCCCCGTAGATGTAAAGAAGGGTGGGCGGATGTTGCCTGCGGTATTTGTGATAAAAAAAAAAAAAATCATTTTGATGGGCTGTAATCTTAACAATTACTCACTTAACTGTCATGCTTTCTGACTGATCTGTAACGGCACAATGCAGGAGCTCAACCTTGAACAACCTGGAGTTGGGCTGAAAAAAGACAGAGGTTTTATCTTCCAACGCATTTCAGGCCGCTGACAGATATAAATCATCATTACAAGCCCAAACAGAGGAATCTCAATCTCTCTCGTCGTCTTTATGGGTTTTAATGGGCTAACCACATGGAGGACATTGAGAGGACACAGCAGCCTGGAGAACAAGTGCTGCCTTGTTGTCCGCTCACCACTCGCACCTCGCTGGCGTCCAGTAGCCCAGCGAGGGAGGCAGGATCATATAACACTGCCTTGTTTTTCTCAGGGATTTTTGTGGTTTGAGCAAAACCCCTCCTGGCCACCGGCCCGGGGATTTAAATTCAAAAGGGCCTCAATCCAAAAATGCTTCTCCCTTGTCTTGCATGCTTGTGTGGCGCTGCTCACAAAACGAAACGTCCAAGCGCTTATAGAGGCACGAAAAGGTACAATCAAGTTGATATAATTCATCATCTATAATTCAAACCCTCCCTCTTTTGAATGAGACGTCCACTTTCAGCTAAATTATATGGAAAAAGTCATATCCAACAAAACAAAACGAAACAAAAAGGCAGTTGCAAAAACAGAGAGATCAAATTGATTTATAGCGTGAATATGATGAATTCTGAATCGGAGTATGGAAACGGCACAGAGGAGTGTGGGAAACCAGACCTTGAAAGTCTCTGTTTGCGTCTGTGGTCTGCTGCTCACCACTGAGGTGGAAAAAGTGACTCAGGTTCAGGGCGATCCCCATCCAAGACTGATTTCACTGACATCCTTCCCATTACAGTAGATAAAGAGTTGCTTCCATGATAGAGGGGCAAGAAGACCAGCTCTCTACTGCAGGGTGCTGTTTCATACATGTCTGTTATTCTCATTAAAACCCAATCTACACTTCACTACAGTAGTGGGATTGTTCTTCATCTTTGTGTTTATGATCTCTATCTCATCAACCTCAAATCATAATAAACCTTACAAGCAGGCTGGAGTTCGAACACACATTCATGCATTCTCTCTCTCTCTCTCTCTCTCTTCTCTCTCTCTCACACACACACACACACACACACACACACATACACACACATAATACACATCCACACATGCATGCACCATGCATGCATTCCAGCTTCCCTCAGCTGCTGCAGACACCACACTTACATAAGAATATAAGAACTCTTTGCTGGTAAAGTGAAAACAAGGACAATAGAAAACCATATGGACCAGAGCGGACTAAATGAACGAGAACAAAAACCCACTAAACCAGCGGCGATGCCATCTGTGTTCACTTCACATTGCATGTCACTGAGACAGTAAAACAGTGGACTGGCCATCCACTGCGGAGGAATCTGTGTACGCCCAATGATCAAGCCACTAAAAGGGCAGCGATCAATCGAGTGTGTTAAGTGTCTTTTATCAAGCATCTGGTCAGTATTTTGGATGCACACACTCCGCCCCTTGCTGTACTTTTTGCTGCAAACACATCAGAAAGGAGCTACAGTAATAGCTGGTATTCCCAAACAGAGGAATCCCCCCCCTCGAGCCCCCGCCAACCTTCCTCCACACTGGAGAGCTTTAGCCCGCTAAACAGAGCGTGTGCAGAAGGGTACTCAAGCTGCAATGACGCCACTGATTAGAGATCCACTCTGCTGACCGGCTCTCCCCTTACTCCAGAGGGAGTAATGGCAGGGTTTTCCTCACGGGACAGACAGGAGGGGAGGGAGGGTGGGAGAGACTGAGGCAAGGCATCTGTAAAGGAAATGGGAAGTCTCAGGAGAGCAAATGGAAGGAAAGGTATACTGTTTCTTTACATTTGCTCAAAATGCCCAAAGGTCCTCTATTGAAAGCTTCCTGTCACCTATTCCCCAAAGTGTGGTGTGGATGCTGTGATACAGGCCTTGGGGGGGGGTAGATATCCTATGGGAGGTAGACTGAAAGGCAACATGTTATCTTCCAGAAAACCCTCTCATATCAGCTTTTCAACTGTCATACTTCTTATTGGGAATACTGATCAATAAGCAGAATAAGAACTTGTCATTTGCAGCCATTATTACAGTCGGGACATTGTGGAAAATAAGTGCAAGGCTGACATCTACTGGGAAAGACTGGAACAAATCCAAAACTGAGCTCCAGTAATGCATTTCACATTGTCAGTGCATAATTCAACAAGAATGTGACCATGAGGACAAAAAACAGGAAAACAGCAACCTCCAATTAAACATTATTTAGAGTTGTATTTCCAGAAAAATTGAAATCATGAAAAAAAAAGTTCCCTACTTGAGCCTGTGCAACAATAAAAAATGTAATATAAACCAGAAAAACAAATGAAAAAGAAAAGCAAATGTCAGTAACAATGTGATACTTTATCGACCTCTGTAATTGAATTTTGAATGGTCACTGATGGAGTGGAAGGAAGGCAAGACTGAGATGGTTTTGAGAGTTGACCCTTTATTGAAAGAAATGTTCACACAGTAAGGAGCACAGCTTGCTCAGAGTAATGCACCCAAAGGAAAAGTGTGAATGCTACAAGCCATAAATAGTAGTTGGGAAACAATTCTAACCTGTTTCAACCGTCACCAAAATGAGTAAATTTGCTTTTCGGAATTAAAAAGCAGCATGGAAAATGTAATCTATGCAAGCATCATCAAAACCACGGAGTGAAATGTGTATCATAAACACTGGTCATATACTGTACCTTTTTGCTTTACAAAGCTGAAATGGATACAGAACTGTGTCATAAGAGTGACAGTGATGTTCTCAACAGACGCATAAAGAATGAACTGCTAATGAGTTCAAATTAATTTAATGAGAAACCAATGTAAAACGTGTAAAATGGCACTCATTTAGTTGAAATCAACTGAATTTCGTTGAGGTTAAACAGAACTTGATGTTCTATTTGTCCATTTTGAGACTAAATTTAGTCCAATTAGTCCAGTTGAAAACTGTAGAACAAGATAACAGTATGCTGAATTATGCCTCCCTTTGTCAAAAGTCAGCATTGTACTCTGCACTTCGCAGTACAGCAACTTCAGGACGGACAAGCCCAACCTCACTCCACACATAATATAGTAAATTTATAAAAAGGGGGCAAGGGTCCCTGAATTGCTCCCCTATTTGGTGATGTAATGGCATGCAATGCACTGTAGACCTATCTGAAGGTTGACAACACTGGGATCAATGAGTAAACCTCCTTTAATAATGAGAGAATCACAATTAAACACAACATTAGAAACAGAAAAAAAAAAAAAAAACACCCCATTGTCTGATAATCAGTTGTGCTGATGCATCACATAACGGGGACATATTTACAGCACAATCTAACAACATTCACCCGGCCTTTTATTTGGAGTGAGTAATAACTGTAGCAAGAGTGTAATTCCTTTTGATCATCATGTATCTCGCGTGGTCCGGTCTTTACAGAGAGACAACACTGTAGAAGGAAAACAGTGCAGCTCAATCAAAGTCAAAATCGTGGTGTGATTGCTGAGCAAAGCACAAATGCCGTTAAGAAGGGTTCCTTAATCATACGTTCCTGTGCCAAGAGCTTGCTCATTTTACACAGAATAATGAAAAGATGGGGGACAGGGCTGCGATTTGAAGCCACTGAGTCCCATATATTAACATTTTAGGGCAATTTCTATCCGCTCTGATCTCTAATAGACACTGAATGTGCAAACCAGAGCCTGTTTTTATAATGGCGGGTTAAACTGTTACGGCTGACTTTGTTAGAAATAAAATAATAGGATTTTTGAAATATATGTGACGCATAAAATATAGGTATACATCAGACGGAAGATAAAATACAAACAAAATGAAGCCCAAACGCAAGCTATGAATAATATTTCAACAGAGATAAACATACAATGACACAAAAATTTAAAAGATGCATAGCATAACCAAAATTGCTAAAAATACAGCTCTACTGCACTTCATACCTAAACCTCACCCCGGCGATTTGTTTCCAAAAGGAAGAACAGGTGTTGGGAGTGTTGTCTTCTCCAGGTGGCGCCTGCTGGTCAGACGGTGAGAGCGGCCGTGAGAGTCCAAAGTGCTCCCAGTGAAGTGGAGGGAAGGAGGGAGGGAAGGAAGGAGGGAGAAGAAAAGAAGCAAGGCGTTGCTGGAGGCCCAAGGGAGGAGGAGGAGGAGGGGGGGATTTTTAGGGCTCCCTGCTGTAAACACTGCTGCTGCTGCTCAAGACCAAGGACTCCTCCGCCTCCGCTGACTCCACGCCGCTCTTCTCAAGGGAGGAGGGGCCGTCTGCGGCTCCCCTGCCGCCGCTTTAGGTGTCCTCCTCCTCCTCCTCCTCGCGGTTTCCCACCACCCTCTTCCTCAGAGCCTCGTCTGGGAAACTCGCCTGTCCCTTGGGTTCGGGGCGGCCCTCGGGGGAGCCTCTCCTCCTCCTCCTCCACACCTCGTCCTGGTCCCCGTCCTCCTCCTCCTCCTCTTCGTCGTCATCTTCCTCGCCGTCAGCCTCGTGCTCCTCCTCCTGCCGCTGGATTAATCTCGCTTGGTCCATTGTCTGTTTCTCTGCAGCGCAAGATTTAAAAGACACATTACAGTCAACCTTCAGAGATACAAGCAAAGTTACACTTCAAAAACAGAACTCTAATGCAATTTGGTATACTGTTTATGTACAGTATAGACAAAGTGTAATGTCATGATCTGCTGTAACTGAAGGCTGGGGAGGCTGGTGTAATAGATTAGTCTAACTGCCTGTGTGTTTATATACAACCAACTACTACCAAATCTGTACTGCAACTATCTATCTGGTGTGTTTTTGTCAATTGTCCCATATTATAAATGTATGAGGGCCAGTGATGCAAAACAAACTTCCGAGAAATCTGACAATCTAATGTGAAACTCCATTAGGCACATTAGTTCACTACCATGATACTCACTCTGGTAGTAGTCAGAGGAAGAAAATCGACGTGAAGGGAAGACAAAATCTGCGATGAACACCAGTATCTGGAAAAACAACAAAAACATTTTCGTCACTCAGTGGAAATGCATGCGTTTGTGCATGTTGTATACTGAAAGAACATATAATGCAGCTTCATTGTTCTCTAAAATCACTATTAAGTGCAGCAAAGTAACTCACCAGTCCCAGTGCGAGGCCAGAGAAGAGGGTGGCCAAGCCAAAGATAACATATGATCCCCAAACAGGAATCCCCAGTTGCTCTGTCAGGTAGTTATGACAACGCTGGAAAAGACAAAAATACACAGTATTATTCAAAGCAGCAAACGGTCAGTCAAAAATTGGTTGGTAATGGCAGCTTTTCCACACATCAAATTACAAGACTATTTCAAGACATATAGCACAATTTACAGTACAGATTCTCTACTGGCGATGACATACAGACCAAATCAATAAGCAGTTTATTTGAATGTGATCTCAGCTCTCAGGTTCTACTTGATTGAGTTTGGGAAGTAGCACCAAGCTTATGGAGTAGGGCAGGATTAACAAAACTGGTGAAAAAGGACAGTTCTGTCATTGGGCAGAGTCTGGACATCAGAGGTGACAGCAGAGAGGAGGATGAGGACTAAACTCAACTCCATCTTAGACGATGTCTCCCACTGCCTCTATGGTGAACTGATGCAGCTATGAAGCATCTTCAGCCTCCAGCTCTTCCCCCCAGAGTGCAACACTGAGCACTTAAAGATCTCTTTAGTGCCAGCAGCCATCAGACTGTACAAATCTTCCTGCCCAAAAGGCCCCAGCTTCAGCGAACTAATGTTGAGGCAAAGCAGCTGCACTGTCTATAAAAACTTGGCATTTCTATGCTCCTGACTATACGACATTTGCTTGCACTATTTCTTTGTACACATCTGTACATTCTCTCGAATCGACACTTCTATGTTTTACCCCAAAAGACATATAGCTATACATCACTGTACTATAAATGTTAAATTTGTTTGGTATATAACTGATTTGAAAGTCCCAGGTCATGTTCCAATAAACAATAATGTGATACTTTATTGATCCCCACAGGGAAATTCTCTATTGCCCCCCTCCTGGGAGGTCAGAGGTCAGAGTCAGCTAAGACACTTTAGCAGGCCAGATGCTAGCTGCCACAGGGGTCAAACCTTCAAAAGGTAATAGCAACCACGCTTGACATTTAACAACTTACAGGTTAAAACAGTGATTCCCAACTCTGGTCATTGGGACCCAGAGCCCTGCTGGTTTTATCCGTCTAATAGGGACTGATTAACTACCTGGTAGAATAAGTAGAATAATCGTACTATTCTTCTGTCCTACAGTCTTGTCTGCACTATAAGTGAGGTCCTGTTACATTTTGTTCTGCACCTACTGTGTCCATCCTGTAACTGTTTTGTAATGTGTTGGCACCAATTAACAAGATCAATTTTTTTTTTGTGCCCATTTTACTTGGTAAATAAAAGTGATTTTGATTCTTGCATGCAGTTTTACACTCTGTTGAGGTGGGACAAACATCCAACTTTCAGTGGATTGTGGCCAATGAAATAAATACCTCCCCACAGATAACAGGTAATGTGTTGCCAGTCAGTGCTTCCAAGAGTGAAAATCTCACTTACCCGGATAAACATGGAGAGCTTGAACAAAGCAGACATTGAATTCATTCTGCCAAAGGAAGAGGAAATGCCGTCATGTAATTTAATAAGGTTTTGTCAAGTTGTGCCATAACAACAAAGCCTCTGCCTGAAAAATAGCAAGTGGGAGAGGGTGCCATTGTACTGATATATTGAGTGCAGTTCTGATTTCAAACCTAATAGAAGGATAGTAAGAAAAGAGTTTGCAGGGTGGGTATTTTTCTGTTATTCTGAAGAGAAAGCGTACAATAGTGATACAGGATTACTGGACTGCTACCAAAATTAGAAAATACAGTGTTATGTAATCACTGCAGAGTCAAAACTAAGAAAGTTCACAGACTGTATCCCCGTCATCGCATTGCATGCAACAGCTGCAAAAGACACAAACTCACAAAAAGGAAGACGGCCCAAACCAGGAAGAGACTGGCTCTATCGCTTGCCACTTCTGCTCATCAATGAAGCTAAGGAAGTCATCTTTAGTGCGAGCTCCTTGGTACTTCCTGAACACACCATCCTTACAGCTGACACACACACACACACACACCCAGCAAATGATTACAAAACTCTATACTGTATTGATGCTGACAGATGACAAAGCATTTTCCCTTATTGATGTTGCAACATATCCTCTTTTCAAAAATGTTAGTTTGACATCATCATACAACTCACAAAAGAACACAGAATAAGTGAGCTAAGAGTATACAGGGTTTTAAACTAAGTTATTGCTACTAAACTATTTACTAAGAAGTCTGCGCTATATAGGTCAGGCAGTTATACTAAGTTACACCACTCGCATGAAAAGGAAGCAACAAAAACCACAAAATACCAGAGCACTTACTGGTAAATGGTAGGAAGTGAGGTAATGATGAATCTGCCACTCAAACCTTACAGGAGGAGGAGAGGTGTACTGTTAGTGTGCAGGAAGGAACATTTCTTAAGCTCTTAACTAAACTGAGGGGAATTTCAGATTGACATTTGACAGACAGGCTGAATTAATCAGCAATTAAACAGCAGCAGCTACAATGCACTGGCTAACGTTAGTGTTGCACTATAAGGTCAAATCTTGAGGGATCCTACAGTGGCTAGGATGCTTTGGTTAGGAAAAGCAGAAGCCAAAGTGTAGCTGGCCCTTAAGATAGGTAATCCAGGCCTACCAGGCTGCTCTGTCACGTCCACCTTGGCTATGTTGACCCCCATGTCCTCCCCCCAGTCTGCAAACTCATTCCACACAGGCTGGAGCTGCTGGCATGCCGGACACCAGGGTGCAAAGCTGAGGGGCCAAACACAATGTTGACAGTTTCACAAGGAAGAAATGCATGGTCATATTCATCAACACTGACAGAGTCACTGATTATGGGTTGAAATAAATTGATTATTAGCTTCCTGAATTAACTTGATACTCGCTATGATAATATTAGCTAGCTGCTGACCAACTGGTTACCTAGAGAAGTTAGCCGTTAGCATAGCTATTATCCATTAAGCAACCAGTCAGCACAACATGAAGTTCTACAAGATAACAATCAGATAAGATAAGAAAGTCAGACTTAAAGCTAATGGGGGAACGGAGAAAGCACGTCAAAATTGTGAGAGCGTCTAGTTAGCTAACTTAACTGACAAGCTAGCTAGTTAGCTTAGCATATAGCACTTAACGTTAGCATGGTACTGACAATTCAATCATCCATTCTCCTGACAGGATTTCCTCCCAGTTCCCGTCGGTAATTTCCTTGAGGCTGCTCGGCTTGGCCGAAACTGGCTGCGACGTCAAATGTATCGCCAGGATGAGATAGCATATCCCTGCGTAATGTTTTGTTTTCCACGGTAAAGAAAACAGTGTTTCGCTAAATCTCCTAGCCTGCCAGCACGCCATGTTTAGGTCCATTAGTGACAGCGCGCTCACTTCCCGTTATGCGCCCTGACACATGAGTCAGATGGCCAAGAGTCACACCGCTTAGTAGGCTAATTAGTTATAATATGGATATAAGGGGATACATTAATTATGAGACTTAAGAATATATGTTGTATTTCTTACTGCCCTGGTTGCTGCCGTAATCAAGGAAGCAACGTCCAAAAAATGCAATGTTGAAGGGTTTGAATGTATAGTGTGTGTGACTAACGCAGACTTCCGTTTTTTAACTGGACACGATTTTCCTCATCAATCTGTCCTCTCCTTACATAAAAATATTGTTACATTAATACTTCTAAAAGCAACAAAGCGGCTTGTGAGGTGAATGAATTAGAAAATTTCTCCCCCCTTCTCTTGTGTTGTATCTGTGTCTGCCACCATTAGGCGGCGCTGTGTCCCTGAAATGGTTCAAGGAAGTTTGAAAAAAGACAGAGGGAGAAAGTCAGTCCCAGTGTGTGTGTGTGTGTGTGTGTGTGTGTGTGTGTGTGTGTGTGTGTGTGTGTGTGTGTGTTTGTGTGTGTGTGTGTGTGTGTGTGTGTGTTGTGTGGTGCGGTGAGAGGGAGAGAGAGAGAGAGAGACTGAACCAGGCTGCCAGTCTCTCTCTGTCTGTGAGGATTTCTCTCTAAGTGAATGTGCAGAATGAGAACAGTTATTATGGGGTGGGAAGCTGCGGGCAGATTGTGGTGGCAGCAGTTATCAGCGCACCTCACACTCTAAAAATACCCTGCAGATGACATCCTTTTGTGTCCCTATGATCGCCCCCTTTCCTTTCTCCAGCCATCAGCTCTGCTCCAGTTAGACTACAACACAAATGAGTCTCCTCCCTCGGCAATCTCCTTCAACTTAATGTGACAATATGAAATAAGTGGCAGGCCGGGGAGTTTTAATGTTGTGTTGTTCCTCAAACTCCACTACTGTATTCAGGCTGCTGCTGGTTGGAAGCAGGGATGTTGCGGCAACCCGCCTTTTTAATTTGTGAAATAGGTTTTACCCACATTTTCATGCTAAGTGAAATGCTTACTTTACTTTATATGTACAGTAATTAGAGCTGTAATAATTCTAAGTGTTGTAAGTATAGTAAGTATGAGACTTGCATGAAAATAGGGTATTTGTGAAAACTAGCTTTGCACTATTAACATACTTGGTAAATGATCTAATAAAACCAATACACCATAATAGCTCACTACTACAACTTAGGAGCTAAGTTACTGCTATGTACACTTATTACACAGCTTTGCTGAATACTAAATTCTGATTGGCCAATGAAGGCATTCTGTTATTTCACATCTGAAGTCCGGACGATTTTGCTGATTTCTAATTAAGATAACTTGCTACACCTTGTGTTGTTGGTTACTGCAGACAAAAATTCAACTAACCAAGGTTAGAAACATACAAGATTGTCCCAATATTACTTTTAATTTATTCAGAAAGCACAAACAGCAATCTTACTTTTTTGCTACACTGTAGTTTCTATGGTTGCAGTCTTGTGAACTATTTTTTGGCGGAAGGTTGTAAATTACTTTAGCTTAATATAATCATTTTAAATCAATATTTTGTGTCGAAAGGTTAATGTCTTTGGTAAGTAGCCGTGTAATAAGACCGATAACATACAGGATAAGCCGCTTCTGGGTGATCAAGACCCTGCAGAGAAGCCTAGAAAGGCCAATTGGTATAGAGACTGAGAAAATAGGCTGTAAGGTGCAGAGCTCAATCAGACCCTTCAAGGCTTCAGGCAGAAATAAACCCAGGACCAGAACAACAGACCTCAGTCAAGGATGAGACAGAGAGACGGACAGCAAAGTCAATGATCTCAGCTTTAATTAAGCAGGCACAAGTGACAATTAGCAGTGGTTCTGCCTACATAGTGGTTTTGACTAATGTTGACAACACCTAATAATGCCATAATGACAAAGGTTTGCACAGTCTGTTATTCACTAAAACAGAATATATGAATTTGAGCAGTTTATTGATTCAAGGGAGAAGTAAAACGTTATGTTCTCTGGAATAGAAAGTGTTTGATGTGAGTACAGCTTGTGCACACAGTGCTACAGAACAGTAAAAACAGTTGACAACAAGGCTTTGTGAGAGACACAGATGAATACAAACCATGCTGAATTTTTAATCCCTCCACTTTACATCCTCGACAAAGGATTACGCCCACTTAAAACGAAGAGGTCCAAGAAAACAATATGCAAAAACCAAATTAAATAAACAATAATATGTTTTAAAATGGCACCACCTCACCTTATCAGGAAACCAGGGAAACTTGAAATGAATCTTCTTCTAGCCAGCAAAACACTTTCACAAGAAATTTGACTTGTAGAGAAATGTGAGATGGAAAAATGCAAAAAATAGTTGCAATAGAGCAGTAACTGACCTATAAAGGTTACTACTGCAGGCATTTCAAACATGCAAAGTTCAGCTAGGACCTAATAAAAATACTACAGTCTCTTAGCAACACAACCAGCACATGTAGATTTCTATTGTTCAGTTATCTTTGTTGTTATTATTGCTACTTTTTCTTTATCACTGTTTTGCTTTGGCAACAGATACTGTTGTATTTAATGCCAATAAAGCTCATTTGAATTGAAACTGAACTGATGCTTGTCCTCCTGGCAAACTACAATTATTTTGACACATATTGAAATTCAACATTGAGTATTTTCAAGATTGTTTGCCTGATTGTGATCACAGCTTGGAGATTAGAGATTTTTATTTAGGCCTAATAATAGCACCGTATCTCTGGTTGGATGTGTTTGCTACCAGTGTGCAGCAGTATTATCTTTGTGAGAAACTGTATATTGTCAGCCAGCTCTCAGAGACTGTTGGCGTCCACGTGACAGCTGATGGAGTCCAGTAATTTCAAGGTTTCAAGGATGATGAGTGAGAAGTGACACAGTGTGGGAGTGCGGAGGCAAGAGAGGCAGAATATGTGCTCCGAGCTCCGAGACAGTGAGAGCAAAACACAACACTTTTCAAACTGTTTCTCTGGGTATTTTTCAGTTTCTACTGTCCCCATCTCTCTCTCTCTCTCTCTCTCTCTTACATACATTCTGTCTCTCTCTCCTTCACACACATACACACACAGCCACACCCACACATTCATTCTTTCTTTTTTCTAAATTAAATGCTTTTTCTCTATCTCTCTTTCTCTCACTCTCTCATAACACCCTCTCATACACACACTATTTATTTATTTTTCTTTTCCATTGAGATGATGAGATGTTCAGTAACATTTTTCAACCCCAGAGCTATACTTTTTGTCATATCTCACAGGTGTTTTATTCTATCATTCCAATTTTTCATGACTGTGTCAATCAATTTGTTCCTAATGACTTCATATCATTGTTTTCTTTTTCTGTTTTAGTGCTTTTTAAAAATACCAATTCCGCCTATGCAGTTTTAATAGATGGAACTATTTATTGACTTCATGTTTGCCATGGGTCCTAATTTAAAGTATCACACACTATCGGGGGGGTAGAGGCACTCTGTCAGTCATCTTGAAGGAGACAGACACAGATGCAGCAGACACAGATTTCCTCATGTCCTCTGTCCATGACCCTAAATATTGTTCTTCCTAAGGTAAGATGATAATACAATACATAATTTAATTAACTGTAACTTTCCTAAAATAATAATAATCTGTTTTTTTTTCAGATGGCATTAATTACATAACTAATGATGATTTGAGAAGAAATAAGTTAACATTTTGCTATGATGGTTGTTTCTTACAGTAGTTTATTCTGTACCAGTCTGTAGTCCTTGTATGTTAAATATGTTGGTAGGATGAGGGTTAAAGGATAAGTGTGGTGATTTTTGACCTATATATAATTTGTCTCTTACATACCTATAATACAAGGCCCTATATTGAGTCAGCAGCCGGTTGAAACAGCGAACTCTGCTGCTAAAGTTGCATTAAGAAAAAAATGACACTCAGAACATGGGCAGTTTGTGATGTAGAACTTTACTGAGGGAGGGGGTGGAGCCTCCAGTACTGACAGCCAATCAGAACGGTGGCTCTTTGTGGCTGCTAGAAAATGGCTTTTAGGTGGGAGAGAGGCATAGAGAAAAATGTTAATATATTACTTTCACATACAAAAACTTCACAGGTGTGTTTCTTAGACTCAAGGTAATATAGAATTGTAGGAAAACCCCAAAAATAACCCGATATTTGACTTTTATATAGTGAATAGCATTAACCCTGTACTTTATTTCAGCATTTTTCCAATTAAGTCCTGCATTCACTTCTATAGGGGCAGAAAATGGACTGAAACTTTCAACCTCGTTTCACCTCTGGCCACATCTCAATCAGTGATGTCAAGGCAGGTATTTCACCTCTGGCAGCGTCAAAGGCTTTCCGATCAGAAAACTGTCATCGCCCAAAAGTAGAGATGAGGCCATTTGTTATCACAGACACATCCTGCTATTCTCTCTCGCTCCACACCCCACTTTTTTTTGCATCTTTCAGAATTGTATACTAGGCAGAGACTGGCTGAAAACAGTGTGGTGACGCACTCTTTAAAACAGTGCTGTGTCAGGAAGAATCAGGAGGAAGGCGCCAGGTGAAAGAGAGGAAGCTCCTCCCAGTGGACGAGAGAGACCGGCCTTACCTGAGCGCAGGAGAGCTTTGCATGGCAATTACAGCTGAACGGCAGCTGTTGCAGGATCCCCACGAACATCTGCAGCCACTGGAGCGCTTCTAATTACCTGTGAGATTTCATATTTTGCCCCATGTCCTCCCGTACATCTTACTCTTCTCATAATGAGGAGTCATGTAGCTCAAATCCTCCAGAGGCATCCGCTGCCAACTGCCTCCGCATTGCAAGCATCAGACGGCGTGGTTACAATCCAGCTGTTATTATAACATACCCACAACAACAACATCATTCACTTTATTGCGGATAACTAAATTTGATATTCATTATGTGACAACGTGTCTTGCAACAGTAGCCAGGTGTTGATGAATGCACCATTTTTTTCAGCGTTGTTTCATTTGAAGTGTAAATTTCTGCAGGTAGGGGGTTCTGCTCTCCCCCTAAAAAGTCTTTAAATTCAGTTATTTAAATTCAAGTCCTTAAAAGGGCTTGAATTCAGATAAATCTACATTTAAGTCAAGTTTCAGAGGGTTTAAAAACATTGTTTGTTTGGTGCAATACTTTTCTAGCAAGAAGCTAATCTTGTCACGCAGACCTATATTCTGATCGGTCTACCGTTGTTTTTTTCCACACTTGAAGTTTATTTCTGTGTCAAATTTAAAAAAAAAACCCATCTCTAAAAGTAAACCTGCCAACACTCTGGGTGATCAGTCTTTCACCCACACTTCCATGCAAAATGCCATTAGCGAGCCCCGTGACATGTGTGGGACGGGAGCTGGGGATGTAAGGAGGAGATCTCAGCAGAAATTGTCTGTATGTTATTGCTTTCCTGCCTAATCTTCTCTCATTTTACATTATAATGTCATGACTATTCTTTCCTCAGTGCAAAATCCAAACCAGCTGCCTTTTTTTTAATAGCCTGTGTGAAGGGGATAACACCTCCTGCACTGTCTCATAAACCACACATCACCCCGCATCCCTGAATGCATTAGGAATTCCACAGCACAACGTCTTCTCTCATTTGTGGAGTCGGTAAAAAAAAAAAAAGCGAGTGAGCAGCTATCTGCTGTCTTCAGCCCGCCAGCCTGCAGAAGTGTCAAAGTGTCAAGCTATTGAACCCTCTGGCCATTGATTAATGAGTCTCTCTCCTCCCACGGCCCACAGCCCTCTTAAGGTACCACTTGTCATTTGTTTTTTGTTTCTGTCACCTGAGGGGACAGCGTGTTGGATTCAAGCCTCCATGCCAACATTTGGATGCGTTGCAGACTGGATGATAAATGGCTTGTTTCCTGATACTGGCATTAATGATACCGGCGCCTTAATTAGGTCTCCTCAGATGGCGGACAGATAGGCTTGTAATTACTCAGCCCTTCTCTTAAAAACAATCTGTGCTTAAATGCGGCAAAATGTTGAATTTATCAATGTCAGTGCGGTTAATCCCTTAGAATTGTTTTCAGACGCAGCAAATTTATCCACATGTCACATAAATAACGGGATGTGTTAGTCACATTTTTACAGCTGAGAAAGGTGTTTAAAAATGGATGAGGATGCCTGATGCCCTTTCAACCTCACTCCCCTCCCTCATCTGGCGTCCTAATAAAACTGCTGGTGACCTATCGCTGACCATGGGGCGTCAGTAAGCGTCATGACAGCACAACACCGGGTCCTAAATGTGATGTACGACCAGAGATTCAGGAGGTAAAGAACCATACAAAATGGAGAGCTATCTGTTTCACTGTGTACTATCTTCTGCCATAAATTTATATTACGCTGCCAGCCGCCCAGGAAGAAGAGAGGAAGCAGGAATCCATCAAAAAAAAATGTTTTACCAACACGCAAACACAATTTTGGCTGCAGAAAGATTAGCTGGCAAGTCTTCAGGTCAGTGCCACAGCTGAGCATAGGTCAGTGTTAAATTTGATTTCCTTAATAGGTTTAGTTTAATCTCACTGGGAGCCTCTCCAGCAGCATTAGATACACCTGTCCCATGGGATGAAAGCTACATGCAAAGGTTGGCTTATGCCTTCAAGTGTTTGTGTGTGTGGTTTTTCTGCTTGGATGTGTGTTTCATGCCTATATGATGCATCTTGGCCTGTGTGCGTATTTTTGCACATGATCAGTCCCTTCATATGTGTGTTATCATGCATCTGTATGTGTCTGTGAGGCTGTGTTTGTCTTGCTCTTGATGTGTGTGTGTGTGCATGTCTGCGTCTGTGTGTGTGTTTGTGTTTGACAGTCCAGTGAGCAATAAGAGATTCTCCCGGCTTGTCACTGCAGTGCTGTGAGGTTTTCAGAGCCAGCAAAGCCGCTGTGTCGCAGTGTGGAAGCGAGGCAGAGGAAGAGGGGAAGGGGAAGGGGAAGGGGAGGGGCGGATCTGTGGAGTGACGCGTGAGGAAGGAGAAGGCGCGGTTAAAACTGGATCAGTCGGACAGTGGGTCACTGGGCTGGGGAGCACCGCTGATTCTGCTGAGCTCAGCTTACACACTTAACACACGAGCAAGGGCCATGACGCCTCGACTCGACTCGACTTCCTATCCTCATCGCTGACAGCCGTAATCTTTATTGACACATCAAGACTAGCTCTGCTCTTGGGAAGAACATTAATTATTGCTTGAATAGACATTTAACTTTAATGTGGCATTAGCTCATAATGTCTGCCAAGGGTTATTCAGACTGAATTAGCTTATATTCCATGGTGTTTGACTGCTAAAGCCTGCATCAGAGAGTGTGTATCATCTGTGATCCTTTGGTCCACAGTTACACGCAGCTATTGATGCCAGATAAACACTTGACTGTTTCCCCAGGTCTTTGGTTTTGCAAACTCTTTAAATAAAATGTCCTCATATGCCTCCGTATATAATTTGTAATAGCAGGTCTCTGTTAGACTCTGGCAGCACAGATACACAGAAAAAACATTTTTGCAGAGATGACTAGCAGGGGAAGAAACAAGGTCAGTGATATTCAAATGAGACTGACTTCAGCTGTTGCTCTGGTTGTTTGTTTTATTGCACTGTGTGTGTGTGTGTGTGTAGAGTGAGTGTGCCATACAGCGTACTAGTGTGGCTACATCAAATGAAAAACAAATGCATTTTGTTTCGCGTGTGCTATGTTTGGTTTTTGCAAAGCAGCAGGGAGAGAGTCACTGGGGTTTTGCATGCTGTAGATTAGTTCAGGAGCGTTCTCGGTTAATAGTCTGCAGCCAGCGATGCCTCTCCGTGAAACTCTGTAAATGTGTCGGGCTGCAGCAGGGGAAAGCAAACTCCTCTGGTTCCTCTAATTGGATTTGCACGTGTGGAAGAAGGCCTGGATTCATTTGGAACAAAAGACTTTATTCTCCTCATCCTGCACAGTCCATCCTATTGTTCGACTTTTTTCAATTCCCCAACTTCCACACTTCAGCGGAGCCAAAAGCGCAGCCAAGCATAGGCTCACTCATTATGATAAACAGGTTAGGGAAGTGGACAGAGGATTGGCTCTGCACCATGGGGGGGAAAAACACAAATGTATAGAGAAAGAGTCTTCATAAACAACAGTCTTCAAGCACTGTCCAAACAGCCATGTTGTAGACAAGATGGTATTCACATTTGTAAGAATACTAACTTGCAGATTAATTGATGGATTCTCTGTCACTTAATGCTCAATACCCACATGACTTTTATGTTATCATAGCATCTACTGTATCTAGAGGATCAAACAGAACCTTTGTGTTGAGAATATAAAGCCAGTTAGAGCAGTAGCTAGGGTATACAGTAGGTTTTATTTTATATTTGTGGGGGAGCAGATTGCTGCTTCTCTCCCCTTACCTCACCTCCCACTATTACAGTAATAAGTTGTTTTACTACACTACAATACTCTTTGATTCCCCAGGGAGATGCACTAGAAAACACAGAATAGCCCTCTTTGCTATTTGCTATTACATAATTGCAACTGCAAGTCTGTTTGAGTTAATATTCTCACAATAATAGGACCGCTTATAAAAAGGGTTAGAACACTGTTTTGTTTTTAGTTAAAATTCAACAGGGATCATTCACCCTCCTCTAAATATTAAGGAACTGACTCCCCTATCTTCACACGGACTTAGGCCTGATGCAGCAACACTAAGAGCTCTGAGGATGAGGATGCCATTAACATTCACACATCCTCACATTAATGCTGACACTCCTCAGCGTGGATGGCAGATTAATTGCCAGTTCTGAAGGTGAATGCAGGAGGCGTTAAGCATGCATGACAATAAAAAGCAGCAAAACAAATGGCACATTATAATGGCTCTGGTATCTGATTAGCTGCTAATGGCATATTTAATGATGTGACCTATGAAATATACAGAAGTCGGTTCATTTGTGGAGCTAGAACGGAGCTGAAATGTTCTTTCTTAAGACCCTTTTATTCAATCTGAGAACACAAAAGGGGAATTTGGTTTTGAAGGTGTACTCAGAGGCAGGTGCTTCATGCTGCGTTGTGCTCCTTTGTGTCCATGAAAGATTTCTGTGGATGTACACCCGCACAAAGGCCACTGTTTGTGCTTCCCACTGGCCTGTAGTCTATTGATTTAAGTGTCTTGCTGCACTCTCTCAGGCCAGGTTATTTGATTGGTTAGACATTTATATTTGGATCTGTCCACACAGGCCCATGCTTTCCTGGAGCGAAATCGAATTTGTGGATGATATCTCCCAGGTCCTGTGGTGACTCAGACTTCAAAGTCCATTATTCAGGAATATTGCCTACGGAGCACTATGTCCCCCCCCGCTGTCAGGGATACACAGAGACAACAACTTGTATTGTTTGTACTCCTTGTAGTCCTATACTGCTAAAATACCAGCAGGCCCACTCGTATCCACCCCGAAAAATATTCTTATATAAGACGAATTTCCTTGTTTCTAAGAGTGTCCAATGCCCATGTATGTACAATCAGTCATGAGTCAGTGATAGATGATGCTCTCACGATGCTTTACTGGTGTCTGAAGAGGAAGGATTGCCGGAAGCAGTGGGATGAGAGGAAGGGCAAGGCGTGAGGAACCAGCATGAATAGCAAGAGGTGGGCGGCACATCGTAGCGTATCATTCAGACACACACACACACACACACCCACGACAGACACACACTCAGACACACATTCATCAAAACCCATAAAAATATCACACTTACGTGATGAGCTGCCTGCCTTAAGCAAAATCCTTTTCCTTTACAAAAATAGACCCCTCTTTTTGAAGAATTGTCTTTGGCTATGACGTAAAACGTGTCTCTTTTCATAGCATACCTCTCAGTATATTGTGTGTTAATGTAACACAGACTAGATATTTCTTTCTGTCAAGGTGCCAAGTACATTGTGCTCAAGAGATGGCATTCATATTAAGCCATTTATTGATTCACGAGGATGCCTCATTGAAGCAGCAAATATAAACTGCATCAATGAGCTGTGCCAAGAGAGTGTAGTGTTGGGAGCTTCTGAGACCGAATAATAAAGCTGGAATCCGTATCCGCCCCCTTTTTCAGCGGCCCGGGTTCTGGAAGTAAATTTCCTCTTCATTTTCTCCATAGACATTTAAAAAAAATCCCGATATAAAGAGTTTTAAGCCTTGAACCGAACCAACCAGCTACCAGTTGAATCATGAGCTTATAACAACAGATTTGAGAAAAAAATATGTATGAAAAACAAAAGTGTACAAGATGATGATTATAACTTTTTTTTTTAAGAGGAACTGAACTCATCCCATACAGTATTGTGAGTGACGTCATTCATTCCCTTTCCCTCATTTTCAACAGTAATACTAAATAATATATAATAATAAAATAGTGATTGCAGGTTTCTAATGATTTTCTCTTCTCCTCATCCCCAAAAACAGACTTCATGTCGACCAACCAGGTGCAACTTTGGAAGAAGTAACATTTGTATGATAACAGTGACATCACAGATTGGTGGGAACTTGTTAAAGCTCGTGGGTGGTGTTGTAGTTTACAAGGAACTCAGGAAAGAAAAACACAATTTCATAACAATGACGCTGAAATCAGGTTGACTCGCTTCTACAGGAACATATATACTTACATAGCTCATAATACTGTAAGTCTACCTCACACCTTTACTGTAAAAGGTTAAGACTAATAATCGTATTCTCTATACAGCTGTCCTGCAACCTTCTCAACCTTCCTGATGTCTCAATAAAGACAAAACTACTTCTCTCTCTCCTTTGGGAAAAACAAAACATCAAATTAAATAAAAGCTACATTAAAATAAAAGAAGACAACTAACAGCTTACATGTAGAAACTCCTGGTCTAACTCAGATGTACGTACCTGTCATGTAATATGGACAATAAAGGCAGGTGCGCATGAGCAAGTGAAATATGAATGAGGTTACTTCTGCTCCAAGAAAAGCACAAACCTCCATGAAGACAACCATTAGAGCTATATGTGGGTAAAATGTTGTCCTGTTTCCTGTTTTTGAGTGTTTCCCCGTAGTACACTGAGTCTAATATTAGTGCAGGGGAGACCTACAGTATGATAAAACTTTAAAATGCGTTTGACTTCCATCTGTCAGTGAGCCTTGGTGTACAGTTTGCAGCCCCGTAAAAAGGGAAGTTTTGCAACAAACTCAGCTGCCTCTGGCCCATTTAAAACTTCTATTCTGGGGTGCATTGCCTCTCAGAAAGGCCGGGAATAGCACCTTAAAGCTGTAGTGGGCCTGTGTAGCTCAGTGTGTAAAGGATGGCACCGACGGGATGACAGTGTTAGGGGCGGATTTCCATGTGTGTGGATTCAGGCGTTTTGGATAGGAGCGCCCACGAAATGGCATGGCATATGGAGTGGCACTGTAAATGTAAAGCTGGCGTATAAAGTGATGCATCATCAATAAGTCAGCAATGCACTCGAAGCAGCAATTATGCGGTAAACTACCAGACCTGCAAAACTAAATCTCTCATATAGTGCCTTATAGATAGGTAGATAGATAGATAGATAGATAGATAGATAGAGAGAGAGAGAGAGAGAGAGATAGATAGACAGACACACAGATAGATAGATAGATAATAAACTTTATTTATATAGCACTTTTCTTAACAATGTTACAAAGTGCTTTACCAAAGAAAATAAAACCAGACAAGGCAGATAAAATGAGAATAAGGCCAAAGGGCTTGAGCACCAAGGAAGTAAGGACAATAAAATGAATAAGATCAAATAAATAGAAGCAGTAGAAACAGTATAAAATAAAAACATACATCAAACATTTCCAAAGGCTTTCACAAAAAGAAAAGTTTTAAGTAGAGATTTAAAAGAAGCTAGATAGATAGATAGATAGATAGATAGATAGATAGATAGATAGATAATGTGAAAATAGAAGTGATAAAATGAGGTAAAGAGACAAAGAAACTGGTCTTGAGGTGATGCTGTTTATGCATCTGCATGGCTTCATGTTTTTCTTTGTGTCAGCAGCCTATGATCTATGCTTCCCACAAGACATTATTGCTTTCCGAGAAAAAAAATGTAAATTCAATCACGGCCTTCCCCCATTTAGCCTGCAAGCCCAGCGTCGAGACTTGACTGTTACCTTCGTAATCTCCTTTGTTGCCGGGGCGGATCTGCTGCGGGGCCGAGCCGGTTACCGCTCCCCAGGGAGCCGCTGTCGGGATCAGGGAGCCATCAATAAGCAAACCAGTGGATCAATGGTCACCAAGCCAACCTCTCTATCCTCATCCAGTGCGTGTGGGAGGTCTAACTCTTCGCCCTCTCAACGAAAAAGATCAGAGATTTACAGGGTGATTTGGGGTTGGCAGGCCATGAAATGGAGAGAAATTTAAGGAAGGAAGGAAGGAAGGATGGGAAGGAACAAACAAACAAATGAACGAACGAACGAGGGAAAGAGGGAAAGACTGAACAAACAAAGGAATGAATTTACAGTGTAAGGGCTACCAAAGAACACAATCAAGTAAAATTATGTGACGACAGTTGGGTAACACAGCACAGTTTGGACCTTAATTTACAGCGTATGCCCAAATTACTTTCACTGAACAGTATAATGGGAGAAAAACGGCCTCCATCTCTACGGGATTTGATATAACATGACTAGTTTTATGAGTTCAAATCCCAGGGTTTTACTGCATGGAGCGAGAGGGAGTTATATTTCACCGGCTGCTACGGAGCGGTCTTCATATTTGATAACGGTGTTTAATGGGTTTAAATCCCTGGGCTGCAGGCGGTGGCAGGAGGACCATTTCTCTCCTCGCAGCTCCTGATGGAGTTCCCGTGCTTTATGTCCACTGATGGATATTGCCATCAAACTTTCATTGGCTCTGAATTTATTTTTTCTCCTCCTCCATCTTTTTTAAGCCGGACCTGTGAAAGCAGCATGTCTCCTCTACTTATCTGGCATCTATCTCTTCCTGAAGAATAAAGACTGGTATTGGCAGTAACCTCATAGTCATTGTTTTGTTTTTTGTTTGTTTTTTTTGTATTTCATGTATTCTGGTGCTCCACTTTTCTCCACCTATTCTGTCTTTGCTAAATCTGATGTAAACAAAGGACTCCTCAGGCCAACAACAGTGCGTGCGGTAACAGGAGCCTTTTCCATTACTTTGGTCCCTGCTGGATGCTGGGTGGGGGTTGGGATGGTGACTGAATGTATGGATTGAGGCGTTGGAAGCACAAGCAACAATGGTGTCGAGAAAAATATGTTGCAGATGGTGCCGAATGTTTGTATAATATATGATTAGGAAGAAGAGAAGAGAAAAGAAAAGAAAAAATACATTGCAGATTCACCACCAAATGTATAGTATCCAATATGATTAGGGAGAAGAGAAAAGAAGAGAAGAGAAGAGAAAAGAAAAAATACATTGCAGATTCACCACCAAATGTTTGTATAGTATCCAATATGATTAGCGAGAAGAGAAGAGAAGAGCAGAGGAGAGAAGAGAGGAGGAGAGAAGGGAAGAGAAGAGCAGAGGAGAGAAGAGAAGAGAGGAGGAGAGAAGGGAAGAGAAGAGAAGAGAAGAGAAACAATGAAAACAATGAAAACTAGAAAGGCACTCGGAGAGCGCAGACCCCCGCCAAGGTTCGTGCTATTATTGCTTGTTCGTGAGTCGGATCTGGATCCGCTCCAAAATGTAATGGGTTCTTCCTTGGCCCATGCTACACCCTTCCACAAAGTTTCATGAAAATCGGGCCAATAGTTTTTCCGTAATCCTGCTAACAGACAAACAAACAGACAAACAAACAAACGGCACCAAAAACACAACCTCCTTGGAGGAGGGAACAATATGTTATATCCTTCTGGGAATCCATATGTACCTTGCTCAACACCATAACTCTCAATTTCCTTGACAATTCTTGGTTAGTTGGAGTATTTAGTCAGCGTATCAATCATTGGAGGAGATGGGAAAGGGGGGAGCTGGTCGATGAAACGGGCTCTACACTCTGGAGCCTTGCTGAATTATGTTACTCAACTGGAAGATCCCTAAAGACAGATTGATTTCTGCATGGCTCAGCTAATTGCCAAACTATGTGCCAAATATTTTGTATACATTACCCCGCAGCTGCTCAGCAACACATTAACACTAGATTGATGGCATCAATATTTTACTTTCCGAGCCCAATTCCTCAAGTTGCCTTGGGTTAAGAGAACGCTGACAAGTCCCCGTGCAACAGGAGAGCTGGGTTTAGTAGCAAATCCCCGACCCACTTAGAATAAAAAATCATTAGGCTATTAATTGCGGCGCGGTTTCCCTGCAGAGCCTGGGTGGTTTTGCACGGGAGAGGTGGAGAGCGGCGGAGCACGTGGAAACCTTGAATCTCTCACATGTCTCTTCAGCCGGCCCACACACACAATCACAATTACACTTGGTCTAGTGTCGCTCTTCATTAGCAATGCAGCAGCAGCGCATTGTCTGCTTGTTGTGTGGAAATTCACAATGACTTTGGCCTTGGCCCCACGCACAAGAGAGGCAGCGCGTACCATGCAGAGAGAAGTAATCATCAAGCACACACAAAGGAGCACTTGCATTAAAGCTGCAGTTTCTCTGCTTTGGCCTTCATGTTTTCACTGACAACATGGCACCATGAGGCAAAGAGCCAAGTCCAACTCAGCGGCTAGGAAACACATTATTACAGCATTCCTCTTGCCCTCTTTGCCTGCATGAACTTGCAATATTCAAAACACAGCATGCAAAAGAGATGAACAAACAATCAACCAGGCAACAACACAATTTCTCATCCACTCTGTGATTTCGCTGGATCAATAAAATGGTTCTCTGCTGCACAATCAATATTCCTGCGTGTCCTGATAACGAGCATTACTAATTTGTTTGGAAAGGGATTATGGCATTTTCCCTCACCGTGAATCATACGGTATTACAGGGTGAGGAAACAAGAGAGTGAATGTGAACTTGTATTTTTGCATCAGAGCAGCATAGTGAAAAGATTAGAAAAGCGGATTTGTGATCAGAAGGTCACTTGTCCAAAGACTGCAGGGAAAAATCGAATAGGCAAAGAGAATTAGAAATGGTTTGAGAAATGAGGAAAGTTATCATCAAGGTTCACATCATTACAGTAATCTGACTTCTCCCATTCTCACATCTAGAAATTTAAATCTTCTCCGTTTGCTGTGCTGATTGCAGGTGTTTGCTAGAACTTCTGTCCTTATACATCACAAGCTGTAAATCATTTAGCCTTTACCCTGTATGATTCTCATCCATCTGTGGATGGTGAGGTTTTTGACCAATAGGAGAATCTATGATTCGTGTCTGCCTTAGGCAGTGAGATCTGACGTAAATATCAGATCAAGAGTAGAATCAGGAAGGACAGGGGAAAAGAAAACTACAGAAAAACATATGGGTTCACTCACAATGTGCATCTGAAAGTGGGAGTATTTGTTGTGTTCTTTTATCTTTCTATTTCATTTCATTTGAACTGCACTAGTTTACTTTTTAAGTCTTTTATCTTTTGTATCTCTTGTCTGTACTTTTGCACTTTTTAATTGTAAATCTTTTACCTTTACTGTATTTTTATCACTCTGTAAAACACTTTGAATTGCCCCAGTGTATGAAATGTGCTATACAAATAAAGCTGCCTTGCCTTGCCTAGTCTCTTCACTATAAATTTAGACACTGCATTTTACCTAGGCCAGGTTTGTGAAACCTCTGTAATATGAAGACACTCCCCTTCCCTTCCCACTTCACATCCACCTTTTCGCATCTTTCAGAATAATGCACTGGGAAGGAGAAAGCGGCTCAAACTTGAGAGGAAAATTACACTTTAATAACTCAAGGAAAAACATCTCAACCTCGCATTTGCTGCCGTCAATTCTGGCGCAGACTGACAGTTAAAAAATAATAAATATGCGACATTATTGTGCCCACTATTTCCCTCAAGGCCTAATTTACTAATATTGCATCATGAAAATGCATTTCCCAGGTCAGAGTGAAGGGCACAGATGGCACTGAATCCATAAACACAAGTTCACGGGGGTTACAGGAGATGCTGCGGGGAAGAGATGTCAGGAAGTCAGCAGTGTAACTTTGGGCTTTCGTCACCCAAGGTGCCCGTTCTGCTGCAGAGAACCATACTAGCAGATGGTGATAATATGAGAGTTGTTGCATAAGGAAGTGTTACCCAAGGCTGACGTATGAGTAAGCCTTCGCAAGTTTGATTAAATAGTTCCCGAAGGTCGTGTTAAGCTACGAAGTTTGTCAGCTGCACATAGATCTAGATAGATAGATAGATAGATAGATAGATAGATAGTAGGGATGGGACGATATGCTTATCTCATGATACGATTCAATACGTGAGATGGGGTTCACAATTCGATACAACAGCGATACAATGTAATAAATAAAAGTTCAATGATAACAACAAAGTATGACTGTGCAGAATTATGTTTATTTCTGAGACACAAATCTTTCTAGCAATTAGCGATTGGCTGGCTAGAATGTAAACAACAATTTAAAAATGTCATGTACAACTACAGAAAATATCACGATTTATTTTTCTGCCCCACGATTTCGATGTATCGTCCCATCCCTAATAGATAGATAGATAGGTGGATTGATGGATGGATAAATAGAGAGATAGATAGATAGATAGATAGTGCAGTGTTACTCTGCACCAACAGCACCAAGACAAACTGCTGATCATTTATTATACATGGAGAATAGAGTGATTTCGATTCTATTTCTTATGCTGATTTCAACACAAAAACTTCAAAGGTTTTTCGGAGAGTACCCTCAAGTAAACACATTTGCCTCGCTGTAATTTTGCACCCGATATAGCCGTCCATTCCACCCAATTACAGTAACTTCATCCTTTAAAGAGTTATAAAATAGCAACTTTTCCGTAACAAAAACACGAGGCGCTTCTATTCATAGCTTGACAATACCACCACACTGCGTCCCATGGAGATTCCCATCCAGCCTGAGCCGCGAGCCACGGTACCGCTGCAGTCTGTGTACAGTCTCTTCACACAGAAGGCTTTGGTGCTTCGGGTCCCCGGTGAGAGAGAGAGAGAGAGAAATTGTGGTTAGAAGAGTTAATAGACTCCGTGCAACACACAAAGGAGCCTTTCTACCTTATCGATGCAAGGGAAGACTCCAATAAACTACGTGAGCTCCGAGCAGGCCGGTTGAACTGTGAGGTGAATGCTGCTTTAACTATAACTTTCCCTCTGTTGTGTATGGGATCCAGCCATAAAACATAATGAATTGATGCAATGATGGGTTTATCGCCAGCAGACTGTCTGGAAATTTAAGCGTCAACTGCGATACTGTTGCACTGCCACAAGCCAATTAGTCAGCAGCTATTTGCATTCGTCCTTATGGTGCCTCTGCAGCAGTTATAGCAATCCAGGTCACCAAAATGGCAGCTTAATCATGGTGGGACTGAGGAGCATTACAGGAAGCGATCACTGAAAAAAAGGGAAGAGAAATCTGTGAAGATTTTTCCTCCAGAGCCGCCTGGTGTGTCGGCCCTGGCAGGAGGAGAGTGCTGGCAGTGAAACAAAAAGAAAAAAGACGAAATGGAGATTTAGCAGGATTGGCCGCGCGTCTGCTCCAAGGCAGCAAACAGGAAGGCGCAGAGTGCCCCCACACTGAGGAGATTACATAGAGAACAATGTCATCATGCTGGGGGCGTCAGCAAGCAGGCATCCAAAAATATCTGCTGGTCCTGTTATAAACATTTGCTTTGAATCAGCATTATACGTATTAGGTAAAATCCAGGAAAGTACTCATATTGGAATAGAAATAATGCCATTTCCTGGATGTTTTCATCCAGTCTTACCATGAGTGCATACATTCTTCAAACCCCTAACACCTTGGCAGTGTTACAGTGGCTCCCCACTGAGCAATACAAGACCACTATTTGAGGTTTTCATGTGACTATCATCCACAGCAGTGATTCTCAACCTTTCTCATATCAATGACCCCTAATTTAGTACACATTAGACCCCCATTTGATGAGATTTTGTCTCTGGGACCCAAATCTGGGAATATTTGTATTGCTAGATATGATTTTGTCCAGAATTCTGTGACTATCTATATTGTAGGAAGAGAGATGACAGTGAAACTATGATCAAAACAGTTCTACATTTTCTAATTGTGTTAACTTCTTGTTAAAGAGATAATGGTGAAGTTTTACAATTCATCAATTTGCTGGGGACCCCCTGGAACCCAACTCAAGGACCATTGGTGGTCCCCGGACCCCACGTTGAGAACCACTGATCTACAGCATGTATATCTTTACATGAGAACCATGATGGAAATGAATCTTTGGCTCAACAGTGACATCCTCTATGATTTATGCTTATTTAAACTCATCAAATGAAATCAAGTAGTTTATGTTGTCTAGGTGGGGAAATGAATGTACAGATGAAATGATGAAATCTTGTCATGTTTCTATTGTGAAAACATTGTCATCATCACACTTGGCATTGGATGTGTTGCCAACCAGACATCCAAAATGTATTGTCCATTTGTACAATTTGCTTATTACTCTTGCTACGACCATTTGCTTTGAATCAACATTATTATCAGTCTTCATGAGATTATTCACATTTCTGCTGTGATGTGTTCATTAGCTTCACCAACTAAGTTTTCATGCTCAGGACACATTGTCAATCTAGGATAGCCTACTGAATGCCTGAAAGACTATAATCAGTCTTGCACCTTACCTTTATTAGACAAAGACACAATAATGTTTTCTTTCCATTTCAAAACTGCTATACAGAATATGTAAATGCAATCAGACTGAGTGCCCTTAAATTGCCCCCTTTGGGTCTGAGAAAAAAGACATTCTGTTAAATGGGATTACTTTGTTTAATTTCCCTATCAAGAGCCTCCCTGCTGAAGACTAAAAGGGGAGCGCACGTTGCCATGGATGCTTCAGAAATGTCTGTGGTATTTGACCGTATAGAAATGGAGAGCCGTGGATACCGAGCGCTCCACAGCAGAAACACCCTTTTTTTTTTTACAACGAGGGCACCAGAGGGCTGCTGCTTTCTCTTATCTCACAAGGTGTTCCTTCTTCCTTCTCAGGTTTTAATTTTCTGTCCGGAGGGATTCTCCTTGCTGCTCCAGCAGCTGAGATGAGAAACCTAACAGACAAAATCCTAGAAGTTTAAACTGGGCAACAAATATGCAAAGCCCTGTGTGTTTTTATGCAGATCCTTTGACAAGCTTAGGATAGTCTTTTCTGTCAGCCATCAGACAACCTGGAGCCAAAACTAAATATCCATATCCATGACAGAGCATGTTATAAAAATATATTTTCCATGTTGTTTGTCTTCATCAAAGCTAGGGCCTGGGTGCTGTTAGCTCTGCATAATCACATTTTATTCATTTATTCCTAACCACATCCTACATTGGTATGCAAAGAACAGTATCTTTTCCTTCTAACATAATTCCCTCATCAGTTCAATTGGTCTTACATGTTTGTTATCTAATCAGTGTCAAGGTATCTGTTGTTCAGTATCTAACAGTAGTTTACTCCCAGAGAAGCTCATTTACGGACCTGCAGTCACTGACAGTTGTATTATCCAATGGCTGATGCGGATTTCCCGGAATCTGCTGATGCTGTTTGCCTATTGGTGAAGAGTGCGTGGTATCGGTTAGTCTGCCTCCTCGGTGCTGATGCCTTTCCTCTCGTCAAGGTTGCACTTGCATTCGCGGTTGGACGCGAGTGGAGCGCTGTTTACGCACACACAGGAGCCCCATCGTACGCGGCTGCTGTAACTTCTACTGTTTATATTCACACGCCGGAGAGGAATCTCTCACCGAAGAGGAACAGCCATGGATGAAATGGAGGAAGAGTTGAAATGCCCTGTTTGTGGGTCTTTTTTCCGGGAGCCCATCATACTGCCTTGCTCCCACAACATTTGCCTGGCTTGTGCTCGGAATATCCTTGTGCAGACCCCCGACGCCGAATCTCCACAGAGCAGCCGAGCCTCCGGGTCCGGGGTCTCCGATTATGATTATCTCGACTTGGATAAAATGAGTTTGTACAGTGAGGCGGACAGTGGCTACGGTTCCTATGGGGGCTTCGTTAGTGCTCCGACCACCCCTTGCCAAAAATCGCCTAACGGGGTGCGGGTTTTCCCCCCGGCCGTCCCTCAGCCTCCGCCGCAGCACCATCTATTACAACAACCCGGCTCCTTACCGCCTATTCCCCGCAACTCCTGCATCACTTGCCCGCAGTGTCACCGCAGCCTTATCTTGGACGACCGGGGGCTCCGCGGTTTCCCCAAGAACCGGGTGCTGGAAGGGGTTGTCGACAGGTATCAGCAAAGCAAAGCGGCCGCGCTCAAATGCCAGCTGTGCGAGAAGAGTCCGAAGGAGGCCACCGTGATGTGCGAGCAGTGCGACGTCTTCTACTGCGACCCGTGCCGCCTGAGGTGCCATCCTCCCCGCGGTCCTCTCGCCAAGCACCGCCTGGTCCCCCCGGCGCAGGGACGGATAAGTCGCCGCGCCAGTCCCCGCAAAATTTCCACTTGCACAGAGCACGAACTGGAGAATCTAAGCATGTACTGTGTACAGTGTAAGATGCCCGTGTGTTATCAGTGTTTGGAAGAAGGCAAACACGGCACACATGAAGTCAAAGCTCTAGGCGCAATGTGGAAACTGCACAAGGTACGTGCGTAAAACGGTTCTGTTGCGCAAAATGTATGTTGTCTGTGTAGGCCCTTTTATATGATATGATTTATCATCTACTGATATGATTTAGCATCTGCTGAGTTGAGCAACAAGTAAGCCTTGCTAATCATTAGTACAATTTCGTCAACTCCGCTATGCTCTATCTGGGCTCGGGGAATGTTTATTTCTGTCACTTTGGATTTTATTGAATGGTTTACAATCTACATACTATGTGTAGAAAATCCCCCCCAACACACATCGCCAGCTCATATTTCAGTCAACTTCATTAGTCAAGGCAAAGAGAAGAAAATGCGCACGTTTCAGCGCTGGAGGAGCGCTGTCTTCGGTGCGCAAAGCTGTCAGGCGGTGACTGTAGTTGAAATTCAGTTCACGAGTGGACAACCAGCCTTTATCAACAGAAAACTGCAGCGGCGAACTGAGTTACATCTGCCACATTATACTCTCTGTACTTGAAAGGGTTTGACTTTAAATGATAAACACAGAGGATGTCAGCTATGGCATGTGGCAACAGCATGAAATCAACTTCAGACCATTTGTCTAACTGCTGTCTGCTGCCAAACAGAAGCATCCTATTATGTTCCACTCCCTTCTGTGCTATGGCAGCTCACAGGCGCCCCACAGACCATCAGGCATGGCTAATATTGGCTGTATGCTTTAACAAGCATCAGCAGTGCCACGCAGATGTAGGACTTTTGCGGCAGAGTCTGATGCTATTTTGGAAGCTGGGTTGTTGTGGGCAGGGGAGGCACCGAGCGAGCAACATTACCCAGAGGAGTTTATCTACACCTCTGCACCAGCAAGCCTCACCTCCACACTCCAGCTTCCAGTGGAGAGGGAGGATCTGCAGGAGCTAGATATAGAAACCCTCTACAGCCAATATTCACTCACTCACTCCCACACAGATAGGGAGAGTTATGTGTGGTGCTGGCTGGTGTCTCCTCCTGTTGCCATGGCATGACAAACTCAAAATTCATACATTCATTATGGTGAATTTCTGCACAGATGGACTCTCTTTCTCTCTGTATCTCTCTCTCTTTCTGTCATGTTTTCTCTCTCTTTCTCTTGCTCCTACTGTACCCACCACTCCCTCTCTCCCTCTCCATCTCTCTCCCACAAACACACACACACACACACACACACTTGCTGCCACCACTACCTCCATTACCACAGGAGTAGATGACTTGTCCTGGTTATTTGCAGTCAGAAGTGGTTTTTATATGTCTAAAAAGATACATTAAATAGACTTCCAGCCCATCTATCTCTTTTTCCAACCATAAGCATAGATAGTGATGATAGTGGCGCCTCCTCAGAGCACGGGGCAATCGAAAAAAAATTGATGGAAAAATCAGAGGGGGGTGAATATTTCGCTCACATCAAATTGCCACTACTTGGAAAGTTGATGACTTTTTTTCTGCTTCATCTTTATTGGATCCAAAATGGAAAAAAGAGGTGAGATAGGCCTATTTTTAGAAACCAATTGGCGGGTCCAGGAATATTGATGACAAACAATATCCAGCCGAGCGTCCCGTCCGTCCTGCTTTTGGTTTCCATGGCACCTGTTTATTCCTGACCTGTCATCTGAAGTTGTTGCCCACAGAGCCGGAACAGATGGCCGAGAGCCTTCGGAGCTGGGCAGCTTTCAGAGCTTTGGGGCATTCCTCACTGAGCTGTGTGTGGGGGAAAGATGAGACGCTGTTCTGTATCTCGCAGATACAGCGCCTCAAGTGTCACATGTGCTCACGCATAGAGCTGCAGGCGATAATCCAATATTATCGTTCATCGTGTTTCAGTGGGATCATATTGTGATGATATCGTGAGTTTGGGATATCATGACACAACTGACACAAGTTTTGTTTGACATCACAGCTAACATCATTTGGTTCAATGGAATGAACATATTTGATTATTTAACATGATTTTGTGAGCCATATCGTGATATATATCAATATCGAAAAATGCCCTTATGATTAGGCTATCTTGATATTGATTTCAACCATATCGCCCCCACTTATGCATATACATATGCACACACATATGCATGCTCGCACACATGCACATAGGCTACTGTATCTAGTGTACACACACATGCACTACACATATAGACACACTAGAGCTGCTGAGATTAGTTGTCAACTATTAAATTAATCGCCAACTATTTTGATAATCGATGAATCGGTTTGAGTAATTTTTTAAGAAAGATAAGGCAAAATTCTCTGATTCCAGCTTCTAAAATGTGAATATTTTCTGGTTTCTTTACTCCTCTGTGACAGTAAACTGAATATCTTTGGGTTGTGGACAAAACAAGACATTTGAGGACGTCATCTTGGGCTTTGGGAAACACTGATCCACATTTTTCACCATTTTCTGACATTTTACAGACCAAACAACTAATTCGATTAATCGAGAAAATAATCAACAGATTAATCGACAATGAAAATAATCGTTAGTTGCAGCCCTACGACACACACTAAAGTTGTAGCTAGCCTATATGTTTTTGGTGAAATCTGTAACCACAGAACTTGAATGGATAGAACAGTCATTCCCATTCAAATTAACGTTCCTGGATGGTCAGAGCAGCGGCCATTTTTCTGTGTACTGTGTGGCTAGTTTCTGTATACTGACTTTACAGCAAGGGAAGACGTTTTGCAGCAAGAACCAAAGAAGCTTCTCTGTCTCCTTGCTGCCATGGATTGCTAACATGCTAATGTTGACTAGAAGAGCTAGAGAGAGGAGTGCAGTCTTTGATAAAGCTGCGTTAACCTTGTCACTAACATTAACTTTCAGTTGAGTTTTGACAGTTTGCTAACAGACTCATCTGCACAGTTCTCAAGCAAGTGTGACAGACTTTACGGCCTTAATGCCCAGATTGCGTTGTCACCATAGCAACTAACACCTAAATTCCATAATCGCCATTTTATGCTGTAGGACAAACAGTGGAAAGACTGTTCTATCCATTCAAGCTCTGTGTTTGTTATTGTGTCAGCTCTCTCAGTGCTTGCATGTCCTTGCATTTCCATAAAGACACTGCACACTTTGTCAGTTGTGTTGGTCTTCCTGTCACAGTGACAGCTAATAGTCATCTGTCCATTGTCCGGCCCAAGCATCCCCAAGGCCCGAGGCTTCGCCATATGCACAACCATCCAATATTCAAATATGTTCTGTCTCTGCTGCCTCTCTCTGTCATTCACTCACTCATAAAAACACAAATGTACACACACACACACACATACACATACCTGGGCTGAAAAACCATTTCTATCGCTCTTCTCTTCCCCAAACTGATCTTAGCGAGGCGTGTTTGCGCTCTGTCCTTTTGAGATTGGGGTGCTGCACTTTCAACAGCATTGTTTATGCATGATGTATTAAAATCAGAGATGGAGTGGATGAACTTTGTTTCTTAATGACATGTTTTAATGCCAGACCTGCAGTCTTTTCTGTTGAGGGGGTGAAAATAAGGTTGTGAACTTTCTTCGGTATTGTCTCTTCTATTTTCCAACTGGGTTTTTTTCCCCTGAGGTTTTTAATCTGTTAGATCGTCATCTTGGTACGCTGGGAAATAGCGCGCTCTCTATCTTTGTGGAACATTCTCTCTCATGGTGATATCATTGAACCACCTGCCGCCATAGCAACCAAATCCCCCTTGATGTTGTGCAGAGCAGAGGTCTAAGATATCGGACCCCACGAGGAATCCATCCCAGATGCTTTCCAGCATTCCCCCTTCTCTTTCTGCATGTGTGTGTGTATATATGTGTGTGTGTCTGTGCCCATGTGTGAGTGCACAACCGCGGCTCAGTGAGTTAGCGACTTTAATGTGTGCCCATGTGTGATAAAACGAATGCTGTTTCAGATCATTACTCCCGCTCTTCATGCTCGTTCTGTGACATTTGCTCACACGTCTTCCCGATTTCTCTGGTCGGCTCACAGGCAATAAACCGCCATGTCTTATCTCTCCCCCTAAGACTGCGTGACCGCGTCCAAACCACGATGGTAATCAATTTCATGTCTCCCAAGTCAATTTCGGTCACAAAAGACGAGTCGAAGTTTAAGAGCGATGGTGTGACTTGCATTGGGCGCCTCGTCCCCACTCTTCTGCCTCCTCAGATTTGTGTCAAAAGGTTTTATGTGGTGACAGAATGTCTGTGTTAATCTCTGTAAATCTCATTAAAAGTGGAAGGCAGACTGTCAAAGCTCTCCATGGCGAGTGGTCCTTCGCTCTCCACGGATGTCACAAGAGGTCATGCGTGACTCCGAATGTTATCTAGGTCACAGTCTGTTGCCTGAGTTTGTTTTGCGCCAATTAAAGGTGATTAATCCGATAGAGGCTTAAGAACAAGTGGAGGAGTGGGTGTGCAGAAAATAAGTAGCAGATTGTAGCAGAAAATCAGTAATTTACTCTTTTGCCACGGGATGAGAGATAAATCATTCTGAGAGAGCACAAGAGATCTTAACCCAGACGACCCCGAAAATTTCCCTTTGAGCTTTTGCGCTCCAGCAGGAGAATGTTATTGAACTCGGTAATTTGGGGAATTTGGAGGAGGCTGGAGATTTTCCTTCCCCCAGCGCTCTCATGTGCTGCTCTTTCATGTCACCATGTGTTTGATCTCAGCCACCAAAAAACTAACCTCGCCATAAACAGACAGACGCCCCGCACTCCGCAGAGATACACCGAGTTAACACAGACGGCTGCTCGGCAAGCGCTCATCTAAGCCTGCCCTAAAAACCCGGCTAATGAGGACAGACAGAGCAGGTACCGGGGCGAATGCCGGAGCCCTGTCTCGACCCGGGGCCTGTATTGTCAGCAGCGGCGCGGTACGGGGGCTTCGGGTTGATTCGTTGTGAGATGAGGCACAGGCGAAAGCTCGCTTGAGCCCTGTCTGAGCTCAGTAGGAATGAAAGAAAAGCCTTGAAAAGTCAGACGCTGTCGGCAGGATCCCTGTCCGTCTCCCCTCCTTTTCCCCCCCTGCCTGCTGAGAGTAATGGGATTGACTGTCAGTCTGGATCCATTGTATCCACAGCCTCTCCCACTGTGTGGCTGCACAATGCTCAGGACAAAGACCAGCAGGAAACTGTCCTATACATTACATACGTATATGGTAATTGAACTTCATTAGCAACATGGATGACAGCAGGCATCTTGAGCCACGTGTTAAAGCTCTATGTCATGACTTTTCTGTGGTAAAACATTCACTTTTAATTGCTATTAGTGTTGGAGTCGGCCAAACTCCAACGAAACAACGTAACATCATATCACACTGGTGGGAAATAGTGATGCGTTTTACATTCAGGAGCCATGTTGGTAGACGCTAATGCTAACTACCGTGGCCACGTTGGCATCGTAGCTATACTGTATGTTATCCTGTTAGCATTTGGGAGTAGTGTTCTACACCGACAGACAGTGTTTTATCCCAAGCATCTTACAGTATTGTGAGTGTTTACGTGATCAATAAGCACACGCATGTTTGTCGTCTGACATCATTTAAAATGTAACAGCAGTGAAATCGATAGGGATGGACGATTCCACATTTTCTGGAGTTGATTCCAACTCCTTGTAACAGAATTGATGGAATAGTTTCTAAATCAGTTCTGATTCCAAATGAAAATCAACACAAACATGTAAGTGTTAGCCCCTCCCCACCCCCCTCCCCACCTGTTGTGAAATGGATCAGACCAAGGCAATTGAACACAGAGGGCCAGAATTAATCAAAATTAATTTGTGTAAATTAAACAGTTTCTTCGATTCCAGATTGTGGAGTCGAGATTGCAACGGGAGTCGATTCAGTTTATTAGAAGAATTGATTCTCATAAATGACGCGATTGAATCGAGAATCGATTCTTTTGGAGTTGACTCTCCATCCCCAAAAATCAACAGAGTGCAGTTGCGACCAGAGGAGCCGCTGAGGTGCCAAGTTATCACATAGAGCTTTAAAAAACCAATGCCTCGCCTTGTGAGCAGAGACATTCGCCCTGTTGAGTCCTGTATAGTTTATGACGAATCAATAGAAGCCCGGTGGCCTGCAGTGACACCATGGACTAAATCTTAAGCACGTCCTCTTGGCTGTAAGTGATTCTGCGCACATAAAAGACACAGACACTTGATTGTTGGAGATAGCAGACAGCGATTCAGCGATAGGAGATGAGATGGAGGACAAAGGCGGAGCCGAGGTCTACAGAGAATGAAATTTCACAGCGGGGGGTTTGGATGTCTCCAAGCCACTTAGATTGATACCGCTCCATTACAGGCGGTGATATTTACCCCTCCAGCTGCCATGTAAAGAGATTAGCTGTGTAAATGCTAATGAAAGGGGGGAGATAAAGAACAGGGAAAATGAGAGCGATAGAATGACCCAGAATGCCCGAAGAGGGGAGACATGAAAGGAGAAGAAGGAAGTGAAAGAGAGGTAGAGCGATGCAAAATGCCTCATCGCAAGTTTGACGAGGCATTTATGGGAGAATATTTCATGTCCACTCAGAAAACACACTGGCAAATGCCCTGAGGGTATTTTTGTTATGACATATTTTGTGTATAATTTTGTTGGGGCGGAAAAGCCAAACCAGCTGAATATTTCAACTTGCTCCAGGCGAGGAACCGGAGAGAGATAAATGCCACAAAACTCCACCGTGCCAATTTTCCTTTGTGGCCGACTGGGAAGAAACAAAAAGTTTCTCTTGTACATAAAACGAGTCCCCACGAAAAACAAGTTGTCAAATTTTAAACAGCTTTGCTTCATTTTTAAAGCAGAATAATTTATTGCGCTCCATTACACGGGGCTGCCCTAGCACAGTTTAGATGTAAAACGAGGACAGTGGTTGCGTAAGAAAATGAGCTCAACCTGAAATATGGGTAGCAGATGCTGAAGGCAGGTTAAAGCCTGCAGTGACCCTGTTTTCATCACTGCCATCATCATCATCATCATCTTAATCATCATGTTACAACCTTCGACTTAAGAGTGTCGGTGAGGGATCATCACCTGTGTGTGTGTGTGTCTTCATCTCAGGCAGAGGCACTGTTGTAATTAAGCTCGTCTCCAGTGTGTGCAGGGACTCCTGTCTGCAGCTCAGTGTGTCACCGCCTTACAGGAGCCGTCGTCCTCATGGCAACCAAGGTCCTCTGCAGCAAAAAAAAAAACAAGCACATTGGAGCTTTATGGGTCTTTGACATCGCCTCTTGCCACTTGGCACAGCAGCAACAACTCCTGACTAGGTGCTTGGGGAAGTTGGAGTAGCTTGAACAAAAATGGCAGCGTTTTAAAGAAGCCGGGAGATGAGCTACTCCTAGCTCATTATCTTGTTAGTGTTGTATGTGTCTAACATTAATATAACATCTACAATATCACATCTAATGGTTATAGATCACTAATCCCCACTGTGTTTTTAAACATCTGGTAGCCTGTGCCCACTTGATTAGAAACATGCTTCCAGGAGAGAGCTTTTCTACAAATTAAGGTCCCTGTAATTTCAGAATTATGTTGTATAATTCAGAAAATTGTGACATTGACACAATCAGTTTTTCATCCATTTTGTTTTTGGCTACTTCCCTTGTTTCTATTGGACACACACAGGTTTTATCACAAACTTTAGGTTGAACTTTGGGTGCAAGGGCGCCGAGCTGGACGCAGTGCATAAATTATGGAAATAATGGGTTTTAGAGCGCAGGAGCGGTGGAGTTATTGTGGACTTTTTATGTGAAATACAAACATTTCTCAGAGGCAGAAATAATCATTGGTTTAAGTTAAACCTCAGTGAAAAGATACATTTTTGGAGCGCAAGTTGGCTAACTGGCAAACTTAGAATGGCAAAGAAGGAACTTTAAAAGATATAACTAAAAAATATGAATGACTTTTTATTCATTTATTTATAACCATGGGCATTGGTCCATGTCAGACAGGGCTGATGAACTAATGATGCTGATCTAAAAAGTCCTACTTTTTGGTGGAATTGCACACAAACCAAAACATAAAGAGATTTTTCCATAGACATTAACAGTCAAAGACAGAGTAGAGTAGACGGAGTAGTTCTTTCTGAATATGAGAACAGGATTGTGGAAGTTGTGTGAAAATTCAAAGTTACTGTTAAATTTACTAAATAAGAGTAGATACTACTCAATAAACAACGGACATGATCTACAGAAAATGATTTTCTCATGTGCTGCACACCGTGACGTTTGACAGCACCCAGGTAGAGAGAGGAGCAAAGTGTCCGACTCCTGACTGACTGACCTGAATCGGCCCTTGTGGTTAAAAAACAGCTCCCTCCTCTCCTTAAGCGGGTTACTCTGATATCTACGCTCTATACCGACTTCATTTCACTCCCGGTGTGACCGAGTGTCGTTCATTCGGCACATTTAAAGTGGATCAGCAGATAGGCTACTCGATCGTCTGCGAAAGACACACCACCAATCCTCTCCGGCTAAAACCAGTGTTGACAGGAATAGATCACTTCTGGCCCAATTCCTGCTGTGCTGTCCCAGGTGTCTGTCAAATAAGGACTCTGTTTCTCGGATGTTTCTCGCTGTGGCGGTTTCAAAGCCCTCATTATTATCGGGGTTTCGACGCTTTTTTGTGTGGATAGTTAATGACTTCCTCTGCATTATTGATGATGGCAGATATAACAGATGAATAATGCACCAGCCACTTAGGTTGTGCTTGTGGAAGACGAGTTTGATGTGGGATCTTGTTGAACATGAAGGAATATCAATGCCCGTCTGTGAGTCTTGACTCTTCCAGCATGTTTGAAGATGTAAGAGCGTCATTTTGTAACAAGAGAAACAGAAAGGTTCCCCTAAACAGTAAATATCATCAAGTTGCCTACTTAATATTTCAAACTGTTCTCTTAGGACGACTGCAGTGTGTGTGTAAACAACCACAGCGTTTCATGTTACAGTCTCTGTTTACTGATTCTGTAGGGGAAAACAATCAGTAATCAGTACTGTAAAAAAAAATCCCACATTTATTTTCACTTTCTTTTAATTTTAGTGCTTTATGATCATGTTTTTCTTTGTTTTTGACCCTTCATCACGGCCAGGCTTACTACTGTGTGTACTCAATGCAGTGTGATGCAAAATTACTTGTCTAATGTGTGTACAGTGTCAATGCACACAGGCTTAAGTGAGTATAAAAAGATTTTGAAGTGACTGTTCAAACAACTTCAGAGAAAGTACTTAACCCTGAAGCACAAGAACTTAAAAGTTTCCCCGAAAGGTAACGTAGTTTTCTGAAAGTAGGTAATGGGAACTCAAAAGCTATCTTGGCTGTGGAAGTAATGTCCTCCAGAGTGCACGCTGAAACACTGGCATTTTGTAGATATAGTTTTTTTTTTTTAATTAGCTCGTAGAGGAGTAGTTTTCCTTGGCTGCGGCTTTAAGGGCTTAGCAGTGACATTACACACCTACCTCCTCCTGTCCCTGCACTACCCGCTTCCTATTGGGGGCTTTAATCCAAATTGGCTCTGACGCCTCTCTGACATCCGCGCTTTCCTGTGACAGATTGGCTTGTTCACTCGACTGCGGAGAGAAAATGAAACACGCAGAACGGCCCCGGAGCTGGCGGTGAATTATTCATGCCCCGCACGTGTTCCCACTCGGCTTAATTACTGAGATGATTAGTGCTCCCAAATAGCGGGGACATCCTAAGGCCCCCCCTCTGTGAAACCGAGATTGGAGCTCGTTCCACACATTCCAACATCCTCGTCGTCTCCACCCTAATGTTGCATGATGCTTTTATTTTGACTTTCCCTGAGCGAGATGTAGTTTATCCCTCGGGCCATTGTAAAGTCATATTGCATTAATGTAAGTGGAGAATTGTTATGCTGAAACTCAAAAAAAGCCTTTTTTTTTTCTCCCAGAGGATCCAGTATGTGTATCAAGCAGAACTAAGTTACAAGCCGATCCATCCTGCCATGACACTGAAGTCTATTACCCTTAAAAGAAATGAAAATGCAAATGCAAGTGTGATGAGATGTAAATATCATGCACGATAAGTCATTGCTAATAGTTCTCATCAATCATACTATGAAGTGATGGAAATCTCTTCATATTACACACCATTTTCACCCCTAGGTTTCTATGTAGACCTGAAACTGTGAAGCTATGGTCTCAATCCCATCATGCTCCTCCACCAATTTGCTGCCAAAGTCTGTCGTTCCATATGCCGACCTGCCGGCCATGGCACTGTCGTCTTTACCAAGCGGGCAGCACCCGTAAGCAGTGTAAAAATAAAACAGCCTCCACTTTCTTCACACATTTTGACCTGGTTTTGAGGCCTGTGCACTGCAGGCTTCCTAACAGACACTGCGGAAAAACGCCTCCAGACAATCAAGTGCTTTTCATTTCATCAGTTTGGCAGGGGGACTCTGCTCTGTCGCTGAACGCACACTGACTGTTAACAGGGCGAGGCGAGGCGAGCGCTCCCCGGACGTCCATCACTGTATCACAGGGAGACAGCCAAAGACAGAGGGAGGAAAATGAGAATCTGGGAGAGATAAAACAAACTCCAATCCAGGACGGCTGAGAGGGCAGCTGTGAGTGACCTGAGTGATATCTAGTGAAACCAGCAGAGCCTGGGAGAACGTTTTGAATGGCTCGAGTGTGATTGGCACGATCTTTAAACCATGGTGGCTGCTTAGTGATCCAGCTCAAATGGGACTGATTGATTTCAGAGACCCGGAATGAGACTCTGCTGAGGAATACTATCACAGAAAATGAGGCTGTCTTGAGGTGCCCTGATAGTTCAGTGGGCAACGGTGCGTACCGTCTACTTGTGACATTATGGGTTTGATTTGAACTCACAATTTAAGTTTAATGCCATCCTTTCTTTCCTTCCAATCCAAGAAATGTCCTTTCTTGGGATAGGTATACTCTCCAATAAAGCAGAAATGCCTTAAAATAGGAGAGAATTTTAAGTTAAATTGATTTGGCGCAGCAAATATACCCTTAGGATTTGGAATCAAGTCTGTATTACCATTAGTTTCATAGTTATGGCTAAAAAACATGAATTGTCTAATGGTGGAAATCCCAGATCACCACCAAAATCGAATCAATTGTTCCTTGGCCCAAAGCCAATCTGTCCACCAAATGTCATGGAAATCTGTTCAAAACTTTTTGAGACATCCTGCTGACAGACAAACAAACAAACTAACTAACACGGGCCAAAACATACACTTCATATCCATTCATCCATACTGCGGTCTCGGGGCGTTGGAATATGAGTCCCAAGTTAACAGAGAGGAAGTTTCCTGAAGCCCTCCACGATACTGGAAAGTTTACATTTTAGTCTTTGCTCAGCTGTTGCCCGGCTCAGACGGTCCCATGGCGCAGCAGAGTCACGTTAGCGGCAGCTGTCACGGTTTCCCAAACACCGAGGTCAAAGGCCCGTCGACCCCGCAGACAGATTCCCATTTGACCGGCTCACATCAGATGCCAGGAGCTGGGTTGACACAGAGGAGCGACGGGTTGTTTTCACAGGGTTTTTCACTATATCAGCTAGTTGCTGGTTTTCCGGAACTAAGGTTATTTTTCTGGCCAGATGAAGCCCGATCCCCCTCGTTTTCCGCCTCGGTCCTCCCAGAAGACAATAAGCTCCCCCACTTGGCGTCGGTCCAGTCCGCTCAACCGAACGCGGTTCCCAGAGGGTGAGGAGGTGGGGTCAGGCCGTGTCCTCTCCCTCCGTCACCTCCTCGTTCACACAGCCTTCACACGCTGCCTCTCTCCGCTCCCCGCTATCCAAACAGGAGCGTTTTGTGTGTCGCAGCGCTCATCTACAGCAATGGCATTTCCTGTTATGTGCACTGTGCTCAGCTCCTCACGCCTAGGGGGAATAACAGTCAAAACTAATAACAGTATGCAACAGTTAGGTGCTGTACGGCACATAAATCATATCAAGTTATTACCCAGAAATGATAAATGACAATGTCAATGTGTGTAGGAATGAGAATCAGTCTATATATCACCGCTGTGGGATGAAAACATCATATCTCCAAAATCTTTTCAGGAGCAAACAAAAGCAGCCATGTTAGTAGCTTGACCACCAGTTATGGTATTTATATATATTATTTTATTGTTTTTATTTCGTTACCTTTCATCTTTCTCTTTTTGTGAAGCACTTTGTAACTACGGTTTTGAAAGGTGCTACATAAATAAAGATTTACTTACTTACTTACTTACACCATGTATTTTTGAGTTTATCCAAAGGGGTTTGAAAGGGTTTTATAAGCTCAAGGATGGCAGAATTTCCTCAAACCATAGAGGAAGATGTAATCCTTCAATTGAATTACCTTGAATATGACTGGTATATCAGCCTGGGAAATCGTGCATCAAATGTAACTGTGTTGCTCTGAGTCCTTCTCATGCTTGGCTGTCTCTGTCTGTCTTTCCTGTTGATGTTAACAGCATCATTTGGGAAAAAAAAGCTCCCCTCTGTCCTTAAAAAGATACCCAAAGGAGTCCTTTATGGTTCAGATATAGCCATATATAGAGATCCCATTCCTTGCATGCTTGTTGCTTCCTGCTACCCTGTTGCTCCACTACGGACTTTAGATTAGTCTCATAATTAAATGAATGCAGAAAACAAGATTCAACAATTTCTCTTAGGTCTAAGGGTATTTGCCCATGCACAAACAAATAACTCTTGTTTTCTGCATTCATGTAATTAGAGTCTCATCTAAGCCCATGCTCCACCCCCATGAGGAATTGTTTGGAAAATCTTGATGTACTAATGCAGGAAAGGTGTAGGGTCGCATGAAGAAAGAAAACCCCTGTGTTGTACTGTACTGGACTGGAGTGGAAGTCGAGGTTTACTTTGATCCCACCATCTTATTCAAGTCATCGTCAATGCTAATAAGATTGATAGATTGAAATGGAAGAGAAAGAGGTGTTTGTATACTTGATATATACCTAATTTTAATTTAGCTTTTTTAAATCACTGTATTTGTATTTGATTTTCGTTCTTACTTATTATCCAGTCCCCTTTGCTGTGTCTTGTTTTGTTGATGTTTGCTATCGGTTGTTTGCTGCATTGTTTGGTCTGTTTTGTTGTGTTATCTTGTGTTATAGATGTATGTTTTATGAGCGCACTGCAGCAAATTGCAAGCAGCTGTCTAGTTGATGGGGCCATGAAGTAAAGTAAGAAGGTGAACTATCGACTGCGATGCTGCACTGTGTCTCTGATGTTCCCCCTCTGCTCCTGCCTCTGCAGGGTCAGCTGTCCCAGGCCCTCAACGGCCTGTCAGACCGAGCCACCGAGGCCAAGGAGTTCCTGGTTCAGCTGAGAAACATGGTGCAGCACATCCAGGTACTGTAACACACACACACACACACACACACACACACACAGACAACCATACTTTCCCCCGACTACATCCAGCCATAAAACCCCACATCCTAGTAGGACTGGGCAATATGTTTGAAATCAGTATCACGGTAATCATTTCTCTTTCAGTATCCATATATATCACAATATGGCTTACGTATGCAAAATCACATGTTAAATAATCAAATTGATGTTCATAGCATTGAACTGCATGGTGATGTTAGGTGTGATGCCAAACCAAAGTCTGAAATCTTCAAAAAATATTCCTTTTGTCAGAATTTTTAAAATAAAATTTGCGACATCACAATATCATCATGGTATGATTCCACTTAAAGATGATAGATAATATTGAATTATCGCCCAGCCCTATATCCTAATAATATTTCACTAATCTGCCTTGGCATCCTGTTACCCAACTGTCATTCCCCTCTCAGATCCATCAGATTCTTTCGTCTGTCATGATAAATCTTTGGTAATCCCTGGTTTAGACAGTGTTCATTGTGTACCCACAGTACGCTATATGACAGGTGGAAGATGACACTGTCTTGACACCCACATTGGGTTGAAACGTTGCACAAGTAAAGCTCACTGGGAGCGAGACTCAGAGTTATGGTTATTCTTTTTTCCTTTGTTCAGTATTGACTTTATTTGTCACCCTGTACCTGGGATCGAAGTCCTGTTTTGCGATGTGCATGCAGTATTTTCCAACACACCAAATGATAATCTCTAAAATGGCTGCCCAAGAATAAATTTGTCATGGAAATGAACATTGTGTCATGTGTAGGGCTGCAACTAACAATTATTTTCATTGTCAGTTCATCTATTGATTATTTTTAGATCAATCATTTAGTCTAACGCCCTTCACAAGTTACCAAAATAGCTTACTCTGACTGACCAGCAGCCAAAAACCTGCCAAAGTATTCATTTTATAATGATATGAAGCAGAGAAAAGCACGCATTTGTGAAGCTGTAACTAGCAAATGTTTGGTAGTTTTACTTGACTAATGACTAAAACGATTAATCGATTATCAAAACCAAATCGATTAATCAACCAATCGTTTCAGCACTAGTCATGTGTGGACAGACTGTCGGGATGTAGAGCACTTAAATCAGTGAATGCAAATTGATGCTTTGCCATAGTAACCTATCACGCATGGTACCAATGCTCATTTCCATAACAAATTTGAACAGAAGCCCTATGGAAATCCTCTTAGACATACAGTACCAGCCAGCATGTTGATGAGTGGTAATACCCTTTCTATTCATTCACGTTTGGTGGTATCATGCTTGATAGATGAACTGTGAGCTTTGCCAGGTTGCTATACAAGCGCCCATGGCCTGGCACAGATTGTATACTCCTGTATGCTGACAACCTGCTGCTGTGTGTGGAGACGAAGCTGTGGTCAGATTAATGGGGTGATTAGAGGAGGAAGTTGGAATTAGATGCCCTCGCTGATTGGTCTTCTCCTCACACAGCGGGCTGACGCTCCGGGGCGACCCTTAGAGACGTCAGGGTGGGGAACGCTGAAGGTGAGGTGGAGGAGAGGAGCGGGAGGGAGGAGGAGGAGGAGGAGGAGGAAGAGGAGTGGAAATTAGGGATGTGTGAAATGAGCAGGACAAGGCGTAATTGTATGTACATTACTCCATCAAACGGTAGTCCCGTGGTGTTGATACATCATGATGGTTTTTACCCACCCTCCTTGTCTGATGGCAAGCAATTGGAGAAGACGTGTGCAAATGCAGATGCATTTTTTCACGAAATACTTCTCGTTTCATTTGAGGGTGGATCGAATTCAAACAGCCTAAACAGCACTCTACTTCCAGGTGCTGCTGCTGCACTCTCTCACCTCCCTCATTTAGCCAACTGTCAGCCTTCCTCAGCATGGTCTTGCATGGCAGCCATTAGCGTGGTGCCTCCGTGTGTCAAACCATAGATTCCTAACACAAGTGACATGCCGTCTAACCGTAGATCTCATATTTTGCGTGTGTTTCAGTGTAAATCTCGCTTGTAAATTAGTGTTCTTCATTGACTTGGGGATGCTCCTTCAGTCGTTTTTGTCTGTTTCTCTCTGTTTGGTCTTGGACAAAGTCTGTCGATCCGCGTCATTTGGCTCTCAACCCGTAGTTCACTCTCTGTTTTCCTGTCTTTTCTTTTCTGTCCTGTCTTTTCTGTTTGTCTTTGAGTCACTTTACTCCTCGCCGGCGTTGTGATTTTCCCGCCTCTGTGTGTTTTGGGCCTGCAGGAGAACGGAGTGGAGTTTGAGGCCTGCTTGGTGGCGCAGTGCGATGCTCTCATCGACGCCCTGAACCGCCGCAAGGCCCAGCTGCTGGCCCGCGTCAACAAGGAGCACGAACACAAGCTGAAGGTGAGAGCGAGCGTGACCAGACCCGGCCCAGGGCCACTCACACACTGCAGAAACACCCATCTGAACATGTCACTTCATCTAGCATTGAGTCATAGAAATAGTATTTTTTTTAAAGGGGTAATCCACAAGATTCTTGGGTTGTTTTTTTTTTGTTTTGGCGACATCTTTGGGTCTAAGCGCTTATTTCTCTGCACTGCACTTCCCAGAGATCACCTGTCAATCAAACAGTGTGGGGGCGGAGCTTGGATTTTCTGTTGAACTGGGTACAGGTTGAATTACTATTGTGTTATATCAATCAGCGATAGAGCAGCAAAACAGAAATGTACTTGCCTCAAAATGTCATAGGTTATTACTTAGAAACAAGTGAAAAAAATCTGCCAACTGGGTGAGATTGTTTCCAATGAAATTTCACATTGTTTCTACTATTACCTCACCCTATTTGGAAGATTTTCACTTGTTTTCATGGAAAAAAAAAAAGAATTAAGACTCAATTCTAGATTAAACAACCGGTACAGATGGCCTTTTTTTTTGCAGCCGAGGTGATAGTAAAGATTCAGGGAGAGATTCACGAGAAATGAAAACCGATTCCAGTGATTTCAGAGGGCCACAGCACCACATTTTACTTCAAGCTGTTTGCAACACAATGAACGGGAGACCCAACCAAGAGATAGAGTCGACAGGAGAGGGGGAGGAAGGAGAGATACATTGTGCTGTACAGCATCCAATTTCACGCTTGGATGGTCTGTAGAATTAAGGTTTCACACACGTAGGTGGTTTGAGAAACACAGCCGGTGCATGGTTACATGTGAATACACTCACACACACACACACACGTACATACACACACATTCTCCTTTCCCTTCCTCCTTGTATGAAATCTTTAATGCAAAATCTGTTCTGTTAACGACGGTTGGGTGTTTAGTGAGGGGCGGAGAGGCGGCGGACAGGTTTCACACCTCCGAGGCAGAGGAATTTCAACACGGTCCGGTGCATCTGGTCCGGCCTGACAGCCAACAGAGCGGCGCCTCCGTGTGTCACTCACACATGATTCTCAATACAAGAAAGACGCATGATAGATCTCATATTCTCTGTGTGTTTTCGGTGTCGATCTCTCATGTGAATCTGTGTTCTTCATTTACGCCGAAACACTACTCCCCCCCCCCCCACACACACACACACACTTTTCCCTCGGAGTTAGCGATGCAAGAAAAATCACTCTATTTCCCTGTATTTTCCCATTCAGCGTACATTCCTCGAGGGGGACTACAGATCACTTTAGGTGTGGATATTTTGCTGCGCCTGGAGATGACTCTTGTTTCTTGAGTGCATCCCCTGTAATTGGAGCCCTTCTGACTGGGGCAGTCAATGGGATGCTTTCTGCTTCATTAGCGTCTGGCTCAGTGTCACAGGTCATACCGCCTGGCTAATTGAAAGCGACAAATTTCTATCCCTGGGCACGCTCGACGATCGTGTAGTCTTTTGTGTATTTTCCAGATGGGGCGTTTTGGATAGGAAGCATCGTTTTTATGAATCATTTGCATATGAAAAGCAGATTGTTGCGTAAAAAAAAAAAGAAAAAAGCCAGCTACGCATTTTGATGCACATCCAACGAAGACGCTGATGAAATGCCCTGATAATCCTGCTGATGCAGACACTTGAAGCTCACTCTGTGGTATATACGAGGAGAAGCTATGATCTGAGTAGAAAGCATAAAATAGAGTAGGATCGTTTTAAACGGAGGCCGCTGTAGCCAGGCAGAGTAGCTGGGCCGGCGCCTCCCAGAGAGCTGCCCTCCTCTGGTCCTCGCCGCTGACGCCAAAGCCTCGTCGCCATGGTGACCGGGGACGTGATGAGCTTGTTGTTTGAAGCTGCGGAGGCGAGAAGTACTCCTTAATAACATGAGTCAGGTTCATTTTTTCTTTTTTTTTCTCTCACCGCATCAGGAAGTGTGCCCCTTGTCGTCGTTTTGAAAGACGGAGGGGGGGCAGGAGGCAGTTTGTCACACCGAGCTGTTATGAAAGCGCTCCGTCTCACTTTTTAACGTCCCGCTTCACTCCCCCTCAGTCGCTCATTATTGCATCCATACGGTCGTGTGCTGCTGTTATTTAGCTTCCTGTAATGTAGAGCATTAAGTAGGATCAAACCTATACATACTGTCTCTTCTGGTTAGTCCCTCACACTGTATTTCATCTGGGAGACTGTAGCAGATTTATGCAAAGCGCTGATGAAGGATGCTGTTGAGAGCTGATTAGAGCGATACAAAGTGAATTGGAAACTAAGTCGGTCTGCGATGCTTCCCGCTCTCCCTGAGACGCATAGCTACACCTAGGAGGCTATTTTTATTTTCTGCTGTCTGTGTGGCTGTCCCGCTCCCTGTTGACTCCCCACCATCTGAGTCAGTGTCTCCCTCGCTCCAGGGGGGATCCTTCCTTTCCCCCGGGGGCCCATGGGTGCTACGTCAACCCCTCACGCTTTCGCTCACTGAAACGCGGGGAAGAGGTCGGACTCTACGGTGGCTGATGGATGAACCTTGGAAACATAAAGCGTGCTGGAGGCAAAATATCGAATGATTCATTCTCTCACAGTATTTTTTTTTTATTGCTGCAGCAGGATCTGCAGCAGAGACTGTTTATCATTATGTTACGGTAGGACAGACAGTGAAATGAGTATTGCTGAATCCAATATTGGGGTTTTATTCGCTAGGGGGTGCAGTGCAAGGATGGAAAGATCCTCTCTCTGAATATTTTTTTGCATCTGTTGTCTGGATGCTGTGATTTTGACCCCAACTCTTTTTACTATTGGTCGCTTGCTGATTCCTTCCTTTCAAGTCAAGTCAAAGTATATTTAAAGTGCAATATCATACCAAGGTGTCTCAGTACACTTTACAACAATGAAACAACATTTAAAGATCACAAGATAGTTAAATAATATATAACCACAATAATACAGTGCAACATTATGATTAAAACATAGAAAGATATGAGCTGGTTTGTAAGTTCTTCTGGAAAAGAGCTGCATAAATGCCAAACAGGCGAAAGTAAATGGAAATGTAAGAACTTTGGCGAAGGTTAAACCAAAAGTTGGGACGTCAATAGTGACCCTCTCTGGAAATGTTAAAAAGTGAGTTGGCTGTTTCGTGACGAGCAGCGTCTTGATCTGCTCTGACAACTGAATGTCAATGGAAGTGGCACTTGTCACTTTCCCTGACCGTCACTGCTCTGCGAAACATACAGAACAGAGCAGAAAGCAACTCTAATCCCCTTATTCATCTTCCTTTTCATCCTTTAACAGTTTCATTTAATCTGTTTCCTCTGCTCTCTCTTTTTCCCCTTTCCTTTCTTCTACCTGCCTCTTCTTCTCTCCTCTCCTTGTTTTCTCTCCTTAACTATCTTCCCTTGTTCTCTCCATCCATCCCACTTCCTCTCTGCTTTCCCTTCCTCTTTCTTCTTTACTCCCCATTTCTTCGCTTCCCACCTCTCTCCTTCCCTCTTCCACCAATGTGTTCTACCTTCCTCTCCCTCATTTCTCCCATTTAACTCCTCCTTTCTCTTCCCTTCTCCTTATAGTCTACCCGCCTTGGCATTTATATTATATGTCAGTCATCTTAATGCCCTTCCTTCATGTAAAACTGTTTTAGTCTACACTGTAAAAACTCATAGTTCAATTTAGTGAAATCAACTCATCTTTATCCATTAACACAATGTATATAGATGTGTTTGTCAATTTCAACTTAAAAGTGCTAGTTATGGGCTTCATGACTTAAAATCATGAGTTCACATCTTGTGACTTAAAATTACGAGTTGAAAGAACAGCTTATAAAGCATTCACTAAACTCAACACTGTTAGTTTATTAGCAGACTTCCCAGTATGCATTGTATTCGGTTTAACTCTCCAGAAACTCTTCCTTCTTTTGGTTTGAATGAAGTTGCAGGATAGAGACTTGTTATGTATGTATGTTTGGTGAATCATAGGTCAATTTCTGATTTAAAAAAAAACAAAACATGATAAAATCTACTATCTATCTTATATTAGGGTCCTGTGCCTGTGCTGCTAAAAAGAGACAGGTCAGGAGACTGCAGCCACAACACATTGTGATGCCAAGAGTGCTGCAGTGGCCTACTAATTACAGCAGGAACAGATAGAGGGAGGTGAAGAAATATCGGATATTGAATCATATCAACTTCAAATTGTGCTGTCAGGTTATTTATAAACTGTGGTTGCTAACCCAGAGTGGACGTTATAGCAGTTCCCCTGCATAACAAGAGTCGTAATGTGTTTTAATGAGTCTGTGTCCCACGGCGAGAGGATAAAATTCTCATCTGGGTCCTGGGATGAAGAAGTTGGCAAACCCCTACTGTGCCAAACTGGAAAAATCATCACTACAAAGGGCCACTTTTACTGTACGTCTCAGCACTCTGAGGGCCGGCCTGCTGCTTCTCGGCTATTGTTTTTTGCTTTCCCTGGTTTGGGATTGTTTTAGCCGTGCCGTTGAGCCGGTGTGACTCGGTGTGATGATGTGCTTAATCACCGTGACAACCACATATGTCTGAGAGGAGAGAGGACGAAGTTCGTTTCCCCGCTGCTGCAGAGACCGTGGCCCAGTTACACAGCTAGCTCTGCCCTCTACCACTGTCCTCCAGTGTGTTTTTGTGTGTGTGTCTCTCTCTCTCTCTCTCTCTCTCTTTCTCTGTGTCTCAATCCATTTCCCACACATGTCTCCTCAAGCTGCTGAATTCTCTCTGCTACCATCCCAGGTTAAACTGTCGGTCCCTCCCCCCGTGTTAAATTCAGATGAATGAATCCGCCGTGAATCGATTATCAAGTGATCATCCGGCACGGAGATATCGCCGGCAGCAGCCTCATATCTTATTCTCAAGCAGATTTCAGGCAAAGCGACTGGAATACTGAGAGAGACTGCAGAGCGCTCCGTCTCGAAGCTGTCTGGGTCGAGTGGGGAGATGGAGAGGAAATGAGAGAGAGAGAAAAAAAAGAAGAGGGAAAAGAGGAATGGAGGGTGATAAAAGAAAAGGGGAAAAGAGGAATGGAGTGAATAGAAGAGGGAAAAGAGGAAGGGAGGGAGTGAATAGAAGAGGGAAAAGAGGAATGGAGGGAGGCAAAAGTAGAGGGTAAAGAGGAATGGAAGGAGTGAATAGAAGAGGGAAAAGAGGAATGGAGGGAACGAAAAGAAGAGGGAAAAGAGGAATGGAAGGAGTGAAAAAGAAGAGGGAAATGAGGAATGGAAGGAGTGAATAGAACAGGGAAAAGAAAGTTAGGGAGTGAATAGAAGAGAGAAAAGAGGAATGGAGGGAGTGGAAAGAAGAGGGAAAAGAGGAATGGAGGGAGTGAGTAGAGGGAAATGAGGAATGAAGGGAGCGAAAAAGAAGAGAGAAAAGGGAATGGAGGGAGTGAGTAGAAGAGGGAAATGAGGAATGAAGGGAGCGAAAAAGAAGAGAGAAAAGGGAATGGAGGGAGCGAAAAAAAGAGGGGAAAAAGGGATGGAGGGAGCGAATAGAAGAGGGAAAAGAGGAATAGAGGGAGTGAAAAGAAGAGGGTAAAGAGGAAGGGAGGGAGCGAAAAGAAGAGGGAAAAGAGGAATGGAGGGAACGAAAAAGAAGAGGGGAATGGAGGGAGTGGAAAGAAGAGGGGAAAGGAGTAATGGAGGGAGGGACAGAGGGAGGGAGGGAGGACAAGATACTATGTAAGTTGTTGCCGTGTCCCTGCACCTTTGCCCCTCCGAGTCAAATCCCTCCAAACCGATTGCACTCTGTGAATTAAGAGGTTGTGATTGCAGCAGCCTGCGGAGGAGAGGAAGAGGAGGAGGAGGAGAGGAAGAGGAGGAGAGGAGGAGGAGGAGGAGGAGAGGAGGAGGAGGGCCAGTGAGCTTGTTTGTTAAACAGGCAGCGACAGCAGTGAGAAACACGTCCTGGAGCCCTGCCAGGCCTCTGCAGGGGTGTGGACGGTCCAGGCTTGACACAGCTAGAGGACGGTTTGGCCCTCAGCCAGGCAAATATAGAGCAAATCATCGGCACCGGGGTGAGGCCAGTCCACAGGTCTCCCCCCCCCGCCCCCCCCACCCCCCCGGAGCGGTGAAACACGCTCCTCACGCTGAGTCCAAGAGTCTAAGATTGATTGCAGCGCTAAAAGGGGGAATAATTAGAATACGATTAGCTGCGTCTCTGTGTAAGTCTTCGATACTTGCTTGCTTGATATTATTCTGACTGCAGCAGGCATTATTGAATCCTCTTAGAGTGTGTGTTGGGTTCGCTCAGGTTCACACCCAATTACAAGCGAAGCAGATAGGGCTGGGCAATATATCAATATTATATCGATATCGTGACATAAGACCAGATATCGTCTTAGATTTTGGATATCGTAATATCGTGATATGGCATAAGTGTTGTCTTTTCCTGGTTTTAAAGGCTGCATTACAGTAAAGTGATGTCATTTTCTGAACTTACCAGACTGTTCTAGCTGTTCTATTATTTGCCTTTACCCACTTAGTCATTATATCCACATTACTGATGATTATTTATCACAAATCTCATTGTGTAAATATTTTGTGAAAACACCAATAGTCATCCCTACAGTATTGTCGCAATATCGATATCAAGGTATTTGGTCAAACATATTGTGATATTTGATTTTGTCCATATCACCCAGCCCTAGAAGCAGAGCTTGTAAACAAAAGTCATATGGACTCACATTTATTGGACAGAGGTTTGGTAACCTGTCATCCCCTTGAAGTTAAAGATTTTGCCAGTGTGGAGAGTCAAATTGTCTGCCATCTTTACCGTAATTCACCTTCTCTGGTGTTCAGACTAGTTAGGGACACATGAAGAAATAGTTGAGCACCATGAGGATCAGAGGAGATTTGCAGTTTGCCCTCGGTTGTTTTTGTTATGCGAGGCTTTCCAAGCATGAGTAACTGCCGGCTATCAGATGTCAACATCTGTCTCCTTATACACATAAAACCTTGCATTTTGGAGTCATTTCATGTAACTGGTTTGGATTATGTTCTCACTACTAACAAACTGCACCACAGTTCAAGATTCAAGAGATTTATTTGTCACATGCATAATTGTACATGTACAACAGCCGTAAAATGGGGTTGCAACAACTCCGACAACTGTGCAAATAGCAAATGTAATAACAGGATATCAATATAATAATATAAAGCTATATACAGGGAAAAATGACAAGTATCATAAAAGCTATATGTACATAATAACATAGGATAAAAATAAAAATAGCAAGGAATAGATAAAATAAGTAGAAAGGTGGCCAGTTATAAACAATTTACAATTATCAGTGTGTAGACGGTGTGTAAGGTGCTGAGCTGCAAAAGGATGCAGAGTACAAAAAGTACAGGATGTGTGTTGTGTGGGGTTTTAAGTACATATGGACCGTATGGCCTGAGGGAATAAGCTCCTTCTCAGCCTCTCAGTCCTGGCCGTGATGGAGTGGATACGCTTGCCAGAGGGCAGCCACTGAAACGGTTTATGGTTGGGATGGTGAATGCCCTTAATGATCCGGTTTGCCCTGGACCTGCACCGCAGTTCACCTGGAAGCCGAGACCTGCATTTTCAGGTATCTTGGTGCAGGTATCTTGATTGGTGGCATTCGATGTCGATTGGCCTTGTTCTCACCTGCTCAAACAAACCGAACTAAAGGAGTAAACGCTCCAGAATCTGAATAAACCTCTCCAATCATGCTTGGTTTAGTGCCCTTAATGTACAATTAAGTCTAAATTGATTGCATCACTGAAAGCTGTGTCAAGGTTTGTCGATCATGATGTGTCAGTGGTTCAGTGCTTGAACACTTGAAGCTATACCGACAGAAATCATTATTAAAACATGTGCTTCCCCTGTGTTCTAGTCAAGACTGATTACAACCTGAAAAAGGTCAATGATTAGACTGCAATTAGCTGTATCTATGTCAAGGTCAATATATTTCAATCATCAGGAAATCTCCATGTATTTCTTTCACGTTCTAAATAGATTATAGTCCTGAAAAAGGGCAATGATTAAAAAATTCAAATATCTGTGTGTATGTGTAGGTCCTAACGCTACATATCCGTCATACATAATCAATAAATCATATGTGGATACTCCCCTCATGCTCTAGTCCAGAGTAATTGCATCTCTGAAAAGGGCAATGATTGGAATACCAGTAGCTTCATCTATATGGTCTTTAATGTCTTTACTGTGTGTGTCAGTGGTACAACACCTGCATGCTTGATGCCGCTGTGACTGCAGTCATCATTAAATCATCTTCATGTATACTGCCAGTCTGTAAACGGCCGCAGAAAGGATTTTCCTCTCCACTCAGCCTTGGAAACCCTTTGGATAGAAGCAGTGAAGTTACTGTTACCTAGCAACCCTCGGTCCAGCACCTCCGCCGATTTCAGACTGTTGTTGAGGCTCTGTGGACATCAGCAGGCCTACAGCGTCAGCCTTGGAGGGGGAATCTCCCAAATCTAACCTCTGCTTTACCAAAATATCAGCTTGACATAGGTCTGGTTCTGCCTGCAATAAGGAGGATCTTTGCTGTCGATATAGAACTGTGTTTCCCTCTGCTGTATTTGTTGTAGGTGACACAGATGGATCATAGGTGCTGTTATGGGAGGGTTGTATTGTGAATCCTTGTAGGTCAACAATGTAAATCACATTTGTATTTTGTAACTCACTGATTTCCTAACTGTCGCAGCAGCACTTTGGCTCAGTTGTCAGCTCTGTCGGCTCACAGTCAGAAGCATCTGGGTTCGATCCTCAGTCCAAGACCTTTCTGTGAAGAGTTTGCTCTAGTGCTGAAATGATTAGTTGAGTAGCCGAGCGACAGAAAAATAAACAATTATAATTTTGATAATCGATTACTCATTTTAGTCATGTATCAAGTAAAAATGCCAAACATTTGCTGGTCACAGCTTCACAAATGCACCAGATTTGCTGCTTTTCTCTGTTTCACATCATTAAAATGATCATTTTGGGGTTTTTTTGGCTGCTGGTAACTTGATGGGCATTTGTCATTATTTTTGTCATTTTATAGACTATAGAATAGTCAATAGATTAATCGATAACGAAAATAATCGTTAGTTGCAGCCCTAGTTTGAGTCCCCCCTCCCCCGTTTCAAACAACATGCAAGTCAGGTGGATTGGAGACTCCAAATTCCCCACAGGAATGAATCAAAGTTAGTGATTTCTCTGTGATCGTCCTGTGATGTACTGGTGACCAATCCAGGGTGTTTCCCCGCCTTCCGCCCAATGCATGCTGGGATAGACTTCAGCCCCCGTGACCCGTCAAAAAGGAATAAGTGGGTAAAGAAAATGACTGCCTATCTGTCATTTACTCTGTTATCATTTTAAGTGTGAAATGGAAATTTTAGAGCAATCTGGCACTAAAGCGCTCGTCTCATCCCTCTCTCTGATCCACTCATCTGATCTTTCAGAAACAAGCTGGCACACGCAACCGGCGACGCTGACGAATTTTCACACGGCCTGCGTGAAAACAAAATGTCACTTTCCTTCGACTGACGTCAATAACGCGATTGGTTCCCGATGTCTGCTAACCCTCTGCTCCTCTTCCCCAATCTGTCCAATTCTCAAGAGTCGAATCAACCAATTTATCAATGCTACAATCCTGGTGCTAATCTCATTATTGGTTTCCCTCCCCTCCCCTTCATCCATTAACATCCTTGTTTAATCTCCCCCTCTTGTCTACTTCTTCTTCTCTCCCTCCATCCTCCCTCTTCTCTCTTTTTCTTTTCTCTCCTTTACTGTCGCCCTTTTCTCATCTTCAGCTATCCATCCCCTCCCTGTCTTTCCTCTACACCCCTTTTTCTCTCCTCCTCTCCTCTCTCCTTCCCTCATCTATCAGCCTTTTCTACCTCTTAACTTCCTTCTTTTCTCCCTTTTAACTTCCTTCTCTGCATCTCTCTTTTCCCTCCCCCTTCTTTTCTACAAATTCAGGTCTTTATGCTGCGAGTCAGTAGCGCTGTACAGCACTTACATACTTGATGTACTGACCACAGTCATTATTAAACCATTTTTCTGCATTTCCTTGATGTTCCAGTCTGGAGTGATTACAGTGCTGGAAATGGGTGAAGATTAGAATATGATTATGTTCATCTAAGTGTAGGTTTTGCATGCTTGATGTCTTTGTGTAGGTGTTGCAAACTCGCATAACTTGATTCCTTGTTCTGCCTGCTTCTCTCCCCCCCCCCCCCCCCCAACCCCTACACCCTCCTCTCTCTTCTCTCTGTCTTCTCCACCTCCATCCCAGGTGGTGCGGGATCAGATCTCCCACTGTACGGTGAAGCTGCGTCAGACCACGGGGCTGATGGAGTATTGTCTGGAGGTCATCAAGGAGAACGACCCCAGCGGTTTCCTGCAGGTCAGAGTCATGAGAAACAAAGCTCTTTCTATCCCCATCTTAATTAAAGAGAACACTTATGAGTAGGGATGCAAAATGTTTTCTAAAAAAAATCAAAGCTATGACACCCACAAATCTGGCAATATTATTTGTTTGTTTGTGAGTTTTGTGCTCATAATTGTCCCATGTGCAGTATAAAGCTGTAGACAATAAAGTTTCCTGAATCTCAATCTGAACACACAGACAGTTTGGTACAGTGTGTTTCCCCCAGAGAATTACTGCCAGCAAGTATGACTCAGACTCAGAATACTTTTTAGATGAAGTTGACTTTACTGTTATGTGGAAAAATAAATAAAACCAGAAGACAAGTGATAGCTAAAGTAAAGTAACAGTAGATGTGTTGCCGGGGAGAGAAATGTCTTTTTGACTGGTAATGCAAATCTGTTTCCACGGCTCTAGCCAAGCAATTATACTTAACGTTATTCATCATCTTGATTTTAGTTTTAGTGTCTACATCTAGAAAGCGAGCTAACGTCAGCTTAAGTCTTCCTCTTGTGTCATTGCCTCTCAGATACTCGGTCTGACTGAAGAGCTGGGGTGAATTTGAGGAGATAATGAGCAAACACTTTGCCTGTGGCAAACACAAGTACAAGTGTTTACTGTGCTGCAGTTGTATCTCACCTGCCTGTTTACTGAAATAGAACATTTAGAGTAAAATAAAAATGATTCTGCAAGCATTTTTAGCATAGCAGGTAATCCATCAGGAATATTTATTATAGGTGTGTGTCCAGCGAGTTTATAACCATCCAGTAATCATCAGGAAAGGAACTGCTCTTTCTAAAACTAGTTTTAACTTTGTCTGTTCTGTCTGTTCCCTTTAAACGTGAATGAGACTTCACAGTGACTGTCCTGTGTCCCTCCCAGATCTCTGATGCCCTGATCCGGAGGGTCCACATGACGGAGAGCCAGTGGGGGAAGGGAACCCTGACTCCCCGGATGAACAGCGACTTTGACCTCACTCTGGACAGTGGGCCCCTCCTGCAGACAATCCACCAACTGGACTTTGTGCAGATGAAAGGTACAGGGGGTGGAGGGGGGTAATGGGTACAAAAGTGTCCGTGAGCAAGGCGATGAATTCTCCTTCGGCGATCAATAGAGTACCACAAAAACTGTATCTATTCCTATAGTGTGTATGTAGTATGTCAGTAGATAGTTTATAGTGAACTTATTGTACTTAATAGTTTTATCTCCTATGGAATCACTAAAATATTCCTACTGGAACTTAATTTTGCTGTGATATTTATATAGTATGTATAGCAGCCTATAGTATGAGTTTTCAGTCACAGTATAGAGACAGCAGGTTTCTGCTCACGCATATCACATCTTCATCTTTTTGCTGGTAAGAATAAAAATGCAGAAGTGATATGTAATAGGGGGAACCTTCTGTTCTTATGTGGACTACAATATGGAAATTTGTGTTTGATTTGTGGAATTTTGTACCTGCTTTATGGTTTCAATGAGATAAGTGATTGCTAAAATATTCTATAAAATACTAAAATAAAAAGGTAAAGGTGGGAGGTGTGTGGATATTGGAGGCTGGATGATGTACAATAGTTGGAATATTCATGAATCACAAGACGTTGATTAATGTGTTATATAAATTTATAAGTGGAATTTATAAATTATAAATCCCACTTATTGAAAAGATTGTCCTGCACTGCAGAGTCATATCCAGTGGGAGTGTGTGTGTGTGTGTGTGTGTGTGTGTGTGCCAGTGTGTGTGCCAGTGTGTGTGTGTGTGTGTGTGCCCGTGTGCCTTGCATATCTCAGTGGGCTGTAATTTGGCCTGGTTTCCCCTCCTCAGTCCCAGCTGCTCCCATGCTCCAGCTGGAGGAATGCTGCACTCAGAACAACAGCGCCACGTTGTCATGGAAACAGCCACCGCTCTCCACCATCGCCGTGGACGGATACATCCTGGAGCTGGACGATGGAAACGGGGGCCAGTTCAGGGTAGGTTCTCCTCCCGCTGCCAGACTGCAGGTATTCTGCTCCTGCTTGGGATTTATCTGTCGACTGTCAAGTTCAACGTTATTTTTCCTCGTAAAAAAACCCTGGAGCGGGATCCCTTGTTAGATTTGCATTTAGATTACAGACATAAATGTGAAAAACACGAACGGTCAGGGTAATAACTCACCTTTACTGAACACTAGCCCTCTCTCTGATAGGCGACTACCTCAACAAAGACCCCTTCATTCGGTGCCAGGGAGGACACCAGCACAGCTAGGGGGGAATGTGAAAGCAACGCATTGTCATTGAACTCCCTTGGGTGGATGTGTGGCCGCTGACTCCATATATGTGTGTGTGTGTGTGTGTGTGTGTGTGTGTGTGTGTGAGGGCCTTACCGCAGAGCTCTGAGCGATATGAGAGCGGGTCATGTGACGTATAGCGGGGCGTTGAATGACACGGTGTCAGGAGGAAGGGCGGGTGGTAACGCAGCTGTCAGCTGGGATGATCCCGCGGGAAGTGTGATCCGGGATCAAAGCTGCATGCGTACCCACCCAGAGGTTAGCAGTGTAATCCATCCTCCTAAGACCCTCCCTGCTTACCCGCACAGTGGGGCCTCTTGCTTTGTTGTAGCAGCAACTTATTCCTCCTGAACAACGCCCTCGCTACAATAGCAGGGGGTATCTGTGTCAGCCTTAAACCTGTAAAGATTAGGTTCCTCCGTAATGACTCTCCTAACAATCAATCTAAGAGTTTAAGAGTTTTCTGTACTCGCTTTAAAGGAATAGTTCATCCCAAAATGAAAATTCAGTCGTTATCTACTCACTCCCATGTTAGCCAAAACTCCGTTGGAGTTCGTAGGACTGCCAAACTCACAGCGAGTTAGCCCCCGTTGTTCCATCTCGGCCTTCTCCAAAACTACTGAATTTAACGGAGCCATCTGTTTACAGCTCCAAAGAAAGCATAAAATGTCCATCCAATTCCTCAAAGTTTTGACTGACAATGCTCTGGTCACACACACACACACACACACACACACACGCACGCACACACCCTACAGTAGCAGACAGGGTCTGGGGTGAGCCTGCTGACAGAGAATTGTCAGTGAGGAAAATATATGAGATAATAATCAAAATATCTGACATTTGGACCCTCAGTGCAACTGTTTGACTATAAAACTTGGATTGTTAGGAGAAATTTAATGAACATTTTATGCTATTTGTGGAACTGTAAAAAGATGGCCCCATTACCTTTGGTAGTTTAGGAGAAGGCTGAGATTGAGCTGAGTCATTTTGTGATTTTTGGTGGTCCTACTAACTTTAATGGAGTTTCAACTGACATGGGGGAGAGTAGATAATCACAGCATTTTCATTACTCCTTTAACACTCCTCCAGACTAAGTGACAGCTCAGTCAGCTAAATGCTTAAAACGTAAAGTGAATGGTACAACAGCTGCATCTTGAGGCACGCTCTGTTTTAAGTTGGGAAAAGCAGGCAGTGACCTTGGTGAAGTTGCTTCCCTCACTCACCCTTCTCACCCTCCACCTCCCCTTGAGTTCATCCTAACTCAAGGGGAGGCCTGTAATTGTCTGTATGTGCTACATCGCTCTGTCTTAATTACAACTGTTGCATCTGAGGGGATCATTTACGTACAATCTGCAGCAGATTCACCGACTGTATCTGTTAACTGCTAATCGGCAGGCAGTCTGTGCCAATTTGCTGTGCAGCTTGGAGTCATTTTGCCACAGGACCCCATTTCACTGGCAGCCTGCTTGGTCACATTGTGAGTGATGCAAAAATTAAACCAATCCAGAGGAGTAAATGTGATCAGAATAACATACAGCATCTCAGAACCGTTAAACACATTTTGGAACTTTATATTATCTATCTGTTGTGTTTATCTTTTCTGTTCCCCTGTAGTTTGCTTTGTTGTAAAGATCAAAGCGACGTTTCATCTGTAATGTGACAAAATTCCACAAGCCAGTCTGTGTGGAAGGAAAGAAACTTGAATTTTAACTCAAAGCGTATACATTTTTATGTCATATCTGTGTCTTACGCCGGTGGTTCTCAACGTGGGGTCCGGGGACCACCAGGGGTCCTTGAGGGGGTTCCAGGGGGTCCAGAGCAAACTGATGAATTGTTAAACTTCACCTCTGTTTCATTTACAAGAAGTTAATACAATTAGAGAATGTAGCAGAATGACTATTTTGATCATAGTTTCACTGTTATCTCTCTACCTACAATACAGATGGTCATATCTAACAATAAAAATATTCTCAGATTTAGGTCCGAGAGACAACATCTCATCAAATGGGGGTCCGTGGCCTTATTGTGTACTAAATTAGGGGTTCTTGATATGAAAAAGGTTGACAATCACTGTCTTACGCTATACTTTGGGATAGCCTCCAACAATGTTCTGAATTGCGAGGGAAGTTTTGTTTTATTCTGCTACTGTCTGACTCATTGCGGCTCGCCAACGCGGCACCACACTGAGCTAAGAGAGTGGACCCTGCGTCTATCTATACTCCACAGCGTGGGCTGCCTCACCCACGCTCGGTTGTACAAACTCACACTCACGCTCATTTCACTCACCGCCGAATCCAAATGGGACACTCTCTCTCTCTCTCTCTCTCTGCGGCAACGAGCCTGCCTTGTTGAAGAAGAAACACTGTACAGTATGTCTGTTTGGTGTTGTAATAACAGACTCGCTATGGCAGATATCTGCTTGTGAGGTTAAGAGAAAGTACTGTGTGTGTCTTTACAGGAGGTGTACGTGGGGACGGAGACCATCTGCACGGTGGATGGGCTCCACTTCAACAGCACTTACAAGTCCAGAGTGAAGGCCTTCAATGGCAGCGGTGTGGGCCAGTACAGCAAGACGCTGATCATGCAGACCTCAGAGAGTATGTCCAGCACCGTCTCCGCCTCCTCCTACTTGTATGGCTGTGGATCTTAAAGGGGAAAATCCACCCTCAAACAGAATTCGTGCATTTGTTCCTCTGATCTGAGATAGTCCGGTCAATATTTATGAGCGCAGACTTTCTTTCTCCCAAAGTTAGAATCCAGAGGGAGACGAGACTCCAGTCTGTGCTGCTGTTAAAATAGACTTTCTAAAGCTGCTCCACTGACAGTGATTTTCAGACTGAACTGCACTGGACTCACAAGCCTCCTTTAGATGAATTGGCTGGGACCCGGCATTAAAATGTATTTTTGGTGCCAACATTGAAATCAGATCACGCTTTCCCACAGGTTGCCACATGTCACTTCCTATTTCTTATTTATGTACTTAAGAAAGATGGCAAATACTTGCAAATACTACCTGGAAACCATGTTGTTATATGGATCATAATTGGCTATCCATTTTTAATACTTTTGTTATCCAAGCTGCCTGCCACCTGTTTGCTATGCGTGTTTTTTTCTAGGTGGATCCACACATTTATTTCAGTTCACATAGTTGTTATATGTGGATTTTATTTGCACTTTGGTATTATTGTGGCCAAATGTTTTCTTTGCACAATCAGATCTTCAAAGCATCTTGGGTGCATTTACGTGGATTTTTATGCGGTTAAGCTCTACCCAAATACGATCCGATCTCCCATGATGTACGTCAGAGAAAGGTATGAGGGGATCATAGATATTTTGTTGTGCTCCAGCAAACAGTTGGGCATTATTTTATAGCAGTGCTAAGGGAAAATCACAGTGTCCCCAAAGTCAGTTTCTTAGTTGTTGTCAGTGGAGCCGCTCCAATAAGTGCCACTTGATGACATTGCAGAAGAGAGTCTTGGCTCGATTTTCTTATTTTGGGAGAGATGAGTTCATTTACAGCACACAAATGTTGACAGAACTCCAGAAGATCATAAGAATAATATATCGCTGCTGCCAGACTAAAGCCTTGTATCATCAAAAAGTCAACTCCTCAGCAATTTAGAAAAACAACCTTATTTCACATTGACAACCACACATTTTGAAGTTTTATTAGGGGATGCACTGATGTGGGTTTTTTTTTTAAGCCAATACCAATATTTTCCCACCCACATCGGCTGACACTGATATGCCTTTTTGTAAGATTCTTAGTACAAATGCAGGTGCAAAACAGGTTAAACTTTTCAGACATGCCTATTTCAGATATCTTCAGATAATTAAGTGATTTTTAAACAAAAGACAATGTTAGTTTTATTCGATTGCTAATTTGACATTTGTATTAAGTGACACACTCCTAGAAAAAAAGGTCACAAAAATGCCAATTCCAGTAAAAATAATTATTAGGCTGATACCAATATTGCTTTTTAAAGCTGATATCGGCCAATACCAATATATCGGTGCATCCCTAAGTGTTATTATGGGTTTTGAATGGGTTTCATCGACCCTAGGGCCATGAAACTTGCTCGACCTATAAAGGATCATGTAAACATTCAGCTGAATTCTGTTTGAGAGTGCGTTTTCGCTTTAAAAGCAGTACATACAGTAGCAGCTGGTTCATGTATAATCCACCCATGTGCTTGCTTTCCCATTAGTTATATGCTGCTTTGCATAGACGGGGAAGCTTGTCATCCATCAGTGGACCTGAAAGGCCCAGACAGCCTCAGCATCTGTCGGGGGGGGGGGGGGGATGTACAAAGACATCTAACCAGTTTTTGTTTTGTTTTTTCATTCAGAAGTTTTTTTCGCAGAGTTCTGACAGCCTCCAACACTCTGACCGGAAAGTACTTTGATTTTGTGAGCTTTATCTGCCCCCTCGGAAAGATGGCAATGTTTTTTTCTCAAGCAAATCAAGCATGAATTTCTTGATCAGAAAGGGGGGATTGAAAATTGTGATTGAAAGACTTTCTCTCTGCTTTCATGCCTTGTTCTTTTGAAGTCCCCCCCCCCCACCCCCCACCCCCCTGGTCTATTTTCTAGGAGCTCTTTGGCTGGACAGTGAATCTCAGTCTTGTTGTTTTGGGGGGGAATCTCCTCTCTGGTCATTCGGCCACTGAGCTGAACCAGCTTCCCTGATCAAACCTGCTTCTACCTTCTCTGCCACCCTCCCCTTCCCTCTACACTGTCCGCTTTACCGCTTCACTCCGTTCTCCTCCTCCCCCCCTCCCTCCCTCCCTCCCTCTCTCTTTCTCTCTCCCTCTTTCTCTCTCTCTCTCTCTCTCTTTCTCTACCCCCTTCATTTCACATTTCAGCTGGACTCCCCCCATGCGATATGCAATCTATAGGCACAGGTATGGATGGCTCTCATTGCTGACTGTCTCCACTGCTCTAATCCCCTCCTGGCCATTGCCTGTTTCATCAATGCAGTCTTCAGTCTAAAACCGAAGGGTGGGCAGGCTGCTACTCCATGGGCTGCACTTATTAAGCTTTCACTACGGGCTTCTAATAAACCTCCTTGTTTATTTCCCTCGGGAAATATAGCTGTGTAATGAAACTTTACTGGACACAGTGACAACAATGAAAGCCTTGGACAAGCAAGTGTAGTGGAGCCCATATAAATAGCGAATGCCCCTCTGTGAAACTCCCACACTCTCTTGTACACAGTAGTTGTTATGCTATTATATTTTCCAACCCTGGGTTAAATAGTATTTGCAAATAATTCTTAGCATTTGCTTTAGCCTGCTTGGATGTTATACTCCAAGAAAGTTGAGATAATCATGGTAAATTACTTGAAAGTCAGTTTAGTATATTTTTCTGTGGTTGAGAACTTACTTAGCACAAACTGAGTCGTCCTAATGTGGTAAACTCCACCCATCTGGTGTTCCAAGCAGTTTAAAACAAACGCTGATAATCATTTGCAGACTATTTGACCCAGTTGAGGTAGTTTCCACATATTCTGTATTTGAATAGTTACTATAGTATGCTGCTAAGAATTATAGTCAATCATAGATTGTCATAATAGTCAATCATGTTCATTCATATTATTATTTTTCCTCACATTAAAATTATTTTTCCAGTGTAACTTCACCTCATTCAACCTCATTCTCTAGTCTCATATCTAAGTCTATTCATGCTCATAATAATGTTCTGACTGTATCAGTCATTATTGATGCTAAACTATGTGTGCATGTACGCCTGTGTGTGTCTGTGTGTGTGTGTGTGTGTGTGTGTGTGTCCACAGTAGCTTGGTTCACATTCGACCCGGCCTCCGCTCACCCGGACATCATGTTCTCCAACGACAACCTGACGGTGACGTGCAACAGCTACGACGACAGGGTGGTCATGGGTAATTCGGCTTTCTCCCGCGGCGTGCACTACTGGGAGATGACCGTCGATCGCTACGACAACCACCCGGACCCGGCCTTCGGGGTCGCCCGGGCCGACGTCCTGAAGGACGTGATGCTGGGGAAGGACGACAAGGCCTGGGCCATGTATGTGGACAACAACCGCTCCTGGTTCATGCACAACAACTCGCACACCAACAGGTAGGAAGGAACTGATGCTTCTTCATCTTTGCTTCCATGTACCAATGCAGAAGTCTCACCTTTTACACATTTTACTCAACGTTAAGAGTGCTGTCTGTCTCTTTGTCTGTGTTTCTCAAAGTGAATCATAACAGAAATGAGCTTTTAATATTTAGTGGTGTCCTTGTCACCCTCAACTTTTAAGTCCCTTTTAAAAACATTTCTCTATAAACATGCTTTTACTTGATTTTATTTTGCTTCTTTTTACTGTTCTTACAGTTCTCATTGCTTTTATTTACTGATGTTTTATTACCATTGTTTACTTCTTTTACTTGTTTCTTCTTTTATTGTTCTTACAGTTGAAGAAAAGTGCTATATAAATAAATGTATTATTATTGTATATTAGAAATATTCAGTGTGTCTTACAAATTTTACTACATATTACTGAGGGTTGCACTTGGATTGTTAAAGGTTGCTTATTTCTTTGGTTTCTCTCTGTGTGATTGTTAAGGACGGATGGCGGCATCAGTAAAGGAGGCACAATAGGAGTGCTGCTTGACTTCACCCGCGGGATCCTCATCTTCCTCATCAACGATGAGCAGCAGGGGCCGGTGGCATTCGAAGCCCTGGAGGGCGTCTATTACCCGGCTATCAGCCTCAACCGAAACGTCCAGGTACAGAAGGCCCACATGCTGCTGGGAATGACACTGTGTATATTATTGTACGGTATTTATGAACCATATACTGTATTTCTAGAGTCACATTTGACTTTACTGGTCCAGATGAATGTAGTGTGTAAGAGACATTTTAGCACAGATACAACACAACACAGGGAGTGGAGTGGGGTGTGGAGGGGGGCGAGCAAACAGAATTTCCCCATTGGGATCAATAAAGTATCACATTATTATTACTATTTGGGTCAAAGTTGGTAAATTGGCCTCAAGTCTGCATTCCTACTATGAGTTTTACAAATATGGGCTCAGAGTAATATGAGAAAAACAAAACTTCAAAGGCTCAGCAGCAGTTAGTAGCTTTGAATTTATTGTTGCTCTCAGCCAGCTTTCTCATTTTTAATCAGGTCTATTGGTAGTGATAGCAAAGTGCCTCCAAAACACTTCAGTTACTGAGGCAACGGCTCAACATCTCCACCTGCAGGCAGCAACAGGGACTTTAAACACACTGACAAATCTGTTCAAAAGCAAAGTTACAGTATTTCACAGTCAGTAAGTAAATATATTAAAACTATGAAATCAAATAAAAATAGACAGTGATTAAATCAAATGTATTTGCCATATCAATAAAATCACTTTATATTTGTATGTAACTGTATTTCCAGAGGTGGGAAGTAACTAAGTACATTTACTCAAGTACTGTACGTAAGTACAGTTTTCAGGTACTGGTACTTTACTTGAGTATTTTCATTTTGTGAGACTTGTACTTTTTACTCCACTACATTTACCTGACAGCTGTAGTTACTAGTCACTTTGCAGAATAAAGTTTTACATGCAAAACTTACAATAAGCTCATAAAATATGTTGCATTGTTAGAGTATGGAGAAGTTAGACCTAGTGCCACCTGAACCACCGACAACATTAAAATACTTATTATTATTAATGCATGCTCTGAAAGGGACCGTTCTTCAGAATGAGTACTTTTACTTTTGATACTTAAGTACATTTTACTGCTAATACTTCTATACCTTCACTTAAGTAAACTTTTGAATGCAGGACCTTTATTTTTAATGGAGTATTTTTCCATTATGGTATTGCTACTTTTACTTAGGTAAAGAATCTAAGAACTTTTTCCACCGCTGTGTATTTCTCTCATGCTCTGTAGGTCACTCTGCACACCGGTCTGCCCATCCCCGATTTCTACACCCCAGGAGAGGCCGACCCTACTGGCTCCGTGTGCTGAAGACTCATCCAGCCAGTGAATAACTAACTATGAACCCCCCGCCCCCACCTACCCCACCACCCACCTCCCTCCTCCCCCCCTGACCAACTGACCCCCTGACTCCCTGTTTGAGGCCCATCCAGCGCTGAGCCATGCCTTTATCGTACCGAAGCGAAACCTTGGACACGTGGACCATCCGCAGGTCATTGTCAAAACGAACTGTGCTTTGCCATCTGTACGTTGTATCTTCACATTATACAGATAAACTACAGCTGAAGATACTATAGTGCATCAACCACCAGATGAAATCCTCTTGACACAAAACTGGACTGTGAATGTTATTACTGAAAATAATGTGCAGTGATGGTATGCGATATAACCGCTGTGCTTAAAGGAAAGAGCGTGTTTTGGCAAATTAAATGAGTTGACTAAGGGAAATGAGCCACCATCATACCATCCACATACATTTGAGTATATCTCATTCCTCATTCTCACACTGCTCTCTCTCTCTTTCACACACACACACATACACACAAACAAACAAACTAACACAATATCCTGTATATTACTTTCTTTTTCTTCCTTTTCCTGCCATTTGCCCACGAGCATCGTCATATATTTCAAACACCAGGGGGAGCACAACTTAAAAAACAAAGCGTTTGTTAACTGGTGTGTGCAGATGAGGAACAGGCAGCGGCTGCAGTGATCCCTGGAAGAGAGCAATAGTCCGACTCTCAACTGTGTTCCTGTTGTATTCTCGTCAGTGTAAACGAGGCGCTCTTATAGTGGCTTAGCTTGTGTGAACCTTCTATATAGTTTGTAAAAATACAGCATCAGTGTATAAATGCAACCGGAAAGCAAGGCCTTCATGCAGCCTTTCTCCACAGTGCAGCTCTCAAAAGGGGAGGGTGTCATTTTGTTTAATATATATAGTATCCTGCTTATTGATATGAACAGTGTGAAAGACGGTGATGATGGTCATGGTGACAATGTGATGGATGACGATGTTGATTGGATTCATATTCTGTTTGAATAAGGTGCTATTGCAACTTGCTTAGGTATAGCTCTTTTACTGTAGGTGACTGAATCCTGGTAGTTTTGTACTATTGTTATTGAAATGAATCTATTGCGAAGAGGTGTATAGCTAAATAAGTTATTGATGTTCAGAGTTTTTCCAATGATAATTCATCATTGTTGCTTTATTTGATATATAGTTATTAAAGAAAGGTGGTCCAAATGAAATCTTTTTATGTACATGCTTACAGAAGTAGTTTTGATTTTGTTCTCAAACTGGAGAGTAATATCAGTTATCGTGAGAACCAGGTTATGTTCTCCAAAAGCAACAGCAAGAACAGTGATGTGCTAAGCAATTTTTGGGGCAACTCATATGGGCAACACTCCCTGCAACAGGCAACAAAGTGAGACACATGGTCAACATCTGATTTCTTCAGATGTTTCTTGGCAACAAAATGATGACAAAGTGATTAAAGTACAAATGTTGAGGCAACTACATGTGACTGTTGCCCATCTGAGTTGCCCAAATGTTTGCCGTGTGCGTTGCTGCCCTGAGATTTACATGTCCAACATATACTTAAGGTGCTATCCTGTGTTGAAGCTTCATGGGTGTGCCTTTTCCCCCCAAATACCCAATAGACCAATATAACTTTGCTACAAACTAGATTCATTGCTTCAGCAGAGTCTACTGTAACATCTGTGATGCCTGACTTCACCCTGCTGCTACATATTTTTACTATAGTAAAGGGCAAAACTCAACACTAATTATGTTTCCTATGGATGTAACCACAGTATTTAAGAGAATAATACAGTCAGGTGTGGCGAGGTCTTTCTTACTTTCCGATTCCTCTGTGAATTTTGTTTCCTTTGGGATTACATTGATTGTAAATCATTTGGGACTGGTACCACATGGCTGGTAAAATGGCCGTGCACAGTAAACTATATAATTTCCAGTATGTTATGTGCTTGGGGTGCATGTGGATTGATAGTGCTAAAGTCCTGCTGCCCAGGCTGCAAGGCTGAATTCAAACATTGATTTATGCAACAGTTAATTGGTTGTTTTCCAAGGTAAGCCTTTTGTCCGGCTGCAATTAAAACACTAGACTCTCTCTCTCTCTCTCTCCCACTCTGAAATATTTACAGTACAAAAGCAGGCCATTTACCAGCGGGTCAGTGAGCAGCGAGAGCTTCCTCATACCGAGACAAGTGCAGCCATTATCACAGGATTACACAACCTCAGATTCCAGGACAAAAACACACTGGGTTCAATCCAACAGCAGAACTAACAATGTATTGAAATAAAATGTCATTTTCAACACATCCATATGTCTAGTTTGGGATGCCACACAGTTCTGTTTCTTTTCAACTCAACATATATACTCACGCAATACATTCTGTGTCAATATGTGATGTTATTGACTTGTTTTGTTGGAAAATAATATAATTGTGTGTTGTTCCAATCATATAGATGAGCTGAAAATGACAAAACCTTTGAAGAATCTTTAAGTCCTATCTTTCTCCAACAGTGTGTGATTGTAACATTTATTTCTGAACCAGCCAAAAACACCTTAATGTTGTTAACGGTCAAACTAGTGGGAGAGATCTGAAGTCTATCATAGAGCCTCGTAAGTCCCTGGCAAACTTTTATGAATTATTAAAAAGCTACACATAGTCGCTGGGCGACGCTGGATGTTATTTCTCCCACTGTACAGGTGTGTGTGTGTGTGTGTGTGCCTGTGTGTGTGTGTGTGTGTGCGTGTGTGTTATCTACATTATAACCTCATTTTAACTCCAAAGTGATTTGTTGCCCTGTTTGAGGATGGAATGTCATGTTCTGTTATTTACAATGCTACTCAAAAATGTCTATGGAGACTTTTATGACTATGAAATGAACATTGTTATTACCATGATTTTGACACTTATTATGATTACTATGATTATTATGAATTATATGACTATCATTACCACATTACTGCTATTATTATGATTATTTGAAGTGTAATATGAGCCTCTGTGTTTTCTGTATGTGTGAATATTCAATAAATAGGTGTCAACAAGGAGTCATGGCGCCTGAAATATCTATCTATCTATCTATCTAGGCCTAATCCATCATCTATCTATGTCTGTCTATCTATCTATCTATCTACCTATCTATCTATCTATCTATCATCTATCTATCTATCTATCTATCTATCTATCTATCTGTCTGTCTGTCCATCCATCTATCTATCTGTATCTGTCTTGTCTGTCTGTCCATCTATCTATCTATCTATCTATCTATCTATCTATCTATCTATCTGTTAATCCATTCATAAAAGTGAAACAACCAACAATGTAAACAAAAATGAATAGTATTTTCAGAAAAGTATTTTTTTTTTTCTTCTTTTTAAGATCTTCATATAACTCACATGAGTTTGATATAACTTACTATGATAAATAGTTTGAGTACTGAGTTTAGTTGGGTTTATCCTTTATATATCTATGTATTTCTCTTCCTGTATAGTTTATCAAACTTTCCCCCTGCCCAGCTCTGCAGATCACCAGAGGCTGGCCGGGGAAACTCCCTCCCCCTGCACCCACCAATGAAAACTAAAGAGGAGGAGACTGCCGCATCAAAAATCGCCTCCACTTTACCATTCAACTTCATTCCCAGTCGGACAACTCGGGCAACCTGCCGACCATGGCGACACCTCTCACCGACCAGGAGAAGCGCAAGCAGATCAGCATCAGGGGGATTGTCGGGGTGGAAAATGTTGCCGAGCTGAAGAAGGGCTTCAACCGCCATCTGCACTTCACTCTGGTGAAGGACAGAAACATTGCGACGCCCCGGGATTATTATTTCGCCCTGGCTCACACGGTGAGAGATCACCTGGTGGGGCGATGGATCAGGACGCAGCAGTTTTACTATGAAGCAGACCCGAAGGTAAAAGTTCACCTGTCAGCCAGTCCAGGATCCAGGATCACAGCTTCAGTGTCTGAAACTGAGCTGAATCCTGTTCTTCTCCATGTCAACACACACTGTAAAAAATACATTTCACATGTAGGTGTGTTCCAAAATGTCCAAAAATGGTCATTACACGTTATTAGACACGCCCAAAAGTTATGTAAAGTTATAATATTTTTACATGTAGATGATATTCTTTTGAAATATATTTTTGGACAAATGGATTTTCTGCATTGCAATCTATCTGCCAACCCATAGCCTACTGTAAAAACTACATTATCATATACACTTCAAAACTTCAAAATATGCTGTTATGCTATGATCTTTCACAATATTCAAAAACCTAACCAAAAATATATATATTTATGCATGTAGATGGCATTTGAAATATGTTTTGGACACTGGAAATACATTTTCTTCACAACACTATAAATTTTGACTTTGTACCTGCAAGTATACATGCAAATATACTTTGGCCACTTAAAACAAATTTAGTAGTTTATGTGACATGTTTTTTTTTTTTTGTTTTTTTTTTATTTAGTTACGTGCAAAGTTTCTGTTGCATCAAGCTTTTCCAAATTTCCAGGACACATTTCTAGGTAGTTGCATAATGTTTACACAGCTATTTCCTGCAGGAAAATGGTTGCTTAACCCAAATATTTTCATGAATTCTATATTACATCCTCCGCACCTTCATTTAATAAAGACATAATCAAAAAAAGAACAGCAGGAAGATTCATTTGTGCTCAGTCTTTTTGATGTTTGTTGAGAAGTAGCTCTCTCCAGTCTCTCTGACTGAATGAAAAGGTTTGTTTGTGCTCAGCCTTTTTCCGTGTTTCTGTCTCTACATGGTGCTCTCCTTGCCCAGCGGGTGTATTATCTGTCTCTGGAGTTCTACATGGGCAGGACGCTGCAAAACACCATGATCAACCTGGGGCTGCAGAACGCCTGCGATGAGGCAATCTACCAGGTGAGACAGAAGAACAAGGCTGCAAACACAGGAGCCACAAACCTCACTCCAATACAGGACAAAAAAAAGAGCCAACAACATCCACACATGTTTGAAACACACATAATAACCGATGTCCTTTTCCACTCTCTTAAAAATGTGAGCAGTAGGCTTTAGAGTTGCCTTCTTCTTCTTCTTCTTCTCTGCTGTAGCTTGGCCTGGACATGGAGGACCTGGAGGAGATGGAGGAGGATGCAGGTCTGGGGAACGGAGGTCTGGGCAGACTGGCAGGTATCTGGCTGCACATGTTTTTAACCCATGCATTTATATGAGACAGCGAGAGAGACAGGGAGAAAGAGAGAGAGAGAGTTTTTATGGTATCTCCAGCTCACAGCAGAGAGGAAAGAGAAAACAGAAAAAAATTAACTACATGCTGTTTTTAACTGACAATGGAAAGTACTGTGCCACTCTGTTCCTTCCTGCAAACCAGGAAATGTATGCAACACCAGTTACTTTGCTTTCTTGCAAACACCTTATTGTCTCCATTAAAACAATGCTCCATTGAAAAATTCCTGGGCTACCTTGGCAGTTGTTCATTTCATCAAATACCTCTGTGTGCAAACATTTGAAGCAACTTGCAAACCTTAGCCACAGCAATGTTGCAAGAGACGGTGTAAATTAGCACATGAACACTTATTTCCCCACCAACACTATGAACCATCCTTTTTCATTTCTCTATATAGCACTATAGATTTTGTGTTTTCGATTCTATATCTGATTGTGATTTATTTTCTTCACACAGCATGCTTCTTGGATTCGATGGCCACCTTGGGTCTTGCAGCGTACGGTTACGGCATCCGATACGAATATGGAATCTTCAACCAAAAGATTAGAGACGGCTGGCAGGTAACTGCAGCTAAATCCTGCTTTTCTCATAGAGTTCAAATCACCAAAGACCATCGATCACAGTTTAATTGTCACAAATGATCTAATTTATAGTATTTTGCTTATGATGATGATGCAAGGGTTTAGCTGGAACTCAGTTTCACCATACAACACCACAGCTTCTCTTTTTAAGGTCATAGATCCTTTTTTTATCTTTTATTATGAAATTATGGATTCTCCTCTCTGCTTATGTTCATGCTGTTAGGAGTCAAAGTTGAAGTCAAAGTACAGATGAAGTAGGTCACTACATCAAAAGCTAATCATTAACAGTAACTTAGCTTGTGGTCTGCCCCCTTTAGCACCGTTGGAGTGGTGCAACGTTGCTTGCATTAGCTGGTGGCGGTTGGCTTCAGAAACAAAAACATGATTGCGTATTTTGTGATAAGAGTTCCCACAACTAAAGGCTTTTGCCCTTTTTGGCTATTTGCAGTGCAAACCCTCAGTGTAAATATGCACTTTTGAACACTGAACTGGATTTATGCTCATCGTTCATTCACTGTGATGGATGAACCTGCACATCCAATCAGCACTGCGACTGTACAGTGTATAAAGTGATCGGTGCATTTTATTCAGCACTTCACACAGAGTCTGATATGATCATGAACCTGATTGTGCTTAATTTAACATTGTGATACTTGATTAATCCTTGAAGAGAATTTTGTTATTCTCTTGCCCCCCTCCTCAGAGAGGCCAAAGGTCAGATTCAGCTACTGAACGGCGCTGCTTGTGCTGGTAGAGATTCAGTGTCTTGCTTAAGGACACTACAGCACTTCAGCACTTAAACCTGAGTCATCCAGTTGAAGGATGTCTCTCCAACCACTAGGCCCCCCTGCCATCCAACAGCATTATACTGAAACGTACCCTTTATCGACCTAGGTGGAGGAGGCGGATGATTGGTTGAGGCACGGAAACCCCTGGGAGAAAGCCCGTCCTGAGTACATGTTACCAGTTCACTTCTACGGACGAGTAGAGGAGACACCAGAAGGCTCCAAATGGGTGGACACTCAGGTACTGTAGATGTAGATGTCTGTGAATTAGATATTGATAGGTAAGTTTACTGTAAACCTGTCAATATCACTTGGGAAAGTGGCGACATTTCTATGCCATCTTTATCAGTTTATTTGTCATATCACTTTGAAAATGTGTCAGTATATCAATATGAGAATTAGTCAGTTTTCTCTTCCTGTTTTTGTATTATCACCTTGTTTATCCATACTGTGCTTTGTCTTCTTATTACTGCTGACTCTGACTGTTTGTTGTTGTGACTGCAGGTGGTTCTGGCCATGCCCTACGACACCCCCATCCCAGGCTACATGAACAACACTGTGAACACCATGAGGCTGTGGTCTGCTCGCGCTCCCAATGACTTCAACTTGAGAGACTGTAAGTGCCAAAGCCAATTTTGTCACGTAAAAAACTCACTTTTTTTGCAATAAAGAATTTCACTATAGGTTTTCAAAAGCTAAACGTTGCAAAGAGAGAAGGAAACCGCTGCAACACTGGCACCTTGCAGCAAGATTTCTGACTTGCAAAATATCACAAATGCAGTTTCCTCCTCTCCTCTCCTGCAGAGTTTTTAATTTTAGTTTTTAACTTTAATTACGAGCAATTGTAAACACAGATGCAATCCCTGCTGTATCAAGGAAACTGAAATGTACTCCAACTGTCTTTAGTTAATGTTGGAGATTACATCCAGGCTGTTCTGGACAGAAATCTGGCAGAGAATATCTCTCGTGTGCTCTACCCCAACGACAATGTAAGTTCAATATTTACTCATTCAGCTCATGTGGGTGTGTATGTGTTTCTAAATGCAGTGATATGCGATAAGATATTATTTTTGGGCGATGCTGATGGGCGACAATAATGGCGCCTGAGCATTTTTGCATCAATGACAAAGGAACATCTTCTTTTCCAGGGATTATTTGAATAGATATTTTTACCCCGTGTCTCACATTTCCCCTGTTGCTGGGAACTTTGATCATCTGTTGTTGCCCAAAAAGTTGCCTACTGTATCACGGCCTTTACTCTCACTGTGGTCTCTCCTCTCCACATAATCCTGTGCTGTAGTTCTTTGAGGGAAAGGAACTTCGTCTGAAGCAGGAGTACTTTGTCGTGGCGGCCACACTCCAAGACATCATCCGTCGCTTCAAGACCACGAAGAAGGGCACCGCCGGCCGCAGCTCGTTTGAGAGCTTCCCAGACAAAGTAGGCTTCAGAGTCAAGTGTGTACAGTGAGCTCCAACAGTATCTGGGCAGTGAGAGTGAGGCTGAAGTGCTGGATGTCTGTTTTAAAGGGACATGAGAAGTAATCTGGCCTTTATCTACTTCTATTGGTGACCAGAGTGTTGCAGAAAATATTCTGTTGTAGGTTTTAGATCAAGGAAAACTCTCAGGGTTTACCAATGACCAGGCTGAGTCTCAGTCTCTTGCTATAAAGAGTAGCTTTATTCGTGCATGGGAAGAGTACAGTTCATCATAGCATGACTTCCTGTATTCTCCACCAAGGAGAAAGTGAGTAATCTTTTTATACAGTGGTACAAATGAGCTAATAGAGAAGTGATTATTTTGAATCATGTGCCGTCTAGTTCTAACTGATTTCTGCGGAAGTGTCACGTTTGGGGAAGACAGACTATTACATTAGATGTAAGTAAAATATTAGATGTTAGTAAAATATGCATTATATACAGCAATTTTCTCTAAAAAGTAGGAATTGCAACAACATTGATAGAGCTGATGTGGCACATAAGTCTCCTCTTGAATTGCAGTGGCCTCTAATTGACACATACAATAAAGTCACTTTTTCAAAATACAGACAAATAGAGCAGAGATCCAACAGAAATGTATAGTGAAGAGGTGATATATCAAGATGCAAAATACTGGAATAATAATATTGCTTTGTCATTTGCTTTTTTGAGAAGGAAATGTGTTGCGGTCACTTGCTCCATCACTGAGCAGGTGGAAATTGGAGTGAAGGGGGACTGGGAGGGTCGTGAAATTCAAAAGGGCCCTCGCCCTTTTGAATTTTTGGTTCCAAAAACAGAATATGAGCTGGAAAGTTAGTTTGTAAAGGCAGAAATCTCAGCACCTGGTAATCATTGATTCATTAGTATAGATCAACAACCCTATCAAACCCTGCAGATATTATCATTTTGTGCTATAGGGCAGTGAAAGTCTTACGAATTGCCCACGTAATTTTAAGGTGTTTTCACATGGGGCAGAAAATTGTTGCATTTCTCTCTATTGGTTTTGGCAAAACACCTGCTTTGATATCACTGATTGTGCGGCCAGAAGTGCAACATGCTTAAACATTTCAACCCATAGAGAGCAGTGTAACAATAGTTTTCTGCCTTATGTAATTTAGTGCTCTTTTTATGCATGGTCCCTATCTTTCAGGCTTTCAGGGTCAGCTTTTTAATTGACCATCTAATAATGCTGAAAACAGCCTAGAAGTAAAACTGACACTTGTGTGTACTTCAACTTTATCGCCATCTCACAATAAAGTTGCCAAACTAATTAGATATTATCACACAACAGGTTGCAGTCCAAACACTTATGGGGCCTACTGTTATTCAGCAACAATTACTGATCTGAAGAGGAAACACACCCCCAGTCACTACATTGTTGGATGTTGTATTTTCCAGGTTGCCATCCAGCTGAATGACACTCACCCAGCCATGGCCATCCCAGAACTGATGAGGATCTTTGTGGACATCGAGAAACTCGACTGGGACACGGTGGGTGAGAATGAGATGGCATGGCATTACAATTTAGGCATTTAGCTAGCACGCATATTCAGAGTGACTTACATTGAGTGCAACAGTAGAAAAGGCTTAAATTCCCAAATCACCACCAACCAACACAAAGGAGGTCAAGGGTCAAAGCCATAGTGGCAAGATGTAAGAAATATTCCAGTCTGTATAATGTTCATGTATAAGACAGAAGATTGTTCAATGTTCAGTATCAAATCGTACCACAACATAGCACGTTTGCATTGTTGACATGTAATTAACTCCAAAGCTCAGACATGATATTGAACAAGAGGGAAAGTAAACTCCTCCCTCCTCGTCAGGCCTGGGACCTCACCAAGCGCACCTTTGCCTACACCAACCACACCGTTCTGCCCGAGGCGCTGGAGCGCTGGCCGGTGGAGCTGCTGGAGACTCTGCTGCCCCGACACCTGCAGATCATCTACCAGATCAACCAGATCCACCTCGACGTACGTACTGCAGCTTACACACCTGTAGTCTGGAAGAAATTCGAATGGAAAAGTAAAATGTTTTTAAAAGTGCCATGCATGTGCCTTTGGTATAAGAAAGTGTATAGCTGAGCACTACATGTCATTTCAAAGTTACATCTCTGCTTTAGCTCTCATATAGCCCAAGAGCTTTTTGGCGATGTGTAGTCCAGTTTTAGACCAAGCAGTAAATACATTATTACATATTTTAAAAATATATCTGCACCAAAGAAGTCTATGTAAAAGATAAAACTTTATTTTTGATACCCCAGAAGACATAGTCTAAGATGTGGGTGTCTACTAAACTTTCACTTTTAAATCCTATGTAGCCAAATTTTAGCCTAAACATTCATAACCATTTAGCTAATCAATGTAAAATTGCTCAGTGGGATAAGACTGATTAGGCTGATTCCATGAGCACGGATTAAAGGCAAATATCACTCTATTTAAGAATTGCTATTTCTTATGTTATTTATGAACGTCAATATCTCTCCAAAAAACAGAGAAGACTCTAATCTGTGATTTCACACCGCTGAAAAAAGAGACTAACTCTGAAAGCATAGAAAGCTAATGTGACCTTTTACAACTACAGTATGAATATTATAATCAGGCTTAAAGTTCAGAAACACAGACGATCATCCTACTGTCGCAGTTGCCATTTCCTTCTTTTTCACTTCCCTTCCTATGGAGCCGTGTAACTACATGTCATCACAGATAGAGGGGAAGGAAAAATTCTTCACTCTTGATTTCTGCTGTGGGACAAAGTAATGGATCTTCTCTCATATTGACTGTACTGTCCTATGAGATATGAATCTGCTATTCCCCCTCCCCTATACGTTGTGTCTGTGCAACCAGCCTAATGTGTGTGTGTCTGTTTCTCACTCCAGAGGATTGCAACCCTCTTTCCAAAAGACATGGACAAGCTGCGGAAAATGTCTCTAATTGAAGAAGACGGATGCAAGAGGGTCAACATGGCTCACCTGTGCATCGTGGGATCTCACGCTGTCAACGGAGTCGCTGAGATACACTCCAACATCATCAAGACTGATGTGTAAGCCCTCTGCTGATGACACCCAGCTTAAAAAAACACATACAGAGATAATAACAAAAACACAGTAACTAACTAAATCACAGTTTCTAAGGCAGCTACATGACTCGCCTGTGTAGCTGCCTTAGTAACTATTAAGTTGAATGCCAATTAGCAGTATCTGTAAGTTTTAAAAGAGGCCTGTCAATCATCACTTTAATATATGTGTTTTCTAAGGAACTTGAAGAAAAGGGTTAGGGTTACAATCTCGAAACAATCTCGAAAATTTATAGCAAAAACTGGGGGTGATAGACAGTTAAAGGGATAGTTGCAAAACACCACATAACTCTGGCCTCAAAAAGATTACCACAGGAATGAATCAACACCTCTCTGACACATTCTCAACAAAAACTGTACTTTGTAAGCTTCACAATGCTGGTGTTAATTACCATTAATTGCCAGTGGTATTATTGTCATTCAGAACCAAAGCACAAAGACTTATAACCTGGTGTAAAGAGCAAAAAACTCCTGAGCAGTGAAAAAGGAATATGGTCTGATGAGTCAGCCATACTCCTTATCAGCTACTTGATATTCCTGTAGATGTGTTTCTATTATTTTGTCCCCTCTACATTATCAGTTGAAGTTCCTCCTCTAGAACATTTTCCTGTTTTTCTCGTCTAGATTCCGTGATTTCAGTGAACTGGAACCAGAGAAGTTTCAGAACAAGACGAACGGCATCACTCCCAGACGCTGGCTGCTGCTCTGCAACCCCGGGCTGGCGGAGCTTATAGCCGAGGTCTGACCACACTGACACAGGAACAAACACATGAGCGAGTGCCAAGACACGGTGTAGCGGTTAAGACCCCTGCCTCCGCAACAATATATTACCCAGCTGGCGCACGATCGAATCTTGGCAGAGCTTTCTCTCCTGCGTCTCTTACAGCCTGTTCCACTCAGCTTTCCAAATAGCTCAGTAAAATATATATATGAAGTAGAATGAACTACACACTCTCCTTATAAAAAGCAGGTTTGTTTTGCACATCCAGATTTATTTGTGACCTTTAATATCTTCTTTAGGTTATCGGGGAGGATTATGTGAAAGACCTCAGCCAGCTAAGGAAGCTGAACGACTTTGTCGACGATGCTGCCTTCATCCGGGATGTCTCTAAAGTCAAACAGGTAGGGTCCAGCCTCGGTTTGTGTGTACATGCAAATGACAAAACAAAAAGAGAGGAGATGAATGAAAGAAATACAAAGTGTTCAGGTGCGATTAAAAAGAAACCCTAAGGGAAAATATCCCACCTCCAAAAAGAAAAAGGAAAAAATCGAGATGACAAACAAAGCCACAAATGAATTGGACATAAAAAATTCAGCAGTGAGGAGAATAGGGCATGGTAATATCCAGATGGTGTATTTGTATTTAGCCCAGCGGGCTGTTATGGTTCGAAGAAGGCTTACTAAAAATAAGGCTTACTAGAAAATTAGCGGCTCTATCATCTGACATGAAAAGAGGTTACAGGTTAACCATAACCAAGTGCCCTGCAGTGCCATGAATGCATGCATCTGAAACATGGAAGGCTTTGGTGGGAATATAAACCTCCTAACCCTGGGAGTGTAACTAGTTCACACATGACGATATCTCACAGTCATTTCATATTTCTGCACGTCACAACAGGCAAAGGGCAAAACAACCCGATTTATTTGCGCATTGCAACATTGCATTTTGCTGCGTTAAAGCCAGTACATGTCAGCACAGGTCACAGGCCACAGCTGTGATTCAACAGCTTCACCTTATCGAATGACTCCTTTCCTGCAAGTCACGTATTTCTCATTTTCTCTCAAAGGACAACAAGGTGAAATTCGCCCAGTACCTGGAAAAAGAGTACAGGGTAGAAATAAACCCGTCCTCCATGTTTGACGTCCATGTGAAGAGAATCCATGAGTACAAGCGTCAGCTCCTCAACTGCCTGCACATCATCGTCATGTACAACCGTATGTGAACTGCTCACACCACATTAGTCATGCCAGAGAGTTTCATAAGTAATCACAGGTCTGCTATTCTGTGAGCGACAACCTCTCTGACTCCATCTGACATGCCCTGGTGTGGGAAACTCCACCCATCCGGTGCTCCAAGCAAGTTAAAACAAACGCTAAGAATTATTTGCAATCGCATTTCAGTCAGGTGTGGAATTTTCTCCACAACCGTCAACCACATACAGACTGTTTTGAACACGGCAAATCTGGGCAATAATGTATAATAATTACAATTATTATAATAATTGTATTTATTTATTTTTTCCTCTTACTCAGCTTTGATGTTCTGTTCTGTGCAACAAGCAACTTCCTTTTACCCAGAAAAAAAATACTGACTTTCCCTGCATGTAAATCTATTTCCTTTTGCTGGGAATATTCCTCAAACTTGCTCAACAAATATTACCACTGTAACTATCACTCATAATCAATTTGTGTCCCTTTTTTCAAGGCATTAAGAAGAACCCCACTGCACCTTTTGTACCGCGGACGATGATCATCGGTGGCAAGGTAGCGGCTCAACCAAACATGAACAAACAGCTTTTACGGAGACACACAGATACTGCAAGTCAGGAAGAGTATGATTTTTTTTTAACTATCCACCGTCTCCCCCTGCAGGCCGCTCCTGGGTATCATATGGCGAAGAAGATCATCAAGCTGATCACCTCTGTGGCTGATGTGGTGAACAACGACCCGGTGGTGGGCAACAAGCTGAAGGTCATCTACCTGGAGAACTACAGGGTCTCCCTCGCAGAGAAAGGTACAACACAGAAAACTCTCATATTAATAACCTTTTTTTTTGTCCATAACAAGACAAAATGCATGTCGACCGATGCACTTGAATCTTTTGCCATGTCATGTATACATTTTGCATTTGTCAGCTTGATGGTTATATGAGAAAATTCTTCTGCCAAGTGCCTCATTATATTTCATTGAATTATTCTCATTCATCAGATAATAAAAATTCAATGCACCATGTGCAGAGATTGAGTAGCACTGACAGTCACACCCCTCAAAAAGCAACATGTCTTGTAGCAGCATTGCATTCTGGTCTATTGAGGCTACTGTGGGTGGAGAAATTGGTCTCCGCCTCTTCTGTGATGGATTGTTGAATGTCAAAATGGTGAGTCTACACAGAAGCTCTAGATCTTTGATTCTGAGGGACTGACACCAAAACCTACCGTTGATGTTTTAGATAGCAGAACATTTTTCTGTTTTCTGCAAATCTACAAAGTCTTAATTAGAGGGGATGGGTCGCTGTTTTCTGTTGCAGCCCCACTTCATGACGGGTGTATTTTTATAAAAAAAAATCATGCTGATTACAACTTGTGATGATCTCGTCTTCCTACAGTGATCCCTGCCACAGATCTGTCAGAGCAGATCTCCACTGCCGGCACCGAGGCCTCAGGAACAGGCAACATGAAGTTCATGCTGAACGGAGCGCTCACCATCGGCACCATGGACGGAGCCAACGTGGAGATGGCCGAGGAGGCAGGAGAGGAGAACCTCTTCATCTTCGGCATGAGGGTGGAGGACGTGGCTGAACTGGACAAAAAAGGGTACAGGGTTCTTTTTTATTCAGATTTTTTTATTACATTTTTGTATTATCTTTTCTGTGTCTAATAAAATACCCCAATTTTTTTTCTTTTTTTCTTAGATACGATGCCATGACATACTACAGGAAGATTCCAGAGCTGAAACAAGTCATGGACCAGATCACGAGTGGATTTTTCAGCCCCAAAAATCCAGAGCTTTTCAAAGACCTCACCGAGATGCTCTTCAAATACGACCGGTGAGCAACATGCAGTAAATTACTGTAAATCCACATTTGGTTCGGTTCCATTTCAAAATACTATAAATCCATATTTAAAAAGTTGAAATTTGTCACTCGATTCCATCTCCAAAAATGTTATCATTTGGTTGGCAAAGGTCTTAGAATGGCTAATAACTTAAAAGAGTAAGTAAACCCTAGACCACTTTTGTAGGTTTGGCATGCTATTGCAATTGCCATCTGCTATTGGACTCTATAGATGGTGACATCACCTGGCACCAAAGACCAGCCAAAAGCAGATGGCAATTGCAATAGCACATTTTTAGCTATTAGATAGCAGCAAAACCACAGAAGTGGTCTAGGGTTTAGTTACTCTTTAATTTTTTACTGTGAGGTCATCAATCATTTTGCCTTAGTAGGCGTCAGTGTTTTTCAGTTTTTCATGGATCTCTCCTCATACACTTATTTTTGGCCTTTGTTGGCATTTTTGGACTTGAGCTTACTCTATTCCCTTCTGCTCTCTCTTCAGTTTCAAAGTGTTTGCAGACTTCGAAGCCTACGTGAAAAGCCAAGAGAAAGTCAGCAAACTGTATCAGGTAACATTTGCCTCAAACAGACAAGGATCAAATTGTATTTGCAGATAGTTCTTATGGTTTGTATTAGTCTTCTTTGGTGCCAGATGGGTGGGCTTTGCCAAACAGGATAACTCAGTGAGTGCCAGAAACTTTAGACACCCACAGGAGAGACTGTAATGGTATTATATTTGAAGTGATTAGCTGACACTACCTTAATTGTCCTGATGCCGTCAAACCCCACCCATCTGGTACTCCACGCAGGTTAATACAAACGCTAAGAATTATGAGGAAACTGAACTCAAACTGCCTCAAACTGAACTTGTTTCACAGAAAGCGTCACAGAAGCATGTTGAAGCTGTGCATAGTTAACATCTGCTTATATTTTTTGGGATTGAAAAGAATCCAAAGGAGTGGACGAAGATGGTGATCAAGAACATCGCGGCCACAGGCAAGTTCTCCAGCGACCGAACCATCACGGATTACGCGACGGAGGTGTGGGGGGTGGAGCCGACCGACCTGAAGATCCCGCCTCCGAACGAGCCCCGAGAGGCCATCGAAGAGACCGCCAGGGCTTTGAAGAAAATGTAAGGTTGTTTCAAGACCAAATGGCACTGTTTAGGTTTACAATTTACAATCAGAAACACCCTGTGCACAGCTCTTTAATTTCTGCATACTTTTTATTTTCAAGGCATTTCAGCCAAAGCACTTGCATCAATACTTGTCTGTTACAGTCTTTCAGCACCGACACATAAACAGCAAACCAAGAGACATTGTGGATAATGAGGTCAAATATTATTTGCAATTAATTCTTCATGTTTGTTTTAACTTGCATGGAGTACAGCATAGGTGGGTTTTTCTGCATTACAAGAATTCGGTTGTCAATAGTCGACTAAATTGATTTTCAATTATTTTCCTGTGACTAAACTTTATTTTAGCCATTCTATTGTCCTTGGTGACAAACCCCATCCATACTCCATACGCAGATTAAAACAAATGCTATGATTTATTTGCAGATCCTATTTGACCCTGGTCTGGTCACATCTTGTCTTTTCATGATTGATATAACTTGGTGAAGGCAAAATTCTAACAAATGTACTTTATTTGTGCTGTATCTCTTCCCAGTGTTGACAATAAAACCATACTGCATAGTGGAATGTGAAGTGCTCTTGTTTCAGTTTTTTTAGAAGAAGTACATGCACTATGTGGCGGAAAAATACATCTGTCAGAATTTATAAGTTTGTCTTGCAATATGTACGAGCCAAGATGAGAAGAGGAGAGATAAAACCAATAAGAAAACTGCCAGACAGACTTCACTTCTCTGGCGGGTGAAAGCTGCTTTACTGTCTCAGGTTTTGTAGAAATTTCCTGCAATGCCAAGCAGATAAAATATTAAATTAGGTTCGCTGAGGGAAATTTGGGTTTGGAGACAGGGTGTACAATTAAAACACATGATGACAAAAACACAATAAACCCAATAAAAACATAACAAATTACTACAACATATAACATATAGACAAACATTAGCTCATTTAAACTAGTATATTGACTGATACATGTAGTGTACACCTGTATTTTTAGTTTTTGTGCACTAGTATAGCATGTATTGTAAAATTCATGTCAATTTTAATGATCAGTAACTTACACAACCACACTTGACAGATTGGGATCTAAGTAGATTTTGTTGTGCAAGTATCCAAGACTTGCACTGTAGGAGATCATCTGAACCTGAACCTCCGTGTTACGCTCTTTCTGAGTCTGCAGTGAAATCTGGTACAGCTGCGGACAAAAATGCGAATAAATTCAACATGGAAACAAACTCCCACACTGTAAGAAATGGAGGAAAACATTTGAGCATTCAAGGGAAGCATGCATGTACCTTGAGCCCCATGTGATAGGGCACAATATTGTCATCCTCTGCATGCAGTAGGAGAAGTGGACTGGTCAAAGTCTTTAAACTGTGTAGACATTGAGGTAAAAAAAAAAAAAATGTTCTCTATCATTGACACACAAACCCAAAACATACACCACAGTAGCTTATATGAACAGTTTTTGGCCAGTAAAGCTGTATAAAATTCTTTAAGCACCATTTTATTCTAAGTATATAAGTTTAAGTTATTAAAGGATGATGAAGGTTAGAGAAATGCACCACCAACTAGCATAAGCGATGGCTTATTTCAACAGGACAGGCACTTTTTCATAGTCATACCATACTTACTTTTTGTCATTAGCAAATACTATGTTGTTCATTTCCAAGATGTTCCAAATTAAGCTTTCAAATCCTGGAAAGAACATATACATCTGGAAAAAAAGAGAAATTATGTAGAATTGTTTTGAAATCACCTCATATAATAACATACAAATAAATGCAGAATAGAAATGGGTGTTTAGTAAATATCTGCCCATTTTATGAATTAGGGGAGAAGGGGGTATGGTGAGCCTGTGGGTAAGATGAGCCACCTCTTGTATCTAGATAACCATACACAAAATTAATCATGTGATCACAGAATTAGGAAGAATAATTCATTTCCCCGAATCTGTGATGGACAAGAGCACATGGAGACAGTGGTAAGTGAGCTAAGTTAAAAAAAAAAGAAGTGTTTTTTGTAAAGATGTCATGATTCTTGTATCTAAATGGAAGTACATAGGTATTGAGGCTTTATTACTGTATGTATTAGTTTAAGGCTGTATACGGTACAATATGAAGTCCTAAACTTGGCATAACTGTGGGCCCGAGTTGCTGTGTGAAGCAGTTCAGTCAAAATGGTGGTTGTGGGATCTGCCTCTTTAAATCTGGGATAAGTTGTGCCAAAGGATCAACTGTATTAGCTACAGAAAGTGTTTTAATTTCAATTGATGCCCAATAACCTTATGTATGCATAGCAAATATTTCTTACAAATAAATTAAACAAATAAAAAGTTGCTCATTTTACCCCTTTCTCTTTTTCTATTTGCTGAACAGAAGTAAAAAAAACAAAAAAAAACAACCTTCATGTCTTCATGTCTGTTTTGTGTTTCAACCATTTGCACAAGGCATTCCTCTTTTGAAACCAAAGGAAATTGAGACAGCTGTGTTTTAGTGCAATACCAGAAGATTGGTAAACACCCGGAGGGCTGCAGACAGACAGAAATGCCACAGACGGCCACAGACGGCCTCACCTTAGTGATTGGACGGCTGACTACCACCTCTCCAATGCTGGTGTATGGAGCTTGAAGGATTAAAGCATCAACAGCAGACCCTGATATTAAAGACAGTGGCAGAGTATAAAACAACAAATAAATATAGATGGATGTTATTTCTTTTAATTTTAGAGGCTTGTGAAGTCAGTGTTTAATGACTACAGGCCACACTAAGGGCTATTATGGGCTAATTTACACATGAAATGCAGTTTATGGTTAATCATATTAATTCAGTTTGATTTTTCAGTTGTTGCAAACAGTAAATTAGAGGCACCTGCCCTTAAACGACTTAAACTCACCCTGCTCCTGTAATTTCAGTGCAGCATTGGTTGCCACCCTGTACAAAAAAGAACGATCTATTAGTGTCACGGACAGCAGACATGATTCATTAACAGAACGAGGCCGGACAGGGACTGACTGACCCGGTGCCGAGGGAGTGTCCCCACAGACAGACCAGACTCTCACTGCTGTGAGTCTTTACCCACTGGTACAGATAGAGGGCGTCGGTGGTCAGCCCAGCTTCACTTGGCTCCCCACTGGAGTCTCCAAAACCTCAGAAGAAGATGAGATAAGCAGCCTCAGAATCACAACACAACATGTATTGACTGACAAGAGAATATGTTGATAATAATGATATATACTGTATTTCAGCTCTGGATAAACATCTATCTACTGGTCTAATTGCCTCTGAGTTTAAAGTCAGAATTCTGAGAAAAAAGTCAGAATTCTGACTTTGATCTCACAATTCTGAATTTAAACTCAGAACTCAAATAATTTTTTCACATGTGGCCCTAATCCTCCTCCGTACACCTCCTATCTTCCACCTCTTACATTCTAAAAGTTTAATCATGTTTGAGTTTCGCAGAAAAATAATCATTTGAAAAGCAATGTTAGGTATTTTACCTCTGTAGTCTAAAGACAAGACATGATATCCCACAGTGCTTAAGATCTAGAGAGAACACAAAAATATTAACATTTCATCCAATGCTGAAAGTCAAAACTGTTACATTAACCAAAAGCTGAAAATCAGTCATGTTTTAGAATAGAAACCGTACCTTTGCCAGTTCTACTCTGTGATTTAAAGCCCTGTAGAAATGAAATCACAGGAGTGAATTTAAACACACAAGAGGCTTTCAGGCTCATTTATTCTGTCCCACAACTCTCTGTGTGCATTGTGCCTATGGATAAACCCAGGGGCCTGAGAGATCATGTAATACCCACTAGACTCCATTAGGACTTATTCAAGGGTCTCTATCCTGCCGCACTCGTCCCACCTGGTCCCCGCGTTGCCATGGAGATAGATAATAACAGGGCGGCCGTCTCCCAGAGTCTCCCGGTACCACTCAGGGCCTCTCCCCGCGGCCTCCTCCCATTGGCTGGCAGGGAGCGTATGCCTGTGAGACACAAAGATAGCACAAACAAAGAGTGTGTTGTGAGATATAGATTTGTGTGGAAGATCATGGCCATGTTCACTCCGGGGCCAGCCATATCTAAAATGTAGGCACTCATGGTCAGGGTGGGGAATTGGAATTGAATTGGAAAGTCAGAAAACAGAATTGAAATTAAATTCCACTTCTAAGAGAGGTTGTCTTGACATTGTAAATCAAACATGATGAATCATCAAATGGGATTGGTACCTGACCCATATTGCTCATTTTTGCTCCCAGGGAACCGTTGGCTCTTTTATACATGTTGCATGGGAGTGTCCAGGGGTTTTTGATTTTTGGGGAAAGGTTATTAGAACAGAACTAACGGGGGTACAATTGCCAATGGACCCTGCTGTACGTCTTCTAAATGATGATTCCCACCTTTCCCTTACGGAAAAAACACGCAAAGTCTGGCTGGCGGGCCTGACTGCAGCTAAGAAGACTGTAGTCCAGCGTTGGAAACCTCCTCATGATATTTCAAGTACTCACTGGCTTCGGAGCTTTTTGGACATTTCTTACCTGGAACTATCATCGGCAAGAGTCAATGATGCACGACCAAACACGATTTTAATGTGGACAAATTTGATATCTAACTTAAAAGATCTTCTGGCTAAATAAGGATGCTATGTCTGTGTGGGTATTATTATCCTGTTGGTTGGTGGAGGGGAGGGGGGTGGAGAGAGGGGTGGGGGGGGATAGGGATGGGGGTAGAGGGATAGTTGGGTTAAACAATCAAAATGTATTCGGCAACCTGTCGTATTGTCTGTAACTTGACGGTGTTGCAATAAAAAATAAATGATAAAAAAAACATGATGAATCAAATAAAAGACAGTTAAGCAAATCAAATGCATTTCATGTTATGCAGGATCAACTCTCAGCTCATTTTCATTTGTTGTTGATGATATTCAGTATTGATAATATATAACTCTATGTATAATCTCAGATACGTGGTGAGAAAAAAACAAAACAAAAAAAAACATGAAATTTCACAGGATTTCATTCCAATTCTGTTTCTTGTGGTTGTTGTTTTTTTTTTTTCCAAATGCCAATTCGAATTCATTCATGACTTGACCCCAACCCTGCTCATGGTATTGTGAGGTATATAGCTACATAACAGAGACCCATAAATAACTCACCATACTCCCACTGAGACGCCCTCCTCAGTAGTGAGGTAGAAGTTGCAGGTGTGGTTTAGTAGCTCCTCCGGTCTGTCAAGATCCACCAAGAAGGGAATCCTCACTGCAGCCACAGTAGACAAAAAGTCAGCAAACAGTTTATTACACTATGCATACATATTTTGCATAGTACAAATAGTACCCATTGTACATTTTGTCTTCCTTGCAAACAACTATCATTTATGACATTTAATGGATAGAAAACATTGATTCACATTGATCTGAGGTTTAAGTGATTGTACATTAAATAGAAACATAGACTGAAAAGCACTACTTACACAAGTGGGCATATATGACATGGCCCAGTATCCAAGGGAACAGGTAGAGAATGACTGGTGCAGAGACATAGACAGTGATCAGAAACAACACAGCCCTCTTCATTCTTGGCACAGGCAGGATTTTTTTTTTAGTCTCTCAGCAACAAGAAAATCTGCTCTGCTGTCCGAAGACTCACGACTTCCTCTTCCTTGTTTGAAGTGGGAACCGCAGAGGAATTCAGCTGGGCTTTCCTGCTGACAACATGAGCATTGTGAAATATAGAGGAATGAGGTCAATGTTCAAGTGAGACGAATCTTATCCTCTGCTGCTATTGGTTCATATGCAAACCAGAGATTCAAACGTGCAGTGCAAGAGAAGGAAGGAAGTGCAAGTGTTTACAAGTAGTACGACAAAAAAAAGGATATTAATAAATAAATACAAATACAAACAAATAAAGGGGGGTGGGCAGTGCAACTGTCACACGACCCTGTACAACTGATGCTCAAAAGCATTAATAAACCTTGGAGACGTTTCCTGCTACAAATGCAGGAAACATGTCATCTCACCCAGTGCATTGTGGGTATTGGAGTCTTTGTTATTATCGTCACAACGCAACAGAAGTACAAATGGCTGTATTTTCTTCAAATCTCAACATATCGACACGTGGCGAGGCAGATATCTTTAAAATAATGTTTATGACAAAACTGTAGAATTTCAAGTCGATTGATTATTTTGTCATGAATTTAAAGTTTGTTGAAATTAAGTTTGTTGGATAGAATGAAAAATGCTGGGTTAATAACTTGGCCATTTTTGGATCTTTGCTTTTCGTAAACTATAAGTAAAGGCATACCCAATTAAAGAGGAATGCCACCCATTATTTCTGTGTCCCAGGACAGTTCAGTCAACACTTGTGAACTTGCACTGCTAAAGTTAGAAATTAAAAACCCTTGAATCTGTGATGTCACTGGGATGTAAAAATCAGTGGCTGCTCCATAATCAATGAATGCTTTATAGACAATGATGCAGGCTACTTGCCCAATTTCAAGTTACTCTGATTCATGAGAAGAACAGTTTTAAAGGTTTTTCAAAAATATCAAAAAATGTATGGCAGACATTATGGGTCCTGGAGGCAAAAATGTTCAGCATGTCCAGATATAGTATTCACCTGTACCAAGATTCACATCTGTGAAGAGCCAAAGACTTTTAAGGGTGATTATAACGCCCCCTATGGGCCAATCAGTATCAGTATTCCTCATCAATTCCAATTCAACTGAGGAACTGGAATTGGAACTTGAAAAAACAACCTACAGGGAACAGAATTGGAATTTAACTGGAATTTTAGGATGTTTAATTTAATTGTTAATTGTTTAAATGTTGTTGTTATTTTGTTGTTTTTTCTGACCACATATCTGAGATGACATGTCTTAGATGTCTTGGAATTTCATGGAATTAAATTCAGTGTCCTGTCATTCCAATTCATTTCAATTTTGTTTCCTTAGAGCTGGGTGCAACTGCAATTCCAACTCCAAGCAGAAACTGAATTGAAGTTTACCATGTATTCTCAATTCAGTTCATGAATGGCCCAAACCCTGCAGTCCAGGTTATGAATCACCAGGACTATCTCTTGTGCCAGCTTAGGAAAAAAACGTTACCCATCTATGAGTTATTGGACTGAATACTTATTAAGAATGAGAATGAGAATGGGAATAAGTAAGAATCCCTAGACACAATGATGGTGATGTTATATATCATTTGGTCCAGAGTGGGCCGGACTGTGGCCATCTTGGTCACCGCCCCTTCCTCCACCAGGCGCTTTTCAAAATCCGCTACAAGAGTCAGAAGATGCAGCCGCGGACACAAAGCAGTTCCCACCGAGCCTCGTAGCGACAAACACTGAGGGTGTTTAGCAGTTAAAAAAAATAAAAAAAATAAAAATCCCATCTCCAAAAGCCTCGACTAACTTGTCTACATCATAACATCACTTGCCCGTTAACTTCAGGAGAGAGGATACCTGCGAGGAAACCACGACGTTGATTATGGGAGAAATGTTGTAAAACTTTTTTTTTATACCCGCGTATAATCACCAGATTGGAGCCAGAAAGGAGGTTATCTTCCAGGTTCGGAGACTTCGGTGAGTATTATCTATCAACACTAAACCTATTTCTTTACTTGCCCTTCTGTGTTTAAAGATTACATTAAACCAGAGAATCAACAGTTAGCTTACAGCCTTCCTCCCAACACGCCTGCCTGGATAATTAGCCCATTTAGCCTAGCTCATTACTCTCATATGAATGTCCTGATTAGTTTAGATCACTTTACTGTTAGTTAGGTTTTATCAGGCCCCAGACTATTTTTTTTTAGGGTCGGGTTTATTCGGCTGTAGTCGATAGTGGATCAAACTGCATTCAGGCATCGTCTAGACAACTGTTGACAGTGTTTCACTTCCCAATGAATGATGTTACATTGAGATTACCGCTGAGTAACTGATATGAGACATCGTAGCTTTAGAAATGATCCTCTGTTCACTTCTGCAGGCTTTTGACTTCCCAAAGGCCTTGAAAATCACTGAAATCCTTGTGGTCTTGAGAAAAATAAAATAAGGCCCTAGAATGGATCGTACATACTTGACTTGATCGTACATACTTGACTCCCTATTTGAATAGAGACAGATACATAGACATTTAATTGAAAATAGTCTGATGTCACATATCATAACATTTATAGCCTAAGCTAATTTGCAGTGTCTGTCCCTAGATGGGCTTTTGTAAAAACACTGTTAAAAAACAGACATAGAATACAACAGATATAGAGTACACACACAAAAGGACATTGTTAACATAAGACAGCCAGATAGTACCAACAAAAAAAAAAAAAAAAAAAAAAGATAACCTGGTATAAGAAAAGGAAACAGGGAAAGAAAGAGAGAGAGTCACTCATGATATAGTACCCAAATTCATCAGTATCTTCATCAGGTCTCTGGACCTTTCTCCATAAGACCAAAACTTCACATCCTGAGGAAAACCCTGTGATGGGTATTTGTGGTTATGTAGCAGCAGTTTTACATTGAATGATTTCACTATCATTTCTTGACTTGCCTTAATCATGAGTAAATAAAAAAATAAAAAAAGGGTCTCTATGATGCCAAATTTTGACCAATGTCATATCTTACCCCAAAACATGCCAATTTTGAGTTCTTGAATTTCACCAAACAGGACATTGAAAGTCAGTGAGAAGTCTTTGAATTTTGAATGTGCAAGTGAGTGTAGGAACCTTGTGAGAAGAATGATTTGCAGGTTGATGACTCACTTTTTCCACATGACCATGGTGGAGATGCTGGCTGATGATGGCATTTTATGTATAAATTATTTTGGCCAACTAGTAGAAATGGGGATAAGAGTAAGAATAACTAAATAATAGCTAATGACTAAAGATTTTCAGTTAATTTCCCTGCACAATAACGCAAAAGCAAATATTGATATCAACTGAAATCTTATGTCTTATGATGATACCTGTATAGGCAAAGAGAAATTACATGTATGGATGTGAAAATTAATATCACAATAATCATAAAAACTATTTAGATATTGACATATAACATTATCTGCGAACATATGCAAAATCTCATGTTCAGTGACCAGATTGATGTTTGTATATTGTTTACATTTGTTTTTTATATTTATTTATTTTAGTCAACAGATTTGCATGTCACGATAGCTCAATACCATGATTTCTCACCTTTTTATTATCTCCTACCCCCAAAAAAGAGCAACAAAAACAAAACATACCCTTATTAGGCTAAGAAGCAAAGTTTTGAAATGATTATTTTTCAGTTTGGGCACCTGTTAAATGATACTCAACAATTCACACCAGTATAAGTGAATGCTGGGACGGTGGTTGAGGAATCAGATTAACCTCCTTGAACTGAAACTGAAACTGAATCGGAGTGACAACATTTAGATAAGAAAAGTGTGTGTGCAGTGAAAAACTTATTTAGTAAAATGCTCGATTTAAGGGAGGACAGGGAGGAGCCGTTATGCATAAAAACACATTGATAATAAACCGATTTCATTTATTTGTTTGGGTCATTCAGGCTTATTTCTTGTTTTGTTGGCTTTGATGCTGCTACTTGACAAGGCACTATAGATTAATTAGCCTACGACTAGCTGTCATAATGCTGAGCCATGTTTTTTTTTTTCTTGCATTTTATTAGCCGCTGAAATGTGCAGATGCAGAATACTGATTTGCTTTTTGTGGACGGCCCATTGTCTGTGTTGAATGGGTACCCCGAGTCTGGGCTGTGTGGGGGACACCTGGCTGAAAGTGCTTGATGATCTCACTGACAAAGAGCAGCTGGAAAAGCAGGGGGTAAGATGGGAGCTTTTAGTATAGATGTGTAGGTCTGACTGGGAAATCTCTAGTCATTTGGTGTAGTGGTGAGCTCTTATCCTGCAGCCATGGCAGAGTTGAATTGATGCTCTTTGGTTTGATTAAAAGATGATTTTTGAGGGAATATCAGATCTTTGATTTTGTAATGATTTTAAACTGAATTCAACTCTGCTCTGATATACAGCTTGTATGTGACACAGTGAACTAAGATGAAAGATGCAACTTTATTGATCCCCATGGGGAAATTGAATCTTTACAGCAGCAAAAGTAATAGGATTCAGCAGGGGGGAAATGTATAATATAAGCACACAATAACATACAATGTATGACATAAAAACAGTAGAAACAGTAAGAATGGTTAAAACAAAAAAAGCAACAAAGTAGCATATAGAAAATTGAGGGGTTATGTGTGCTACAGACAATTTCAACACTTAGATTGTGCAGAAATGTGTCCAGAGGAAAAAGCAGTGCAACAAACAGACGTTAAATTTGTGTAGTGTATTTATAAGTAAATATACATAAGTAGTAATGTGCTTTCCGCTCAAGCAGAGCCTTCAGTGACACTGCTATTTCCAGTCATGTTAACTTACATTCACCTTCCCTAAGCTTCAGGTGGCTGACCTAGGTGCAGCGATTGTTTGAGTTATGTCATTGCCGAAGTCAGTTTGAGTCCGCCCTGCTTTTAGGATGAGCTTTCCTCTCTTAAAAAAAGATCAGCCTCCTAGATGATTACCCAGGATTCATCGTTGGTATTTCTATTATGGGTTGAGACGAAATGTGGCTTACTGTGCATATCAGCGTCGTGATGGACTGAACTCTACACGCTTGTTTGGGACCTCAGAAAACGCCTTTATTCTCTGTGACCGATTGTTATTGTTTTTCAATTATATGAATGATCCGTCCCAATGGAGAGAAACAAACGCTGTCTATGTCTCTGTAACTGATGCTGCCAGTAACTCTAGTTGGCACAAGGCTTTGTCGTAACATTCTCAATTAGTCCTTGGCTGGATGTTCCACTTGGTTCAGTGCCACTTTGTTGTCTTTGTCCTTGGTCTTTATCACCTGTTTGAATGGTATTTAGTTGAAAAACTTCACATTGCTGGTGGGTGGTAATCATTTTTACGACATTAACATCAAACTATCATCCCTCACAAAGTCAAATGATTTTACCTACTTATTTGCATGTAGTATTTACGGAAGAGGATGAAGGCCACATGTGAAAAAATTATTTGAGTTCTGAGACTAATCTCAGAATTCTGAGATTAAAGTCAGAATCCCAGAATTCTGACTTTAATCTCAGAATTCTAACTTTATTCTCAGAATTCCGACTTTTCTTTTCAGAATTCTGACTTTAATTCTGATTCTGAATTCTGATTTTATTATGGGATTAATCTCAGAACTCAAATACATTTTTCACATGTGGCCCTAATCCTCTTCTTTAAGTATTAACACACAAACAATAACACTGAAATGTGTTTGAAGCACACCAAACAGTATGTCAGGGGTTATTTGTTGTCAATGCATGCGTCAAGTGGCATGTTACTGCAGTCATGAAATGTCCCGGCTAAGCCTTAAAAGCGAGTCATGGTCAATGTCAGACTTGGCCATGTCTATCAATTTACGTTATCGTCTAATCATACTAACTGGATTAGCCTAAGCCTTCCCTTCCTACCACACATGACGCCGATGCAGTGTGGCGGTAGCTCAAACGCTCGGCCACAGTCACAGATGAGGGTGTTGTTAGGAAGTCCTGCTCTTGAGACGGACGTCTCCGCCCTCCTTGTGAGTGTCTAGCTTTCTAACAGTGATTGGATTTGCTGTAGTTTTAGGGTGAAGTGGCTTTGACCTTTGCTTGCAGTGTTGAGGGTTTAGAAATTGAATTTGCTATTCCTTGTTGCTGCTCTTCTCACTCTGCTGTCACCTGTGTGTGTGTGTGTGTGTGTGTGTGTGTTCAGGGCAGGGTGCTGTCCTGTGGGATGGATGACACCCAAGAGCAGGACCACTACGAGGAGCGCCTGAAAGAAGTTTTTAACAGTTTTGATGCCAGCGGCTCGGGCTCCCTGTGCCCAGAGGAGCTGTCTGACCTCTGCCAGTCGCTGCACCTGGGTGACGCCACGCCCGCCCTCGTCCAAGCCCTGCTGCAGAACCAGGACTGCCTCACCGACAGGGTAAGCCTCCTGCTCCGCTACCGAAGACGTGGCTCCAATAAACTTTAAAACTGTGATGTGTGTCTGTGTCTTGCCAGTATCGGCAAGACACATTCTTGTACGTTTTTTGCGCTCTTATGATTCAAGAGATTCTGTTTGACAAATCACGGCGGTGTTGTGCGAAAATTCAAAAAAATTGTGTGCAATTGCAACTTTTGAAACAAAATAATTTGCCCCGAAAAGCTGCGCTGTATTCACTGAATTGTTCCTGTTCATGTTCCGATGTAAAGGTTGACTGTGAGCAGTGGCCTTTTGCCTTTTTTGTGTGTCGGGTCCTCTGTGTCCTTTGAATTTGGCAGAGGCCTATGTTGAGCCACTCTAGCTCTCAGGTCTTTGTGTCTCCAGGCTTTTGGCGCTTTGTTAGCCATCTTGTTGAGGAGAAAAAGTGCCCCCATCATCCCTCATCCCAGGTGTCTGTCGTCAGGACAACCAAGCCAGCTAATCACTATTCACAAATACATTTGTTTGAGGGTTCTGCATGTGGAAATGTATGAAATAGGGACGACACTGGCTAAATCTATACAAATGGACTCCAGTGGGTTTTTAATACATTTTACATCCAGTGGATCTCCAGTATTTAGCCTTTGGCTTTGAGCCTTTAAGTAGAAAGAGGAGGTGTACTCAGAATTGCTTACCTCCAAACTCTTGCATTAGGTTTTGTTTGCATGTAAGCGTGTGGATGGATGGATGGCTATTGTCTCTGCCTTGGCTTCCATGTGCGGGTGTGTGGGAGGGGCAAATGCTAGCAGAGGGGCAGTGAACTGATTGCCTACCCATGGCATCCAACAATAAAGTCAAAAAGAAAACCCCCACCTAAATCCAGCAGCCGCCGGCCTCGGAGCACAAAGAAAATCTCCATATTCAGGGTTAGCAGCTGTTGATTCTTGAGAAGTGCGACCTCCCCTCTCCCCCCTCAGCCACCCCCACCCAGACACTCAGGGACGCCCAGCCTCCACCCTGCATCCAGGGGATTGCATCCAGTCTTAGGAATTTCACGAACCTGTTTTTTGTCTAAGTCTCAGTAATGTTTTGCTTTGCTACACATACCAAACATTGCTTGTATTATGAGAGTTATATACAAGGAATCCTCACATTTATGTAAGACTGAGGTACCTTCATGCAGAATCCAGACTCTTTTCTTTCTTGTTACAGGTTGACTTTGACCAGTTCAAGAATGCACTGATTCTGGTTTTGTCATCAACCATCGAGCCACCCCAAGCAGAACAGGAGACCTTGCCTCAACCAGGTAATTTTGTTGACACCAGCATTGTATATTTGAAGATATCACACGCAGTCAAGCATCTGTACTACGCCTGCTATGTCAACAAGTACAGAGCCATGACATTGAAGCCATAACATTAGCCACGTCTATAATTCATGTCAGTATCAGTTTATTATTTAACTTTAAGGAGGTCTTCTCCATTCAAAAACTCATCCAAGCTGAGAAGGTGATTGTGCAAGCTGAATAAGTGGAACGGCCACCATGCTGATTCAGCCGTAAATCTACATACTGAGGCTCAGCACCAAAAGCGCAGGCCCAGAGCCAATTGACTTAAGTGACTGTTAGCACTGTCATGGTTGTACCACTGGCATGGTTTGTATTTCATATGGAATTAGTTACCAACAAATGGTTGTGTGCTGCTGTCATGGAAAAAATGATTTTATTGCCCCATTTTGTTGAAAATCTTGGTCCATTTTGTTAGGTATCTTTTTGAAAGTGTAAATGACTATTTTGGGCGCCTGGATTATGCCAGCACTCTTATTAGCTCAGAGTTATTTTACCTCTTGAGTGTCACACCTCACACAAGTCAACACAGAAGGGTGACACTGAGAAGGTGCTGGGTAAATAAGACTATGAAACAAACATTGTTACATGGTCCACATGATAGTATGGGGTCTAAATCAGACTAATCCTTGTGTAAATAAATGCTGCACTGTCAATCTTTAGGTCTTATTATCATAAGTAAATACAAATTAAATGTTAGTCAGTGTTGTACCTAGTTCCAGTGAATTTCTCTGATGAGTTTCCCTGTGAAGCACTGTTATCCTATAGTTTCATATCTGTATTATTTAAATCCAAATAAAAGGGAACCTGTGGCTATTTAAAAAAAACATTTTCAATGCCTGTCTGTTGGAGAAGTAGCTACCAAAGACTGCGGAAATGTGTGTCATTGGACATGGTTTCTATATTTATTCATGACCTTTGTTCTCTGCACAGCATTATGAAGAACCTTTGTTTTTGTTGTTTTTTTAAGTGCTCTACAAATACATTTGTCTTGATATTGATTTGGTTTTTACAGTTCATTCTCATCATATCTCAACCTCCTCAGAGTCTACTGAGATCCAACCAAAGTTTGTGAAGGGCAGCAAACGATACGGCCGCCGCTCCACCCCAGAGTTCATCGAGCCTATTTCTGACTTTTCCGAGGTTGCCAACACAAACCCGGTGGAGGAGGCGGATCCGGAGGAGGACAACGATGACTCCGCCGTTCCCAGGAAGCGTGAGGTAGTTGACTTAAGACTCAGATGTTCTCTTGAGTCTTTCCAGAACCCGCCTGTACACCCCAGACACAAGGAAGCTGTCCTTATCTCCTACCGGCCTTGCATGTACTGTATTCCTCAGCAGCCGCAGACTGGTTGCAAGGTGTTATTCTTAGCTAATCAGCTTAGCGGTATGCAGGGCAGATCCTGAAATGTAATATAGACGCTCTAACACAGGTTTCACACGGCTCTGCTCGTTGCATAACATCACAGTACTCTCTGTAAATAACATTGTGTGCATAATTATTGTTTAACCGGCCTTAGGTAATGGCCCTGTGTAACCTTTGTGTTTGTTGCTAATTTCAGCCTTAGAGGAACACAGTGTCTGCTTGCATGTCTTGCTCAGTCTTGATGTTAAGTTTCAGTGTTTAAAAAGACAGAATTCATGTAGCAACGTACAATGTTGTCAGTTTAATGTTGCGTGATGAGGCTGTGAAAATTGAGCTGAATGGTTTTCAGTGAACTTTGCCCTCAGTGTATCTGCTGGCAGTGATGTGGTGGTCACGGCAACAGTGCAGCGTGTTAGAAATTCACACCGTCGTGTCCGGGCAGGCCGGAGCTTTCAGCAGATAAGGAGAGAGGCAGAGGCAGATCAGGAGGACGGGTCACTGTAGCTTCTACGGTTGCCAACAAGACAAACCTCTTGTTAATGCAGTGTAGGCTGAGTTATTGAAAGGTTAAAGTTTCCAGTGATTGCTATTCAATCTCCTTTTAATACATCTCCCTACTTGGGGTTTACAGTAGATGCCTAGCACAGGATTGCAGTGGCTCAGATGCGATGTGCCTCTGGGTCACAGGTTTGTGTAGCGCTGGTTCAGCCGTGGTCATGCACAGCTGAGCGCTCCGCACGCCGCCTCGGTCAGCAGCTTGATCTTCCCGATCCTTCTCTTGGATAATCCTGCTCTCACTGCTGCTGTAGAGAGTTATTTGACATTAAGTAGGGAGGTCTTTAAGGTTTATGTCATTCACTTTTCTGAATCCGTAGCCTACAAAGGAAATCATGGTGGGAAATTGAACACCAGTGAAATGCTAGTAAATATTTGCTGAGGCTGGTCAGTTTATCCCCTCTATCAGCCGGTTTGGCAGGTAGCAAACCATTATCTAGAGGCCCTATTCTATTCTAAAAATCCAGTTGGCTGGTAAAGCAGTGAAAGTGCCTTGTGAGGTTTGGGGTTTTACCGGCTGCTGTGGCCTCTTGACAAAAAGGTTAATTTCTTTCACTTATGGAAACCTTTACCCGTAGAAGCTAGCCGTGAACGTGAATGTATGTGCGGCGTCAGGATTAATGCCGACAAACAAAAGTGCCCAACTGGTCACAGAAGCGGTATAATGATGCCTGGCTCTGCCTCTGCATGGATGGATGTGTTGGATGTGCTGTGTATTGTCTGCGGTCCCCCCCCACTCCACCCCAGATGCGAGCACCAAGGCGAACGCTATTTGAGACACTGAACTGAAGCGTGTCTTGGTATTGACTAATCTAGGTTGCAACAATGCTACAATGTCCGGCCTGGGGACCAGCAGATGGGGATGGGTCAGGGGTTTCTGCCAGAGCGAGTGGAGGCTCGGCGCTTTGGGAGGAGGAGTGACAAGGAGTCTGACAGAGGAACAATAAGCCCCCGCTACCCCCACCCTGCTAGATGCCTATACACCCCGTATCGAAAAACCCACTTGCAGAATCCCATCTGTTCTTCATTCCCTCACTGTTTGCCTCCCAAACAATAGAAGGCCACGCTGGGATTGGGCTGGATCACAGTGGGTCACACCCCGCTAAACCCCTCCTCCTTTCATATTTCTAGACAAGCACAAAAACACTTGAAGCAAACTTGGAAATAGTTTTTGAAGATTTTAGTGCAAAATCAGTTAAAAGTAACAAAAAACGACATGTCTAGAGCTGCAACGATTAATCGATTAGTTGTCAACTATTAAATTAATCGCCAACTATTTTGATAATCGATTAATTGGTTTGAGTAATTTTTTAAGAAAAGTAAGTCAAAATTCTCCAGCTTCTTAAATTAAATATTTTCTGGTTTCTTTACTCCTCTATGACAGTAAACTGAATATCTTTGGGTTGTGGACAAAACAAGACATTTGAGGACGTCATCTTGGGCTTTGGGAAACACTGATCCACATTTTTCACCATTTTCTGACATTTTGTAGACCAAACAACTAATCGATTAATCGAGAAAATAATCAACAGATTAATAGACAATGAAAATAATCGTTAGTTGCGGCCCTATACATGTCTGTCTAATATATTTTTAACCTTGTATTTACCTATAAAAGGTTTCTAACTTTTTCTTTTAGAATTTTCTAATTTTCAGCAACACCCTGCTTCTCGTTCATATCAATGCTGCACTGGATTATTGAGCTGGATATTGCACTGGTTTTAAGAGTATTCTATTAACACGTCAGAGAGGAGAATAATAAAGAAAAGTGTGTGAGTGTCTGTCACGCATTTTGATTGTCTGTTATAATCGGCGTTCCTGGTCTGACCGCTGACCCTCCCTGGGGCCCGTGCCGTCACAATGGCTCTCTTGTGCTTTTTGTCAGCTGCCCCCCCCCACCCCCCCTTCACCCGCCCACACCCCACCCCCTTCGCACCCTGGCTCAACCTTGGCCAATTTAATACCATGTTTAATTTTATAAACAGCTGACTAACACATGAGAAAATTGCTCATCCCGCCTGCAGGTTTTTAATGCGGTGATTTTCTCACTGATTAGTGTTGGGGTTTTTTTTGATAATTTGTTATTGCAGCTAGAGGAAGACACAGATTTTGCTGGAGTTAGTCGTTTGATTAATTGTTAAACTGCTGAAGTCGTTGTTTGTTTATGGGCTCTTCATAATATTTATCTGAATTTCTGTGTGTGTGTTTTTTCTCCATTTGACAGCGCTGGAATGCTCATGAAACGACCACAGAGGAGTATGAGGCAGAAGGTATGTCGGAGTCGCACTGTTTTCAGAAAATTCACTTCATAGCAGAGGTGGGGACTCGAGTCACAATCTTTAAATACTTGAGACTTGACTTGGGTTCTCGTGACTTGGGACTTGACTTTGACTTGTACTTTGATGACTCGAAAAAGGTTTCTAAAGTCTTGACTTGAGATCTTGTGTTTGTGTAAATGACTTAGATTGAAAGTGATGAGATTTGTTCCACCAGACGACTCAATTTATTTATTTTATTTTTATTTATTTAATTTATTCTGTTTTCTGAATTTGGATTGAATTTATTGAAGTTGAAACTGATTATAGAAATCAAACTCATGATGCAGTTTTTATCCTATTAAAACCATATTTCATTGAAAAGTCCTAGATATTTAGTTTTCTTTAAGATGTTAAATTGATACTGGACTCTTGATTTGTTCTGACTTGACTTGGTGTTCTACATTTAGACTTGAGACTTGACATTAATGACATGGACTTGACTTGGTGTTCTACATTTAGACTCGGGACTTGACTTGAGACTTAAGATGCCTCAAGATTTGAGACTTGACTTGAGACTCGAGCAAAGTTGACTCGGTCACGCCTCGTAGATGTTAGTTTACAAAAAGTTCACACTCTCTCTCCCTGTGCGCAGGCCAGATGCACCTGTGGAACCCCGACGAGCCCAGCACCCCTCGGGGGTCGCTCCCTCCTCTGTCGGACCGGCTGGAGGAGAGGCTGCGGGACGCCTGCGATGAGCTGGCGATGCCGTGGGACGGATTTGCCAGTCACTCTGAGCTGCTCGCGCTCTGTGAACACCTGGGCCTGGAGGTAGGGATGGGACCAGAACCGGTATTACTATATATCGCTGTAAAACACTGTAACGGTTATGACACCCTCACTGATTTTTATTACCGTGACCACCGTGATAACTGCAGCTCTCGTCTGTCATTCTTATAAAAATCCAAATAACAGTATGAGGTCAAATGCATCTAATAACGTGCTACTGGCCTGCATCCACTAATTCAGTCATTAACATTAACATAATTCATAAGGGGAAATAAAACATTTGTGTTGTTCAAAACAATCCTTATAGTTTCTGGAAGCTAAATCAGCATTTTTTAATTTTTATTTTTAAGAAGAACGTCAAATGTCTTGTGATTTATATGATAAATTCGTTTTTAAGTAATGAAGCACATTACAGCACTGTTTCTTATGTTTTCATCTTTTTAATAATTATCAAGATAATATTGTATATTGAGATAATTTTGGTCAAGATAATCGTACTATAACATTTTCATATGTGCATGGGCTTACCTGGAGGTGAGTTAAAGGCGGAGAGAATGAGAGCCAGAAATGTACAGTTACACTTAATTTCAGTGCAGTTTTTGACATGTGATCATGAATATTTAATTTGAAATTTCATGATATCACATTGCTGTGCGATCACACGTGGCTTGAAAATGGCCACAATGTATCTTCTATGCGTTTTTAAAGCTGCAACATGTAGCATTTTTAAACATTGAGGTATCATTGTCGAATTAATTGTGACACCTTGGTATAATTACGTCAACAAATGAGACCATGGTTGAGACAACTGGTCTATCTCAAAGCCTCTATCTCAAGTGCTAGTGTTTCTCAAGTTAAGACTACATTTCCCATAAACCCTTGCATCCTGTCACAAAGGATGTTGGTCTGCTCTGTTAGAAAATGTTGCTGCTTCAGAAAATCAGTCAGATGTGGAGTAAGTCTTAGGCGCAATAATAATTTTGTTTTTTGACTTTTTTGACTCTTTTTCAGATAAAGGGCGATATACTCCAGAGTCTGAGTGGCGAAGGAGTGATGCATGTTCAGGAATTTGTCTCCAGAGTCATGAACCACATCAAACCCCCCACACCTTCTGCCTCCACGCCTTACAGACAGCTTAAAAGACATCACTCCACTCAGGTAATTGAAATTCTTTATTGCTCTCTACCAGGGTGTGTGGGATATACTCCATACTCTTGACTGTAATTTATTAATATTTTATATATTTGTTTATTTCTGTGTAATATGTATTTACATTAGATGTCAGTTTTGTGAGAGAAGTGACACAAATCATAACACTGTTCCAGACTGGTTCCTCCATATTTAGAGAGATTGAAAGCTGAATTTCAGGAAGTCATTTCTTCCCCAAAGTGCATATATGGCGTTTTGTAAACTGTCTATTTTTATCCACTATTATTATTCCTCCATATATTTGCATTTCTCCAGTTTACAGACACTAATTCTTCTCCTCACAGCCCTTCGATGAGGGAGGGCGCAGGATCGCCACCCCCTCTGCCATGACCAGCACCATCGGCATGCGCCTGTTCTCCACCCTGGATGATGGGACCGGTTACACTCCAGCTGAATACATCCTGGATGCCTGGATGGAGGAGGGCATTGAGAATAGCACTGAGATCCTGCAGGTACCATACTGGAATTTTCCTTCCAGGCTGACTGTAGCCATTACTCCTAATATTTTTAGCATTTGGAATACTGTAAATTTAGTTAATCTTCATATATAGAAATAATAAAAAACAGATGATAAAGACAGGAAGAAGAGGCAAAGTTATAGATTGTGCGGGTGAGATTTTAAAGAAAGACTTGTGAAAACCTCACAAGTGTTATGTTTTTTTTTGTTGTAGGCATTGGATTTCAGCTTGGACGGAAAGCTGAATCTTAGTGAGCTCACCATGGCTCTTGAAAATGAGCTTCTCGTTGCCAAGAATGGGATTCACCAAGCGGCACTGGCGAGCTTCAAAGCTGAGATCAGATATCTCCTGTGAGTATATGAGTGTGTGTGAATGTAATGCGGCTCAGTCAGAACTGAACACTTGTAACTAAATTGATATTCATTGTTTGTTTGAATTGTCCTAAAAAAAACACCTGCATGCTGGTTTGTTGCTTGAATTTGTTTTTGTCATTTCTACTCACTCATGGATACGTTTTTGAATGTGTACAAGCTACATCTTTCCCATTTGTTTATTTTTTGTAGTGAGCGTGTCGACCGAGAGCTCAGGGAGAAAGAGAAAATCCGTTCTGACCTGGAAAAAGCGGAGAAGCTGAAAAGTCAGCTGGCGACTGAGGTGGATGAGCACCATTCTGCTATTGAGCGCACGAATAACCTCAATATCAGGTAACTTTTCTATCATCTGCACTAATTCATAATTTTAAGGCCTAAAGTATCTCAGAGTTTCACCTACTATTGAATAGGCGCAGCTTTAAGGAGCTGCTAACCCAACTAAAATTATTGTATCAAGTTTCAAAGGAGTGTTTTAACTTCACATGATGGTTTAAATGCTGTTTCAAAGAATAAAACAGTAAATACTTGTATTTTTTGGCATGAAAATGGTCAGATTTAAAGAATTTAAAAGAAATATCAACTATTGGTAACTTCAGTCTGAAAAACACGTATCAGGTGAACCCTCGTCCTAATGTTTGGTACACATTTATCTTGCAAGACAGTTTTCCAGCTTCAACAATAAATGAGTATTTTATCTTATAGTATTTGACCCTTATACTCTGTATTCTCCGTGCCTGTATGTCTACAGGAAGCTTGAGCAGGACCACAAAGAGAAGCTGGCAGCAGCAAGGTCGGAGTTGATGAAAGAGATGGACCAGATCCAGCAGCAGGCCGGCCTGCAGCGCGAGGAGCTGGAGGCAGAGATGGAGAAGATCAGGGAGGACGAATCTTTTCTCAGAGACCACCTCTCCATCTCTGTGAAGGTACCTAAAGGAGCACACACACACACACACACACACACACACACGTATTTGTTCTCTCTTGCTTTTGTCTGTATTCATGTTTTTTGTCGCTTCACAAACCACATGGTGACAAAATTGTTTTAGTAAAAACCTCTGTATAAATAAATTCAACTTTGACATGGCTTGACACTTCTCACTAAACTTTATATTATCTTCCACTTAATCAAATAGAACACATGATTTAGCAAATGTTCTGTATGCATAGCTCATGTTATTGGTTTCTGTGTCTCTCAGGAAAATAGACGTCTTGAGATGGAGCTGCTGGACAGCACCGAGAAATTAGTGGAGGCAGAATGCCAAATCTCTAAACTACAGTCGAATTTGGACAACGTTCTGAAAGAAAAGGTACAAAGACATTATGTGTTATGTACATGTGTTATGTACAGTATGTTATTGTGCTGTATTTGCGCTCTTCATTATCCTTTTAAGAAAATAGGCTTTTAGGATTTCATAAATACTGACTTTCTCTATTGTTGCTCTCATTGTAAGTCTTTCTGGATAACAAGATCAGCTACATGCGTAAATTATGTATGATCTTATTATGTATGATCTTATTTTCTTCAGTTTGGGGACTTGGACCCTGGCAGTGCAGACTTCCTCCTCCAAGAGGAACGGATCAAACAGCTACGCAGCAGCTATGAGGAGCAGTGCAGGGTAATTGTAATTAAATCACTAACGCGCTCTGTTTTTCTTGAATGTTTTTTTTTTTTTTTATTTTACTTGCAAGTCCTTATTCCTTAGTCCTTATTATGCAGGAACATGTAAGATATGGTGAAAATTATGTTAGCTTTACAGATGAGGTTCTCTGCATTTTAGATAAGATGAACTTCAGGTCATAAATGCTTTTCCGAAATGGATATATAGCATTTGCATAGCATTTATACCATATGCATAACTCAAGTATTATTATTTTGCAGGAGCTTCAAGATCGTATTGATGAGCTGCAGTCAGAGTTGCAGGAGTTCCACAGTCTTGGTCGAGCTCATCTGCCCTGCAACAAGCCTCTGTCTGAAGAGCTGGAGAGCAAGAGTCCTGGCATGGAGTCCGACCCAGGTAGGAATGATGATTATTTGCAGAATCAATCACTGGAGAATTCATTACAATACACTAAGTACATGCATTCATGAAAACACTTGGCACATAGATGTTTTGTACAGAAACAAGTCAACCTTGTGTCAAGTGTCACCAGCCACCAACTTTCTAACTTAGCTTTTTTTTTTTTTTTTTCCAGGTTTAGGTTCAGAGGAGGTTCAGCCATTCAACATGAGCCTGGAGGCAGAGATGATGCTGGAGCAGCTGAAGGAGCAGCACCTTCGGGAGATGGAGGGTTTACGAACTCAGCTGGAAAGCAAGGTGAGTCTAGCAGATCCACTGTGTTTCTCTGCAGTCAGAATTCTTAACGTATGTGGTTTTTAGTAATAAAAACATCAAACCAAGCCGAAGGGAGTGTTGGGAGGGATGTTAGTTTTGTTAGGGAATTACAAGTTCAACAGTACATACTACCTGCAAGTGTTAAACACCATCAGAGAGAGAACCCTGGACATTCATGTGTAATGTACAGCAATCTTCTGTCCGTTAACACCTAAAGGTAGAAAACTGAGCCTGTTTTATTGGCTACTATCTCCTTCATGTCATCACAGATCACTGAATTTGATAAGATGGTAAAAGAGCAGCGGGCGTCCCATGAGCAACAGAAGGTTGCCTTATCCCTCCAGTACCGGGGCGAGGTCCAGGCTTTAAAGGAGGAGATGGCCAGCGTTCAGAGCCACGCACAGGAGCTCCGCAGCCAGCTAGAGCAGGCGGAGCTGGAGCGGGCCAGTCTGGAGCAGAGGCAGGCCGGGGAGAGGGAAGAGCTCGAAAACCAGCAAGAGGAGGAAGTGGGAACCCTCAGGCAACAACTGCTGGAGGTCCACACCCATGTTGCGGACCTGGAGGAGCAGCTGAAGACCCTTGAAGCCCAGCAGGCTGAGACAGAATTGAACCTGGAAACAGAGATGGAGGAGCTTAAGACACAGCATGTCTTGGAGATAAAGAAAGTAGAAGAGCAGCATGAAGAGCTGTTTGACGCCAGACTGGAAGAGGAGAGACTTAGACTGCAGGAAGAGAGGGATGAGTTGGAGAAGAGATTGTTAGAGGATTGGGAAAGGGAGAAGGAACAGTTGCAGCAAAGCCATGAGGATGAATTGAAGGCCAGACTAGAGGAGGCAAGCGTGAGGTTTGAAGCAGAGCGCGATGAGCTAGTAAAGAGACTAACAGAGGAGTGGCAAAAAGAGAAGGCTCAGCTGGATGAGCAGAGTAATGAGTCTCTGCAGGTGGTGCTGGAGGAAGAGATGTTGAGACTTGTCAAAGAGCAGGAAGAGAAGGAGGGCAAGCTCAGGGAACAGTGGGGGGTTGAGCGAGCTCAGCTGCAGGAGCATCAAGAGGAAGCTCTGAGGACTAGAGCAGCTGAAGAAAGGTTGCAGTTACAGCAACAACATGAGCAGAGGGAGAAAAGGCTCAAAGAGGAGTGGGAGAGGGAAAGATTGCAGCTCGAGGAGGATTACGAAGGGATGCTCCAGGATAGACTGAATGAAGAGAGGGAGAAGCTTGAAGCTGAGAAGGAGGAGGTGGAGAAGAGGCTGGAGCAGTTAGTGGAGGAGGAGAAGGCTCGTCTGGAGGAGAGCCATAGGGAGGCCATGCAGGAGCTGGCTGCCAAGCACAGCGGGGAGAGGGAGACACTCAGCAGCATGTTGGACAAACTACGAGATGACATCGCTCAGGAGAGGTGAGACACTTGACTTTTGAGGGATGCGTTTTTTGTTTTTTTTTATGTTTATTTGACTGTATTCATGTCACAGGAACATCTTTATCAATTAAACTTGTATTGTCTCGAAAGGTGCACATTTAAGATATGGTAACATGTTAAAAAAGGAACGTTTGATTTAGGAAAGCTAACATTGTTGCACTGTTAAGAGTTGGATACTGTTTCCATAACCGTCATTGATTAACCATGTACAGGAGGGAAGTTGAGATCCACTTCACCCGGAGAATCAAGGAAGTGGAAAATCGCTTCTCAGGTGATCAAGAATCTGTCGCAGAGCGTTTTCAGGCTGATGTGTTGAAACTCGAACAGCACTACCAAAGTGAGCTCAAGGCTCTGTCTGAAAGCCATGCCAAGAAGAGACTCAAATGGGAGGCGGAGATGGAGAAGGCCCTTGAGGAGGCCGAGGAGCAAAGGAGAGTGATGCAGGAGGCCATGGAGCGAGAAAGGGAGAGCCGTAATCAGGTGTGGACAAAAGAACAACGCGAGGTAGAAAGCAGCCACAAGGAAGAGATGGATGCACTGGCGAAAAAGAACCAGGAACTGCAAAAGGAGCTGGATGACTTTGTTAGTGCAGCCCAGACCAAAGAGATAGAGCTGAGTAGGCAGCTGAATGATCTCCACAACAGGCTTCAGGAGAGCCTAGAGACCAAAGATGAGCTTCTGGCCCAGTCTGAGAGGAAAGCGGTTGACATTGAGCTTCTGCTAAATCAAACTGTGGAAGACTTTAAACAGGAGAGGGAAGAACTTCAGAGTAGCCTTTCAGAACTTGAGGCAAAATACACAGAGGTGCTTTCCATGTCTGACAGGCAGATTGAGGAGAGGATTGAACTGTTAACGGAGCGCGACGATTTAAAGATGAAGATTGAAGAGTTGGAGATGCTTCTTAAACAGGCAGCAGTGGACTTTGAGCTTGAGAGGCAAGAGCTACAGGAAAATATATCCGTTCTTGAGGAAAAGTTGAAGGATAATCTTTCTTGCTGCGAGTCGCAAGAGAATGAGAGAGTAGAGCTTATAGCAGAGAGAGACCTGCTTAGTATCAGAATTAAGGAGATGGAGAAGGAACTCAGTCAGCTCTTAGCCTCTGTGGAAAGAGCTGAGAAAAAAGAAATGCAAGAATCAAATGAAGTAAAAACGCTCATGGAGGAAGAGCTAAAACCTAGTGAAATTTGTTGTGAGACTTGTGGTGATGATAAAGCAGTAGGTATCCCAGACGACTGCGATGACCTTAATGTTGAATCTGCAGTTCCTTTGGAGCAGTTGCTGGAGGTGGAAATAATCTTTAATGAGTGTGAAATCTGTCCGGAAAATGATATTATGGATACCGAATCCTCTAATCGGGAAGCAGTTTGTTTATCACCCAACCTCAGTGTTCCAGTTGAAGCATCAACATCCCTGGTGGAACAAGATGATGATGATGTAGAGAAGAAGTATATAATAGAAGAATATAATAATGAAGCCCCTGCGGAGACCGGTGGCATTGAGAACCAAGAAAAAGACGAAGAAGCTGCTGTGGAAGATAGGATGGCAAAGAATAATGACGCATTCCCTGAAAATGGATGTGACAATCAAGTTAGCGCTGTTCCAGAAGAAGACTCTTGTCCTCCTGAATTGACACCCTCTGATGACCATGGCCCAGAATCCCCAGTTCCAGATGATAATCAATATGCTGATGCTGTAGATGAGAAGAAAAAGGAGGATTTTTCCCAAGAGAGGCTGTGTGAAGGTAATGCAGCCGTCTCATCACCTGCGGCGTTGGAGCATGAGGATGCTGGTGAAGATGCAACGGACTGTGAGAAAAATGTAGCTCTTGAATCATGTGAAGAGGACAACAAACCTCAAGATGACCTAGCTTTGGAAAATGAAACCCCTTCCCATGAAGAGGAGTGGTGTCATGAGATTGCGGTTGATCCCTCTGCCCTGGAGGAGACAGGTGACCCCGATGAACTGATCCCAGAGGATGCTGAGGTTAATTGTTTACCAAATGACTCTCACGTTGAACTAGTTTCTCCAGAGTTTGAACAGAGAACAGAGACCTATGATTATCTGGAACCTCGGGAACAAAATAGTGATTGTGAGGACCAGGACAGTTTTGTCTTTAAATTACAGGCCCTGTATAACAATGCTACAGAAGAGAACAATCTCTTGGTTGAGAAGATTTCTCTGCTTCAGCAGAAAACAAACACGCTGGAGAATATTTTGTCTCACAACAATGAAAAGATAGAAACTGGCCACCAAATATTAGAGGAAAACTATAATCTCAAAGTTAAAATGCTATTTTTAATGGAGCAGGCCAAAGAGCTGGAGATGAAGGCCTTAAAGACGACAGATCTTCAGATTAGATATGAAGATTGTCTCTGTGAAAATGCCAGGCTGAAGGACCAAAACGATGAACTTGAGAAGAGAGTTTGGGGCTTTGAAAGCAGGATGCTCATTATCCACGATTTCCAAGATCAACAAATCACACTGGTGGACGAGATCGGCAGGATGCGCGAGGAGAACGCCAAGTTGTCCGAGTTGGTCAGCGAATTGGAGAGGCAGGATGAGATTCTTTTGGCCATGGATCCAGACGCTGGATCCTCTGAGACGCCCGCAGAGGAGTCTTTCCAGGATCTGAAGATTCAGGGCGTGACTGACATGGAGGACAGCTGCGTGGAGTTTGAGAAGCAGAACAGCAAACTTCGCAGAGCCATCACAGAGCTGCAAGACAAGTCGCTGACATTAAATGAAAGGATGCACACCCATAGGTAACATGGAGGAAAACTAGGATCCCATCCCTCCTTGTCTGCAGTGGCCTCTGTTATCCCATCCCTCTTGTAGTGATTTGCTTATTAGTAGCACTCTTCCTTCTGTTCCCAAGCAGAAGATAGTGCTGTTGCCCAACCTGTGATTTATGCACCTCAGGCTGTGAAACCTTTGTGTGATGCAACAGATCTTGTACATTTTTGTGGCTGAGCTGTTTCGATCCCTGTAGATCACCCTTGTAAAGCAACAACACGGCTAGTTCAGTGTGACATTGGATCTAGTCTGTTTGTGGAGTAGTTTGCCTTTACCCTTGGATGTGTTATAAAACCATTAAATTAATTGTTTTACTGTAATATTATTTAGAAACTTTGCATTAAATTAGAAGCATAAATTCAGAGTATTATGGTTTTCTAATAGCTTGTAGGAATCTATTTGTCTGACTTTTTCTCTTCTATATTCTATAGATCAGAGGCCAGTCGACTTGCTGAAGAAAACCTCGTCCTCAGGCATAAGATTGCCGAGTTGAAGGAAGAGGACTTGAAAGAGGCCCAGGAAGACTTGCTGTAGGGAGCAACAAATTCAAATTTCAAAATGTAATTTCTGTGCATTGTTTTTGTAATGTAAATTGACATATTCTTTTACCTTTTAATTTTAGAAAGAAGTTGGAGCACTTCAGGAAAGAGAAGATCGCAGCTCAAAAGATGGCAGAGAATTTCAAGAAACAGGTAAAATTTTGTAACTTGATAAATAAACCAGTGAAACTCTTTTTGTCGAAACCATTTGCTGATCCTTTTTTCCTTCATTCAGAGCTCTTAGGACATCATTGTATCTCCTTCTCCTCTGTAGATTTCAGAGCTGCGTTTGCGGAGCCAGAAACTACAGGATGAGAATGGGCTGCTGACAGAAAAAAATGCCCAGAGTGCTGCCAGTGTGGAGGAGCTAAGGCAGCAGCTGGCAGAGCTGATAAAGGAGAATGACAGGAGAGAGGCGGTGCCTGCTGAAGAAAGAGTCCAGGTAAAACAATGTTTTATGAAAGGCTGATGGTTGTCCTGGTGCTGTTGGTGGTCATGGTGGGTAGTTAATTAGTGGTTGTTTTGTGTTAGATGGCAGCTTGTGTGTCTGACCTGGAGGCAGAGCTGACCAAAGCTCTGGAGGGTATTGCACAGCTGGAGGAGAGGAATACCCAGCTAACACTGCAGCTCTCTGGCCTCAGGGAGAAGGTGAGCAGGTCATGGGCACCATAATGAATCTAACATGAACCTCATATATCAACAAGCATGGTACATACACTAAGTGCACAAAGTATTAGGACCACCTACTCTTTCAAGGAAATGACCGGGTGAATGTAGGTGAAAGCTATGATCTGTTATTGATTTTACTTTTTTATTTTTTAATACACTTCAGTCATGTAGGTGCAGAAGAATGGGGGAAAGACAGGTTAAATACATGCTGAAGAACCGTTTTTAATCCTTGAGACAATTGTGATGTGGACTGTGCAAAAGGAGATGTAACTTGGTATTAAGATGGTATTGATATTTTGTACACTCGGTGTGATCAACTACCAGCAGTACAGGTATTTTAAGGATTGTTTTTTGTTGTCCTTAGGTGGTCAATATGGACACCATGGAGAGTCAGCTGAGCCACTTGTTGCAGGAGCGGACGAGTGTGGATAAGGAGACTCAGGGCCTGCGCAGCCAGCTGGCCAAAGCTCAGGAGATGGTAAGAGTTTATTACAACCTACAGAGTATTTCTTATTGTGCTGCAGCCTTTACTTTACCAGGCAGGTCAATTAATAACACAAAATCATTGTTTTCAACGACTGCCTGGGGAAAGACAAAAGGATTCTTGAGGGTCTGGGATTAAAATAAAACTTTACATTTCACCATATATTATAAATTAATTCCTTTTTCCACTCTAGGTCAAGACAATGGATGAAACTCTTCAGGCTGTCAACCTTCAAAGTGCTCTTCTCAAGTCAGACCTGCGTGTGTCGCAGCAAGAGAGGGACGCCCTCAAACATGAAGTCGTCTCGCTACACAAACAGCTGCAGAATGCCGATGACAAAGTAAGCCATTTACGATCTGTGGCACTTAGGAGACTTTGCCAAAATAATGGTCAAGTACAACACCATGACAATGACAAAAGCATGAGCAGCACAAAGATGATTTTGCTTATCCTGCAAGTGATGTGTCGATGTTTGAAGCTGTTTAAAGGTCCAGACAATGAAGCACACTTCAATAAAAAAAAATCAGACAATATGTTTCTGATTTAAGTCAAACAGGATCATTGAATTCTTTTCAGTAGACTAACCTTTCCCTCTGTCTCAGAACCATGTTTTGGAGATGGCCTTGCACTCCAGAGGATTCCAGAGTCCGAGCAAGAAGCTGTACAGGGACGAGATGTCCCGGCTGCTGGAGCAGGAGCAGCAACTACTGAGGCAGGAAAACGAGAGGCTTCAGGCGGAGGTGCGCAACACCAAAGGAGACCTTGTGCACTCCAAAGAAAAGGTGAGCTGCAGCCTACAGCCAAATCGGCTAGCTTTAAAAGATAGTGATGTAAATAGCCACGATGGCTCTGATGGCCTAATTAGTGGCCTAACTGTTCTTTCTATATCAATGAGCCATTATCTCCTTGTCAGTTAAAACTGTAATTAACTTCTATGAGCCAAAACTAGGAACCTAAAAGATGTAGTATATTCTAATAATATCAATATCTATCTATCTATATATAATTTCAATATCTCTGACCCTAAATTGTACGCCCTTTATTTTGTGTCTACAGGTTCGGCACCTTGAGGTGACCATCGCGTCCCTGAAGCAGCAGAAGCAACAGAGTCAATCCTGCCTGGTCAAGGCCTTGGAGCAGGAGAACGCCTCTCTGAAGCAGGAGCTAGAGGCAAAAAACGAGCTGGCCAGGGTAAGAGCTGCATCAATCTAACCAGATAACCTTTGCTGCCATGTGTTTTTCTGAACACGCTGATTATGTGGTGTCCTTGTGTATTCTCATGGCTTGATGTACATTTGTTTCAGGGCTGTGAGGGTGAGGAAGGACACGCACGGCTGGAGAGCCTTCAGCAAGAAAATGAGGCACTAAAGGACCGAATGGCCCATCTCTCTACACAGCTGCTAGAGGTAAGTCCTGGTACCAGTTTTCCCTACTTTTCTGCTTTCATTTTATTGCTTTTTTTCCAATAAAAATGCATCGATTTGCACTTGCACTTGGGTCATTTAAATTGGGTGTTTTCTTATGTATATCGAGTGATTTTGTTTTGGTTTCTGCTTATGTACTTTTGTGCTTGCCATGAACCTACTTTCTTGGTGAGGTTTCTCTTGGAAAAACAGAATTGCAATTCTCCAAGTGGGGACTGTCTGATTAGATTAATGTTAAATACAAATCCCTCATGCATCTCTCTTTTCCTGGATGCGTCACTCCTCTCTCTCCTCACTGTTTTTTCTTGCTGTGTCCAGACATTTCAGGCTCAGCTGGTTGGACTTCTGCCACCATCGCCTCACAGAATGCCCCGAGGACAGCATCGTGGTGAAGATCCGGACAACATGCAGGTACAGAACAACCGCAGCCTTCCCTCATGGCAGACCTGGGCAAAAAGTATCTGTAAATATTTGAACTACTTGAGATATGCATGACTAAACTTTTCACTCGAAGGGCTGTGAAATTTAAATGATCACTTGCAAAATAAATAAATGAAGAGCTCCTAAAGCTTTTCAGTGTTTGGAATGTACTCAACCTCTATTTTGCCCGAGTCTGCTTTAGTTAACTCACACCTACAAACCGAAACCAGTAGTTTAGTACTTGGTGCCATTACGCCATTGGTCATTTTAGTATTACAATCATCTCTTGCTTTATCATGTAGAGTCCTCCTACCATCTCTCTGTCACTCTCACTTCTTTCTTTGCTCACGTAATGGTTATTTGTTGTCATGATTATAAATTCATAAATCATGAATGGCTTTAAGAAGAGAATACTTGACTGTATCTCGAATTAGAAATACTTTGGGATATAATGGGAGGTAAACATAAATGCACCCATTGTAATTCTTTCACTCTCACTTTGGTGTGGAGAATGTGCCCACTCAAATCAAATCAATTACTCAACTCGGGTGCTGCAAAATGGATTTTTCGTTGAATTTGTTGTTGATATCTTATTTTCACATATAATTTTGCATAAACTAGTGCAATAAATGAAATGCATTGACCAGATATGCAGAAAGATAACAAAAGCAAAGCACTGCTAAAACTTCCGCATCATAGCAAATATGTTAAAATTGCTTAAAAAATTGCATAATTTTTCAAACACCTGAGCTGAGTTACACTTGAGTGTGATAATCCTCATTTGTGTTGGTTTTCCATTACACCTTTTCATTTGTACACTGGGTTTGCTTTGGTCCTTCTTTTGCTGCTTGTCACAGACTCATCTCAACACCTGTCTATCCTCGTGTCCTTATGTCATGTGTGTTTAGACTGTTTACTTTTTGGGTTTGGTATTTAGACTGTGCCTCCTGTGTGTCTCTTCCTTGTGATTCTGAGTTCACTGCCATTACGTAAAATTTTCCATGTTGGGATTGAAGTGGCTGAAGTGGTGTGATCTCCTGGGTGTGGCCTTGGCGACGGTTTTCCACTTGTCACCTTCTGCAGAGTCACGGGGCAGAAACCTCCTCTTCCCACTACATCGCAGTAGTCTGTCCTGCATTAGCTGTAGATGGCGTCATCCCACACTTCCCACATTTTAATAATAGCTGACTTGTTGAGCTGTTGCTGTCATTTCTAGTATGTCACCAGTGGATGTAGTGGCAGGAGGGTAAACCCACCTAAACAAAATTTACCCACACTTTTCTTTGTGGAATAGTTTATCCACCTTTTTTTTATAACATAACATAAATTTATAGTATACATCACAGTATGTTAGAATTTTTGGTAACACTTTACAATAAGGGTCACTAAGTTAAGGGTTAGTTAATGCTTAATAAGCATTAACTACCTTAACGACCTAGTTAATGCTTAATAAGCATTAACTAGGTCTGGTAATCTGGTCTGGTAATCATTTACTAATGGTGTTCATGTTAACTAAGGTATTAATTTATACATTATTTAATAGTCATCTTTATAAACTATAAATAATGTATAAATTAATACCTTAGTTAACATGAACAACATTAGTAAATTACACATTAGTTAACTTTTAATTAAGGGTTAGTTAATGCTTATTAAGCATTAATTAACCCTTAACTTAGTGACCCTTATTGTAAAGTGTTACTGAATTGTTTATTTTTTTGTTCATATTGGTGGTTGGTTTGCCTCATGATGATCACCAACTGCCGGTCTGAGTTTACCCACCTTTCTGTTTGCCACTACATCACTGAACGTCAATCAGTGACTGAATTGCCTAAGGCAGATCTATGTAAAGGCCCAAAATACCAGGGTTGGGGTCAATTCATGAATGAACTCATCAATTCCAATTCAACTGAGGAATTGGAATTGAAATTGGAATTTGAAAAAACCTAGAGGAAACAGAATTGGAATTGAATTGGAAGTTGTATTTAATTCTGTGAAATTCCATGGGGGTTTTTTTGGAATTACTGAATATCATAAAATGTTAAAGGTACCTTTCACGTGGTATTCGATGCATAACGTAATTGTAATGCATACACTATTGATTGAATGTATTTGATTTGTTTAACTGTCTTTTATTTGATTCATAAAGTTTTATTTATAATGTTTAGCAAGGCAAGGCAGCTTTATTTGTATAGCACATTTCATACACTGAGGCAATTCAAAGTGCTTTACAGAGTAATAAAAAATACAGTAAAGGTAAAAAAAATTACAATTAAAAAGTGCAAAAGTACAGACAAGAGATCCACAAGATAAAAGACTTAAAGTAAACTAGTGCGGTTCAAATCAAGTGAAATAGAAAGATAAAAGAAAAGACAGTGCAAGAGGATTAGAAAAGTGCATTAAAATCACATTTAAAAGAAAATAAAAAAGATATAAATAAATAAATATAACAGTGCAGATGAGTGTTGCCTTAGCAAGTCTTAGAAGTGGAATTTCATAGAATTTAATGGAATTCCATTCTGTTTCCTGATGTTCCAATTCAGTTCCAATTCAGTTTCCTTAGAGCTAGGTGACATTCCAATTCCAACTCCAGGAATTGAATTGGAGTTTACCATGCATTCTCAAGGCCTGCTAAGTGAGTGGGCCTGTGTGGGTGGTTGAGGACTAGAGGAGAGGGGTGGAGCCTTGGTGAAGTGTACCTGCCTTCTCTCTCCAGGGGGCGGTGCCGGAGCAGCGGGCGGCTCACGCGGACAGCTACCGGCGGATCGGTGGATTGTAACACCCGGCGTCTCGCCCTGCTCTTCGCTTTAACCTCTTTACCTCCGAGACTGCTCCCCCTCCTCTTCTGCCCTTCCTCTCCCGTGTTTGAACACTGGGAGCGAAAATGCCGGGCGCTGTGTATGCCGCCCCCCGTTCTGAATCCTCATAGGAGATTGTGAAACACGGGTCAAATGTGACCGAGATCTTGAGTCTTGTCTGTAGTTCAAAAGGCAAGAATGTGTAAATGTGTTTCACTGCTGCTAGGTGGCAGGAAAACACAGAAAAGTCTCCTGTTCTTTTCCCAAAGGGAGTTCGATTAAAAGAATGACATTATCGCTATCATCAGAAAATCAAAGTTTGTTAGACATACCGTATTTCAAACATACACTGACTATACTGTGATATTCTGACAAACTTAGATTTTTTTTTTTTTAGGAATGCTCCATGCATTAAAAGCGTTTTGTAGTTTGAGTAGCTATCTTGATTACAGGGAATGATTTTAACAGAATGTATATCTGGGAATGTTCTGTTATGCACTTGTACCAATTATCAATGTTTGAGACAGGGTAAAAAATATCCTCAGAGGCTAAATCTTGTGTGACAGTTTGCCTTATGATCACTGAGGAGTGTTAAATTGGGGCGAGGTCAGTGCCTAACAGCCTTCTGAGCCAATCAGCAAATCCAACCTGTTGATGTGACCAATAAAATGTCTGTAGAGGTAAAGCTGTTACTGTCGATCATCCATGTGTCCACCAGTCAAGGTCTATAGAGATTTGTTAACGACAGATTATCAGTGTTAAATGTAAACCAGTCTGTTTTTCCGTTTGATTACACCTCGTTTGACACTACACACACACAGTTGAATGTTTCTTCAAGCTCTCAAATCCATCAAAGTTCAGTTTTGTAGCCTGTGTTGTTGTAATTTTGGGACTGCGTGTTGCTGTTGTTTGTGTTGCTGCTGCACTACCAAAGTGAATCACATGTTGTCAGACATGATTCTGGGGGGGGGGGTTGTGTTTGTTGTTTTTCTTGAGCAAGGTTTTGGTCAAACACACCTTTACACGACTTTTAGCTCCCAATGTTTATCTGGTATTTATTATTAGAAAATGATTGTTTGTCTGCAGTAGTGTGTCATTAGTGTCTTGTGTTTTTCTGTCTTTTAGTCTTTGAGGGTCTTTTCTTCTTTCTTTTTTTTTGCACCAGTGTAAAATCTAGTTTATTTGGTCATGTTTGTTTCTTTTTCTGTTATTTATTTTAATAGAATTATGTTATGGTTTAATTTTATTTTTATTTATGCATTAAATTATTTTTTTGTAGAGGTTATCTGAATCGCATAGCACAATTTTATACCTATTTATTTTTATTAATTTATTTTTTTTAGTGCAGTGTCCTTTCCCCAGAAAGCATTTTATGCTGTAATCGAGGTCAAATAAAGCATCTAGTACACAAGCATGTGGTCTGTCTGTGTGTTTTTCAATTTGCACCAGCTCAAAGAAGAAGGATCATTTTTCCTGTGAAAAAAGGGCAAAAAATCCTGAGTTTTCTTTCTTTTTAAGTTCATGAATTAATCCGTAACATAACCATGCTTTTACTGCATCACCAGCAGTGGAATGCAATTTCATGATATCCTCCACCTTCTTCTCACCAGGATGAAAGGGAGAGGAAGATGAAGAATATGGAGGAGCGTATGAAGGAAATTGAACTGTCGCTGCATAACGTCAAGCTGCTGCTCAGAGAGAAGGTTACTCAGCTGAAAGACCAGGTCAGTTAAAAAAACTCTTAAAAAGTCAACTTCATGACTTGAGAAAAACATTTTTTAATTGTCAACCATGCATTTTTGAAATCATGCTATGGATGTTTTAATGGATTTTGAATTGGTTTCATAGGCACTAAGGTCATGGAACTTAAAATATCTTGCATGAATGGCCACGTAACTTTTCCATGCCATCGTATAAATGGAAACACACCCAGTCTGGACTTATGTTTTCACACAAAAGCAGTGATTTATTTTCACATTGTAGCCTTCATGAAATGTGACGAACAGGCGAGCGCTTCAGTGAGCTGTAGGATTTTTATTGAATGAAATGATCAAAGCCCCATCACTGATTTTACTCCTGTCCTGTCTAGCTGCACAAGAACGGCAAAGCAGACGTGTTGATCAAAGATCTGTACGTGGAGAACTCCCAGCTGCTGGAGGCGCTGGAGATAACCGAGCAGCGGCAGAAAATCGCAGAGAAGAAGAACTATCTGCTTGAGGAGAAGATCTCCAGCCTCAACAAGATTGTGCGCGACCTGAACCCCTCGCCCCTTCCCCCGGTACCTTACCACTTCAAATGCTCATAGCCCAATGCTCATTACAACTTTATTGAAATTATTTATTGAAAACTCTTGAACATTTTTAACTTTCAAAAAGATCTTATAATTCTGTTCTTTGTTTGAACCCTGGTGCAACTGATCCAGCCAAATGCACATTATACACTACCAGTCAAAATTTTGGACACACCTGATTGAATGTACTATGTTTGTTCATTATGTTCATTATCTTAAAGCTATTTTGATCTAAAGTGTTATGCTTTGCTTATGCTTGAAATTTGTTTTTTAGACAAATATAAATAGTGAAGTTGATCCTAATGTATGAATTCCTTTCCAAAGCCTTTGTCTTTCCATCAAGGCAAAGGGCGGCTTTAAAGAATCTAAAATATAAGATAGTTTTGGTTTGTTTAACACTTTTTTGGTCACTGCACAATTCCATTTGAGTTATTTCATAGTTTTAATGTCTTTACTATTATTATTCTAAAATGTGGACAATGGTAAAAATAAAGAAAAATGTGGTGTGTCCAAACTTTTGACTGGTAGTGTACAAGACAAACACTTTAAAAGAAAACATATTAGATCATACTGTAGGTCTACTCATCTTCAGTTATGCACTGTCTTGTCAAAACCTTTTGTAATGTCTTATGTTTTAAGAAGTATTAGCCAAAATTTTAGTATTTAAGTCTGCAGTACTTTATTTGTTCTTTTGTCTAGGCAATAATTGGCTTACGTTGCGTCGGACCTCTAGAGACCTGAATGTGAGAACACATGCTATCATAAGTTATTATGAACTTTAGTATTGATATTTTAAAAGCAGAAGTTGATATTTTAAAAGCAGAAGCTGTTATTGATGAATGAGTAAATATTTTACCATAACACTATATTTCTCTTTCCAAAGAGAAAAACATTACTCACACTGTGATGCCCATACTGAAGTGCACTTTCTGTGTAAGTGTTCTATTATCTATGTTGTCTAAGAGATTAGTCATTTTAATCTGCCTTTGTAGTTCTTCTCTAACCCTTATGTAATGAGAGAAGATACATAAACCTGTTTGTCAAAGGTATAATCATGTAAACATCATAAAAGTCAAATAATCCTGTGACCTTTTTAGGATATTTGCCATCGTGAAGGAAAACACTACCTAAAGTGACATTCACTTTAAAAGTCTGTCAAGTGACAGTACGAGTTATATGAATATATTGAGATTGAAGTAAAATCCTATGATCTGTTGCAATATGTTAAGTTTCAAAAACTGTATTTTGAAGATTGCATGTGCCATTATAAATGTCCTTTGTAATTGTTACAAAGAAAGCACTAAAGTTGAATACAGGGTAGCGTTTGTGTTACAGGTAACAATAAAGACTTTTGCTATACATGTATCCTGTTTCGTTTGAGTTCTTGTTGGATTCATTGGATTTAATGTTGACTCTTTTAAAGGTTTTATTCAATGTTTTAAATGTTGAAGTTTGCAATTAGCGTACGGATCTGGCCATAGTGACCTCAGCCTGGTACCGCCTGTATCCTTCAATCTCCACAATTTTGATAGTAAGTTAGCACATCATCAACTGAGCATCTGAACTGAGTGGCTAACCCATTAGCCAGCTAACGTAATGTGATTCAAACACTTGTTTTCACTTGACAGTATGATACTCTGCCCTGACGCCACATGAACTCTACGCCTGCCTGGCGCCTACCTGACCACCTGATGCCTACGTGACGTGTGCCTGGCACCTGTGTCTCCGTTGAAAGTCAATGTAAATTCTTGGAGGCATCTGGCAGAGGTTTGATCAGATCTGTCTGTCTGTGTCTGTCTGTTGTGCAATACAAATAAAGTTATTTTTATTATAAAATGATTACATGCACTTTAATTCAATGCAATTAATGCCGTTTATTGCAGTGCAGTTGATTCAGACTAGTCCTTAAGTTCCAAGGAAGCAATATGAAGATCAAATGAATACTCAGAATGACTGATGGGCAGAGTCATGCTCAAGTAGAATACACTTTTTTCTCCAATAAACTTTATTCCATAATACAAAAATATAATTATAATATTCATATTTTCTTTCCTACTGTGGACATTGAGTGATTACTACAAACATCTCTAAGGCTGATAGCACTAGTGACTGCTCTTCAGTGAATGGCACTTCACATCTGCCTGGTAAACATTTCATGATGAAAATCGAATTAAAACCGCGCCAGTCTGAAAAACAGGCCCAGACTGTACTGTAGGCCTATGTAACAGTCTCCCATTTATTAGACTAGTTTATATAAAACATAAGTTATAAGTTAATATATAAGTTATTATTCATAGTTACCTTGCATTTTATATTTATCTTAAGAATCTTGTGATTTAATTGGGAGCTGGTGAGGTAAATTTGCAAGCTGGCTAGTTATGCTACCAGCTTGGCAGATCACAGCCTTCATCAGATCGGCTGCTTTAGCTGAGGACAGAGCAGGTTTAGGATATTAGCCAAACGCTAAGATGGACATGAGCAAAATACATTAGCAAAATTCTCAACCATTCCAAAGTGGGTTTAGCCCCCTTTAGCCCCGACATGTTGGGGTTATCCCTATAAACATGGGGCTACGGTATGCTGGTGTGCAACGGGGACAAAATCAATTCTCAATAAATTCGGCAGTAGCCTGTTTGGTAATGTGCTTGGTATGACACTGTAGCAAAATGTGTACAGTATGAGACTGTTTAAGTTAACTGGCTGGGGATAGCAATCTACTTTTTTTTTTTTTTTTTAACTTGCAGCAAGGTTTGTAACTGACCAATGAAATCACAATCCATTAACATGCTTTGACCAATCAAAGACCGCTGATGCACCAAAGACCACTGATGTACCAATCACAGACCGCTGATGTACCAAAGAGCGCTGATGTACCAATCACAGACTGCTGATGTACCAATCAAAGAGCGCTGATGTACCAATCACAGACTGCTGATGTACCAATCAAAGAGCGCTGATGTACCAATCACAGACTGCTGATGTACCAATAATCACAGACGGCTGATGTACCAATCACAGACGGCTGATGTACCAATAATCACAGACCGCTGATGTACCAATCACAGACCGCTGATGTACCAATAATCACAGACCGCTGATGTACCAATCACAGACCGCAGATGTAACGCCCATTTCTGTGGACCCACCCATCTCTGTTGTAACGCCCACCTCCACAGACGTTCCAGTGGTTCAGGGACCTACACTTGGCTCAGTGCGGACTGGGCTGCTGGAGGAGAGACGCATCCAGTCGCTAAAGTTAGCTAGCTAGCTTGCTGCTAGCCAATTTAAAGCCGAAAATGTACTCTTTCTACGCTTTACAGATTGAAAGGGACGGTTGCAAACTTCAAGGAATGTGCCATGAAATTACAGCGCCGTGTTATTGATGTTTCCTAGGCTTGAGTTATGCTCTCACGAAAGAAAAGTAAAAACGAAGCGTCGAAACCAGCCGAGGTACACGGGAAATATGTGAAGAAGGAAACATCACCGCTCCTGAGAAGTAAGCGCAACAAGTAGCGAGCTAGCTAACGTTAGCCTGCTAACGAAAGTTAACTTCAGTGCTAACGGTACCTAACTATAGCCAGCAGGCAAAGTTCATTTGTGGAAACATTTTGACACACTACTACGTATGGTTTATAAGCGTGCACCCAACTGTTGGGTTTGCAAAGTAGCATGATTGTGTGTACTCTAAATAGTATACTTACTTGGTAATTCAATGCTAAATGCTAACGTTAGCTTAGACTCAGCAATACGTATGGGAAAGTTCTGAGCTAAGTAGCTGTGACAGATATCAAGCAAACTACCAAATGTTTTGTATATTATATTACATCAGGTTTTTATTTAGTTAACAAAGTCTATAAAACAAAGTCTATAATTACAAACACAGTAGTGTGATTCACCGAAGAGCCAGATTTGTCGCTAGTTAGATTTGTCCCTGGGCAGAGCTGAGATGAGTGTTGTCATCTGTTCTGGACTGGCTGGATGGTTTTGTGATGGTTTGGTTTTCCTTTATTCTGTTGTCAAATGAACTAACTAAGTAAACAATCTCCCCTTTTACTTACCCAAAATGTGTTGCATGTTTGTGTTGACAAATAGTCTGTGAAAGTGTTCCACTCCATTTTTTCTTTTCTGTTGACTGGCAGTGACAGTTACACTTACCTATTCACCTACAGATCTTATGCCCTCATTCATCCGTGGCCCACTATCCCCAGACGCACTGAGGTCCCTCTGCCAGAGATGGGGCCATCTGCCTATCCTGTGGCCCCCAGCCGGAGCGGTGGCCCGCAACAAGAGTTTCCTCCGCACCCCAGTGCAGAGGCCTCCTCATGAGGTGGCCCGCAGAGAGAGCCACCGCATGTCAGCACCTCCTTACCTGCCCCGCAGTCTGGGAGACCTGCCCCACGAGTATGGAGGCTCCTCACAGTCCTTCCTCACAGACGTGAGCCCCATGTCTGAGAACGGGGATGCTGCCAGATATTATTACCCCCCTGAACCTTACTATGACAACCAGCAGCACCAACCGCAGCGCCAGCCCAGGAGGGTCCCGGACCGCTTTCCTGAGGACTATAGATACTATGAGCACAGCGAACACAACTTCCAAAGACTACCACCACAACACACTCCCCCAGCTCCAAGCAGACCCCCTGCAGGTAAACATGAAATGTGTTTTGGTAGCAAGATCAATATATTAGTTAATCACAGTGTTTTATTATTCTTTAGATGTTCCTTCTTTATAAGATAGTAGGTAGAAATTCTGAGGTATGAAAGTGGAGCAATTGTGATTGAGGATAAGGGTGATTGAAATCACACTGTCTAGTCTACACCGGTAACATTTCAGCTGGAAATGAAAATGTTATGTTTCAGATGGAAATGTTATGGGCAAACTTTGCCAACTTTGGGGCCCCCTAATATGAAAATTTGGTCCCTAGAGAAATTTGTAGCTGAACTAAATTGGCTATAACAATATATGATTGCTATTTTGAAATGACAAACCATTGTGGATGGCTTTTGGACCACACAGAGGCTGCTGTGAAAACAATGCAGGCTGCTGGTTGTTACTGACCAACACAAAAGAGCAACTTTATTTCAGTTCGCCTGAGGAATGAAACATTTTTGTGTTTGCGCTCTATGTAGTAAACATCAGTATGATGTGTGTGTACAATTTCCATGAGATTAAATGTTCAGGGGTCACAGGAATTTTCCAACCCACCCCAAAAGATCGAGAACCTTTTATTTTGTGGCTGACTTGTCAACTTGGTGTATATGGTTTAGTATTATCTCCGGCCCGCCTGTCACGTAACATGCAGCCTTGTTTGGACTGAACTTAAACAAGCATTAGGGGTGCTGCATTTTTCGCCTCTCTGTTTGCTAAATCTTTCTGGTGGTAAACTAGCAATTTACAGACCGCCCCCAGTCAAATGTCTCAACCTCGCACTACTCACCACTATGAATCATCTGTGTACTTAGGTACTGCTCTTTATGCACGTCACACATGTTAGGCTAATGCATTGAGTTGTAAGCAGAGTTGTAGTGGAGGATTAACTTTCCCTTTTTAAGCAGCTATATGTTTTCATCCAAAAAATTCATAGCATACATTTTAGTAGGTAATATCACACAAGTATGTTGCACAAAAATAGTATTTTCAGGAAATTAAACAAATTAATATTACTCCCAACATATATAACTAATAATTAGTCAGTACCAATTTATTGTCAATAATTGGCGTTGGTGGTTATTCTTGTTTTTGTTGATCACTGACTGTATTTCTTTAGTTGACCCACTTTTGTTAGTAACTGCTGCATCACCAGTTGTAAGCACAGCACAGCAGACTATTCTTGATTGTATCCAGTGAAATTCCTTTGATGCATTGAGTTTCAGTTGTGCAGTGAGTATGGCTCAAGGCATTTTTCTGAAGAAAAGGGCAGAGATGATGATGAGGTGGTGGAGGAGGAGGAGGAGTGCATTTCTGTGGAGCGCTCGCACATTCCGGCCCTTCACTCACCAGCTGGCAAAGAACTCCAGTTCTGTTGCTGTCACTCTCATGCAGAATTTATCAGATTCTAGCCGCCATTTTGCTGAGATATTCCGTTTCCCACACATTCTCTTGTGTTTTTAATATGTGCTGCTGCAATTGGAACCAGTTCTGGGCCCTTTCAGGCTCATTCATTTTAAGTCGGCACACTTGATAGTCCTCACTCAGTCCAATTCATCCACAACACTGCTGGCCTGACATTCCTCCCTGACATTCTTCCCCATCAGAAGTACAGAACCTGTTGAATGAGTCCACTCTGCTGTCTGTTCTTACAAAGTGTATGGGTGTTCAGTGGTTTGTTCTCTTCCAGTGAAAGCCCCTGTGTGTATGTCTGGCCATGCAGAGATCTCTGCCTTCCTGTCCAGAAGTAACAACACTCCCATTTCCTACCATTCATCAAATGACGTAGGTCAGAATCAGACGCTCCGTCACAGGAGTCACGGTATCATAGATAGTAAGCAGACCGATCCAAAATCACAGTAATATTTAAAACTGCATCAACAGTGCTTTAAGTTGTGAGTCATTGCATTCCTCCCTCATCCTGGTGTACGTAAAGTCGGCTAGTCAGAATGACCTTTTAAAATGACATCTTCCCATACAGGATGTCCATGCAGTTCTTAGGAATTTTCCCAAAACATTTTTTTTTCTTTCCCAGAGGCGCTGTTTGCTGGCGGCAGATCCACTGTATGTTTGGTCAGACATCTCTCCCTCTCCCTCAAGGTTTCTAAAAAAAAAAATGTTTGTTTTCCTCAGGCATAGGTCGAATACAGGCCAAGTCCCTGGGGAACCTCTCCAGTCTGACGGGAGAGGACCTCCCCCTTCCGGCCGGCTGGACCGTTGACTGGACCATCCGTGGCAGGAAGTACTACATCGACCACAACACTAACACTACACACTGGAGCCACCCTCTGGAGAGGGAAGGGCTCCCTCCTGGCTGGGAGAAGGTGGAGTCGGCAGAGTTTGGGGTTTACTACGTGGATCACATCAACAAGAGAGCACAGTATCGTCACCCGTGTGCCCCAAGGTATGTCATTCAAGGTTTTGTATTGTATAAAGCAGTTGTTTCACTTCTACTTTCATTTTTTTATGTTTTGGTAACTGCCTCCAAGCCTCGAATGCCACTACTTCTTAAAGTATTAGTAGAATAGACTCACTAGTAAATTTCTTCAACCAAAATTACCATCCTGGCTTAAGTTTTAACATCTGGGTGCCACTAGGAAGCTTCTCAGAAAAAAGTTTGATATTAGGTTATCAGCACAGTCTTTAGTATTTTTTTGAATGGCCCAACGGGGCAAAATGTATCCCAGATATTGCAGATGAAAGGGTGGATATATACTATATTGTATCTTTCTCCATTCCAGCGTGCCTCGCTATGATCAGCCCCCACCATTGCCCCCTCCGGTGACCTATCAGCCCCGCCCCGCAGAGAGGAACCAGCCTGTACTGGTGCCAGCGAACCCCTACCACACAGCCGAGATCCCAGACTGGCTGCAGGTGTACGCCCGCGCCCCGCTCAAGTGAGTACTGAGCATGTGACATCGACAACACCTACATTATCTCTTAGCAAAATCCAGTATGTTAAATGCTTTTTAAACGGAATCTCCTGTTGTTATGGCTTTGTTTGTAATCCAGGTAAACCTGAAGTCAGTGTCACATCTGGAAAAATTCTCATAAGACTCTCATTCAAATGTGTTACGTTTTTCTAAAAGTTTCAAAAACAAACTATGTGGTTCGATTATAAATGAAGCAGAGCCTTGTGGTTCTCTTTCAGACATCTTTGTGTAACACTACTCACTCTGCTACCTGTCAGTGAACAGAGGGTTCGATGTAACTGGACGTCCTGAATGTAGATAATTCACTGTGTTGCGTGCTATGCATACTGGATCTTGCATGGCTGGGAATCTGCATTGGCATGGCTAACGCTAACATACCAGATGTGGCCTACAAGCCAGTCTTCCTTCCGCTTTACAGCATTACTCGTGGCCCTGTTCACAACCTGTTTTACGTTAAGACACCGTGAATCTCTTCCTCTAAATCAGGTATGACCACATCTTGAAGTGGGAGCTGTTCCAGCTGGTGGACTTGGACACGTACCAGGGTATGCTGAAGCTGCTGTTCATGAAGGAGCTGGAACACATCGTCAAGTCCTACGAGGCGTACCGGCAGGCCCTGCTGTCGGAGGTGGACGCTCGCAAACAGCGGCAGCAGTGGTACGCCCAGCAGCCCAACAAGAACTTCATAGGGAACATGTGATCTGTATGTGCGGCGGGGACTTCTCGCTGCCTATATGGAGCCTGGCCACACCTCTCTTGAGGTTTCCACAGTTTGGGAGCGGTCAGGGTTTCTTTTGAAATCTTGATTGACTCTTAATTGCCTCTTTACCAAACACATCTGTGCCTTCGCTTGATCCAAATATATCAGCCAGCCAAGTCGAGACGCACATTGGCTGCGGGTTCGGCAGGGGCCCCTCCCCCCCATGTGACAGTCAAGTTATGAATGACCATGAGACTGAAAAAAGAAGAAAAAAACACTCCAATGAAGAAAAAAAAAGAAAATATAATGTGCTGTATCTGGGGAGAGACAGAAATGAGTGTTTTTGTAGCCATTTACAGCCACGGTCCTAAAAACTGAATTGCTGTATGGATATTTTTTTAAGACTTGAGGGGTAAAGAGTCTGGAAAAACCTGCTCTGGTTCTTTGTTTGACTGTTCAAGAGAATCCTGAAATTGTGCCTTTTCATCATCGGGGCAGCATTTGTACAATGTCTGCTCGTATCTTGTATAAAACAGCTACTCCGTCATTTTTTCCTATGGGAGAAAAAGACAGGCAGCTTCTCCTAATTTGTTTCTGTATGAATTGCTTAATGAATATTTTTTAATATGCTTTGTTGGTATTTGTAGCCCCCATAAACTGAAACAATACTCCTCTACATTCAACAAGTGTGTATTGTTCTTTTTTATGACATATCCTTTATAAGACAATCCACCAAAACTTTAACAGATATTTAAGTTTTGATATGAAAAATGTCTTTATTTAAAGACCTTGTTGGATGAAGCATCACATTTGATGCAGTGGTTTGAGCATCTCTTGGCTCTCGGCATTACTGTAAGTCAGGAATATTCTTTTGTGTATAATGAAACATAAATAAGCTACTGGAACTTTTTAAGTTACACTTTCACACTTCAGAAGATGCATTAATTTTGCCAAACAAGTGCAATTCATTTTCTGTTGTTTTTTTTTTTTCTGTCTGAATATTTCTTGCCTTTGTATGTAATGCCTTATTTTTATGGACTGACATGGTCTCTGAGCTTAAAGGGAAGGTTCAGATTTTTACAAGCATATCCTATTGATCACTAAACAAACCCCCTCTTAAGATATTCAAAAAGTTTTTATGCCAGAGTTTTTTTGTCTAGAAGAGATTAGTAGCAGTCCCTTATTAACATTTGTTAGCAATGTTACTGAAATTCAATGGGTTATGAAGCCATTACTCTCAAATTTGCATGCAAGTCATTCCGTATACTTTCATAACTATAGTAATAGCAAGAATAATCAATAGAAATGTTTGGAAGGACTTGTATGTGAGCGATTGCAAATCCAAATATGTTTGAATGTCCTAAAAGGTTTGACTGATTAGTGAAGAACAGAATAGGTGTGTAAAAGTCCTCAACCTTCTCTTTAATGAGTCTGTTGCTATGCAAGAAGGTCTCAATCACATCTTTTCAGAATGGTGTCACTAGTTTGTACATATCTAATTTTGTGGATTGCAAATACAGGACATAAGCAATAAAGTCTGCTGTGAAGAAAAAAATGCCCCTATGAAGTTACTGTTGCCTCTTGCTACACATTCCTGACAGTTAAACACAAAGCTTCAAATGGAAAATAGCGGCTGTACTAAACTGAGTTTATAGAACAAAAATGCTGAAAATGCATAGTGCAGATTTTTGCATACGCCACCAAATTTTCCTGAAATAGTATTGGGCTTATTAATAAATTACTCAAGTCTGGTTTTAATTAATTTGGTCCAGCTTTATTAGTTGTTTATTTGTAACTGAAATTTGGCAATGCGTGTGCTGAAACTTAGCAGTCTTCACTTAGAGAACTCTTGACTTGAGAGGTTGCTTCATCTGATGACCTTTCAGTATACTGAGGCTCCAGCCATTTACAGATCTGATTAAAGATGATGATGTTGATCAGTGTGGCTTTAAGAACCATAAAGGTATGTTTGATTTTTTTTTTTTTACAGCTGTCTTGTTCAATTCATTTGGAGTGTGAATGCAACACATCACCTAAAAGTATGCAACTCCTGTGAACTAGGAATGCACAGAACGCTCCAACTTACTCGTTAGAAAATGAGATGTGAAAACACCACTTTAAATGGACTTACATGGTTCTTTGTCTGAAGGCCTCACTGATGTTGATAAATGTTGTGGAAGACTCTAGAGAAGCCACTCTGCTGCAGTGTCTTGTCAAAGTTCAAATCATGAAGGTCAAACCTCAGTATAAACTTGCTAAGTATCCATGACAGTAATCCTGTACTGCAGATGACCAGATCAACATGGAAAAAAACATGTTGATACTGCAGCTGTATGTGATGCAAGCATTTTACAGTGAGTTCTATATGATCCTGGGTTATTCAATGAGCTAAAAAAAAAGAAAAGTCAACACAAGCACAGTTATACAAATGTACAGTAACAGTCTACTAGGCCAAAGTATTCAAACACAAAAAGTGCTGCCACCAACACAAGCCTTTTGTTTACAAATGCAAGCTGTTTTTGGAAACACAAAATCGGGACTGGCCTCTTTCACCATGCAATGGTTTCCCCAGATGCATAAATAGAAATAAATGTGTGTAAAGATGAGGAAAGAGGTCTGGTATGAAGACCCTCTCCACAGCAGGCTCGTCGCTCCGCCTAATGACATCTAGCTTTGATTCCTCGGCGGCCACAGAATAGCTACATTCCACGGATTTGCTCGAACATTCAGAGAGAAACACAACAATGGCTTCACCCACCTCTACGTTACAATGGAAACAAACACATTTTCCCCTCACCCTCAAAGGCCGAACACATATAAAGGATCATTGGGACCTGTTTAAACTGCATAATTACAAAACTGTGCAAGCAGACTATGAAGTGAGAGATAATGTCAGCTATGTTGTGTGTAAACTTTGAACTGTTGTGACTGTGTTTTTCGGCTTACATCTTGCCGCCCAGTGCTATTATTTCAAAGTACATGCCAGCACAAAACTATTCCCTGATCCAGAACACTGTCAAAAGTAACACCACCACCCCCAACCTCCAAAACAAAACACAAGAAAGATATACAACTAATAAATGTGTGCACTATGCCCATCAAGTGTCTGCATGTAGCCAGGTTGCTACAGATGTGAAAATTATTTTTTTTACATGTTATGGCACAGTACCACTTCGTCACAACCATTAAAACTCAAAACACGCTCAATTTCTAAATTTTAAGAAAAGTATACCTGGTTTGAGAGCTTAAGATGACAGACATTAATCTTTTACCATGCTGATGATGCGTGTATGCTTCATTATTTAACATACAGTACATAGTTTGGCTTTCAAACATGGCGTAGATATTCTTATAAACAGCACTGAACTTCAAAAAACAGAACAATCGTCACAAATGGAGCACAGATTTGGCTATACTTCAAATCATCTTCAATAACAAATGATAAAAACCGGCTGATAGGACATCAGCAGCTGACTGGAGGTTGGATATACAGTAGTTTGTGTTAGCCGAGGTCTCTGGCAGAGCGCCTATCTGTACAGGTGTTTCTTTTTCACGGACAAATAAACGTCAAAAGTGAAAGACAATGATAACATGGCAACCGTCGCTTGAAAGCAGGCTCCCACCGAGGGGATACACTGGCATCGCCTATACATGAACATTATATAGTCCATATTTAGCTTTTTAAAGTAGTGAATGCATTGGTGGACCGTGCCAGCCAACACCAGAATAAAAGAGTGCCCGATAGGTGAGGATGTTCCCTCCGCCTCTCCTTCCTCTCCATCCGTCTCTGTCCCATCATGCTACGCTGCCTCACCAGGAAGTCCCTGCTGTGTTCTGGTCCGTCCGGTCCGCTCTGTCAGTCCCTCTTCCTGTCCTGCTCCTCGCCCACCTCGTCCACCTGAGGCCCGGGGAAGGCGTGGTGGTACAGGTGCCTGTGATTGGCCGCTACATTATACAGCTTGTAGAGAGCCTGTGGAGCAGGTGGAGAGGGACAGTGAGGGATTTTTGTTCTGCACAATCACTGGAAAGGTGCTGGAGAAAGTGTTAGGATAGGGATACAATTAGGCACTTTTTGGGGGGCAAAGTTGATGGGCAACGCTTCCAGAAACAGCCAATAAAGTGACACAGAGTGAAAAATCAATTGAAATGTTTCCTGGCAACCAGATGTTCCTATTTCATTAAAGACCCAATGAAATGGCATCTTTACTTCCTTGATTTGATGCATTTCTTGTTGAAACAGGATGTTGGGGAGGGACATAAAGCAGGGGGGGGTCATTCAAAAGTCTAAACCAATGGAATGTGAGTCAGGGTCAATTTTATTGGTAAGAAATTTATATTTATGCCTACTAGTGCAGCATGAGGTCACCAGGAAAGATACTCCTGTTTTCCATTAAGTAACATAATGGGAGTTCATTTCATGCAGACTTTAAAGTAACTCTTAAGCACAGTTGCCCATCCAAGCTGTCCCGAAAAGTTGCTACTCTTTATATCACTGCCTTTGTAAATATTTCCACTTAGATTGGCCTGCTTACCTCATTTGTGCTCCCCTGTAGAAAGGCATAGAAGGGGAAAAATACATAGAAAATGTAAGCACACACACACATATAACAAGTAAGAATATAACAAAAAGATGCTTCGAAAATAATGCATTTGTGCTGTGTCTGGTTCCTGGATTATTTTTCTCTCACTGATTTAAAAGAGATTGTCGCCACCTAGTGGTTTAAATATTCCAGGAGTTACTAACTGTAAGGATTCTTGTTTTTCAAAAATTATGTTGTTGGGTTTTTTTGCTGCACTTTTTTGCCACTGATTCATTGATTATTGCCACCTATTGGTTTAAATATTCTTTAGGTTAGATCTGCAAATTTGTACTTGACTTCATGCTGATTGTGTGCTGAATATCTGGGTAAAAACTGCTGTAACAGTTTTTAAACTGCAAAACAAATTGCCTCAATGAGGACGTAAAAGTTTTCTATTCTATTCTATTCTATTCTATTCTATTCTATTCTATTCTATTCTATTCTATTCATGCATCCTTTTGGATTTTGGTTAACTACCTGGTCCCACAGTGCGCCAGCCACCTGGTCGATGACAGCGCCCAGTTCCCGGTATTCCCCGGAGTATCGGATGTAGGCCCAGGTGCAGAGGGTGATCAGCGCCAGGCCCAGGATCATGTTGCACACGCTGGCGATGATGTCCACCCCGACAAAGCCTGTGATGCCCGCCGCCACGTACATGACAAAGATGACCACAAACAGCGTGGCCGGCGTGCGGGCGGCGTGGAAGATGTTCTTGGAGTCATTGTGCTTGATGTACTGGACGAAGACCTCGTCGATCTCTCCCTCCAGCTGCTGCAGGTAGCGGCGGCTGAACTCCTCGCCTCCCATCTTCTTCACCCCCCGGAAAACCTGCAGGGCCTCCTCTCTGATGTTGCCGTGTCTGGCCTGCAGCTCGCTGGGGGCCAGGAAGGGCCGGTCGCCCCCGCAGACCTGGAGAAAGAGGGGGGAACAGGGGAAAAGAAAGGAACGGGTGAATGTAGGAGGATTATACGGCTGATTATCAGTGTCATTTTTCCCTGGAATCCTCCTTTATCATTTCACCCACCTCCTCCATTTTCTTGTTGTACAGATCCTTCGCTGCTGCTACTGCTGCCAGGTTATTCGCCTCTGCTGTGGCCTGAGAGAGGACACATGAAAACATAGCGTGTTGATTTGTTTTGGTCAACAATAAGGATGCACTATGTTAGACACAATGCTCTACGTTATGAATACAGCAGGAAAAGATGTACCTGCAGCATGGATTTTGGATGCGGCAGCTCTTCGCCTTGGTAAATTTTGATGTACGCCTGAAATAAAGACCAGGCCAGCAAAAATCATAATTGGTTAAATACAATAAATGTACAATAAATGTATAAGTTTTTGTCTTGGTGACACTGGTGCAGAGACATATTGGCAAATCAGAGTTTCACAGTTCATACTAATAGACATGATAAAAGGTAAACAAGACCTCATATGCAGTGCAAAGGGATAGCACAGGGAAAATGATGGCAGTAGACTATACATATCAATGTGCAAATACAAGTCAACATTTAATATTCTGTATTTGTGTTGGTTCTTAAATACTATAGTATTTACTAGTGGAAGTCTGATTTATAGACACAATTGGGCTTATTAAGCAAGCAATGTAAGATACATTTTAATGGAAAGTTTTAATAATACAGGCCATCGAAAACATTTCAATTGCAAATAACAAAGTACCAAGTGTTGGCTTGTGTTGGTTTCACAGAGGTGGGGGCTTGAGTCACATGTCAGACTCAAGTCACAATTTTAATTGCTTGAGACTTGACTTGATGCATGAAGAGAATACTTGGTTAGTTCAGGTGACTCGGGACTTGACTTTGACTTGTACTTTGATGACTTGAAAAGGTTTCTAAAGTCTTGACTTGAGATCTTGTGTTTGTGTAAATTACTTAGATTGAAAGTGATGAGATTTGTTCCAGTAGACGACTGAATTTAAATTCAGTTTTCTGAATTTGTATGGAATCATACAAAATACAGTTGAAACTGATTATAGAAATCAAACTCATGATGCTCTTACCAAGTTTTTATCCTGTTAAAAGAATAGTGCATTGAAAAGTCCTAGATATTTAGTTTTCTTTAAGATATTTAATTGATACTGGACTCTTGATTTGTTCTGACTTGACTTGCTGTTCTACATTCAGACTTGAGACTTGACATTAATGACATGGACTTGACTTGGACTTGACTTGGTAATTTACATTTAGACTTGGGACTTGACTTGAGACTTGTGCCTCAAGACTTGAGACTGACGTGGGACTCAAGCAAAGCTGACTCGGTCACACCTCTGGCATTTCACAGCAACAGTTCTGACCTTGAAGTACTCCACCAGGCCTCGGCAAGTGATGTTGCTGCCGTTGATCTCCTTCACATCCAGGTTTCGAGGACTCAGCAGCCAGGGGACCAGGACCTGCAGGTTGTTTATGAACTGACCGTCGATCTCTAGACAAGGAGGACAGACGATGGAGAAGAGATGATTTTAGGCAAGTACTGAAAAAGAACAGTGAACAATCTTTTTCCCAACTGTGGCGGTGTGTGGTGGTGGTCCAGGAAGCGCGTGGGAAAGATCGTCGCCAAATCCTGACACTCCGGCCGCCACGTCTTCCAAGCCAAGCTCTCCCTTCCAGGAAGTGGTTTCTGACAATCTGAAGAAAAACAACCAGCACAACAACAGCTCCTTCTGCCGAGCGCTGGCCCTCCACAGCTGAAGTGCAAACCACAGCCCCCACAGCCCCCACAGCCCCACTGCACCACAATGGACAACAGCACTTTACTGCTGCTTTCCAGCACTTTCCATCCTATGGTCAGTGCTTATATACTCAGCTCTATTGGCTCTATACTGGCTCTATAGTTACATATTTCTATCTATTTATACTCTGCAACCCAGGGCAATATTCTCTAGATCTTTATAAATCTGTATATAACAAAATGTTTATTCTTTTTTTCTATTACTGACTTCCATATAGCTTCCTATCAGTGCAATCAGTCAGGCTCAGACAGAGAACCATGTGCACACTGTATAGATAACAGAGCTATTTCTTTAATTTTTATTTTTATTTTTTTTATATATAAGATGAGATAAGATTGAACATTATTGATCCCCAGGGGAAAATTGGGGAATTTAATCTCTATTTAATTTTTTAAACACTTTTTTAATACTATTATATTACTCATACTTCATATATACTACTTACACTTATATACTACTGTGTTGATATACTACCTCAATAGCAGATTCCCTACAGTAAATTACTACTAATCTTTATACAGTATATACTACTTTTTCATAATTTTGTGTTGTTTTATGTTTAATGTGACCTATGAGAGCAACCCATCAAATTCCTTATATGTGCAAACTTACATGACCAAAAAAAAACAGATTCTGGATTTGACTGTAATCCTGATTCTAATGTGGAGGACCAATCCCATTTAATATTGGGTGATTTACACAAACACAAATTTGTTCTGGTATGACCATTGATTTGTTTGTTTGTTTTTTGCAGGTCTATGCTATTATGATGCCTACGTTTCAAGTGTCAAGCCTAATTTTGATGATTCACCAAGGTCAGAGAATGCTGACAAATAACACTGCTATCCTGCATTCATGAGACAGGGTGATGGAGGAGGCTTACCTTTGATTCTTCCATCAAAGTGTGGGTTGGTGGCCACTTTGAGGCCGGGGTGAGGCATCAGGAAGCAGGAGATGTTGGTGAAGCAGGAGTGGATGTGTTTCCGCACGTTCTGCAGCTCCTCATGCTGGTTCTCTGAGATCTGCAACACAAACACGACACACACATCAGATTCAGTGTGATTCATTTGGCTCTGTAATGCTGTTGTTTTCAGTGAGATATTTAATATCCTGGCATAGGGAAGTTTAATTGTAATTTAATGAATACAAATTGAAGCTGCAATGGTTTAACAAATATCCAATCTTTGATCTTCAATATGTCATTATGGACTGGATTTAGAAAAGAAAATGAGAAAAACGCTTTAAGGAAAAATAACTTGCTGATTTGACTGAATTGAAAGTGAACTGACCTTGAGTCTCTTCTCGAGGAACTTCATGCCTCCTTCCTGTCCGTAGGGAAACTCGTATGGAAAGCTCCAGTCTCGAACTAGGAAAATCATGGACTGAAAAAAATATATATATATTACAAGTTACTATATGAGTCTTGTTTGTGGCATCGCACAGATCAGTGTCAAACAGTATTTGCAAATAATTCTCAGCATTTGTTTTGACTAGTGTCAGGTAAATTGTAAATCACAGAAAAAGTGTAATAAATTCACTTTTAAATCATTTGCTGTGATTGTCATTTCATTGTCCTTTATAACAGCCTTCACCTATCCAATACTCTAAGCTGGTTAAAACAAACACCAAGAATCATTTATAAATATTATTTTACCCAGGTCCGATATCAAATTGTACCATTGTTGCAAATCCAAGAAATGAGAATAAAATACCTGGAACGGTTTGAGGAAAGTCTCTTCCATTGCTAGTCTCCCATACTCAGTGAAGAGCTAAAATAAAACGGATCAAGACAAAATCATTATCTATTTAAATAACACAGCTATTTCTATGAGAGATCATTTATTCCCACTGCAATAGCTCACATTAACAGGAATGTGTGGGATTTTTGTTTGAATTTGTTATGAGAAATTCACCAGATTCACCATGATTTCATCAGATTTCACCAGATTCAGATGGTATTTCTTCCACTGGATGTGTGTTTGTGTTATGCACCAAGGCACATATTCAATTACAAATACACATTTTTGGCAGGCAAAAAAACCTTTGAATTTTGATCTTGCCCTAAAAGCCCTCTATTATGAATTCAGGTAATGTTCACAGTTACCTGCAAGTGCTGAAGGTCGTCCTCCTGTACATTCTGTGAGATGTTGTATACCTGATATAAAAAACAACAACAACAAAGCAATCCACATTTCATTTTGTTTGAAGCAGTTCTGAGTGGAAAGAAATATTGCACATCCATTTAATAAAATCATTTTGTTGTGTAGAACCGATGGAGCGTGACAGTCAAAGAAGGACTGATAGAAAAAAGCATTAAAAATAACAAAAATGTCAAAAGAAGTAATCCTGACCGTTGTTTTAAACACTGAACAGATCTTTGATTGTCATATATTTTAAATCCCAAATGCATGTTCAGCATTCCCATCCATACATCCAGTTATCCACATAAATATGCACAATTTATTATTTATTTTAATCATAATCCAATCTTTGGCAGAGAGGACACAGTAATTGTACCTGCATGGAGCTTATCATGGTGCTTAGTGCAAACACAGTGGCTGAATCCCTCAGGGTGGACTGGCTGTCGAAGGTGCCTTGGGTGTCCATTAGCAGAACAGCAACCTGTGAAGGAGAGAGGGGAAGATATTCACCCGTTTGTGTGTTTGTTTGTTTGTTTGTCTTTTAGCAGGATCATTCCAAAAGTTATGAACGGATTTGGATTAAACTTTATGTAAAGTTTGGTCATGGGGCAAGGAAGAACCGATTAACTTTTCACACCGATTGGCCAAAAGGGCGACATACACAGTGGGCATGGCTTCTCTTAAAAAGGCACGTAACTTCCGAAGAAATTCACTCAACACCATGAAACTTTGTGGAAAGGTTGGTCATGAACTGCTGCCTAACTTCCTTTTGCAGGCAGCTTCTGAAACTGCTGCTCAGTTTCAGGGAAAATGTGGCAAATCTAAAAGTTGAAGTTTAATGCACTTTCTTTGCCGAATATACAGTGCAGTAGAATTTAAAAAAAGTGGAAATGGAAAATCTTGACAACTGCTGGCGTTGGTGGAGGTATGAACTCTGCTGAGTGCCGTCTTTCTTTGGTCTTTACTTGTGCCTTTATTGTGCTGAATAGGGTGAGTTGTAATATAGGGTGTGTGTGTGGGGAGGGTGCCTTCCTTAAAGGTTAGAGGAGCATGCTTGATACTGGAAGGTCATAAATAAACTTTATTTATATAGCACTTAACTAAAAACAGAGTACCTCACATAAAAATTGAAGGAATAGCATATGGATTAAAAATAAACAAAAGAATGGACCAAGAGATATAAAAAGGATACAAATTAATAACTAAAAGATGGATGAAGACAGATCATTACATAAAAGCCAGTCTATAACAGTGTTTATAACAGATTCAGTTATCCTGAGTTCATCAGCAAGTCTTTCCACAGTCTGCGCTGCCTGCAGATCTCAGGTTCATGGTGGGTTAAAAGATCTGCAATATAGCTAGGGGCAAAAACCTGCTGAGCTTTAAAAATAATCTGCAAAATTTTGAATTCAATTCTAAAACTGAGAGAAATGATGCTAAAATTGGGGTGATGCGGTCTCTTTATTTAGCACCAGGTAAACTCCCTGCTGCTGCGTTGTACAGGCTGAAGACGAGAGACTTTAGGCTGATGCAGGTGCAAAGAGAGGTACAACAGTCCAGATGAGACAATATATAAGCATGAATGACTTTCTGCAAGTCGGCTAAGGATAAAAAACACCTTGATATTTGATATATTCCTCAGCTGAAATAAGCAGGACTGCTCTACCTTGTTAAACTAATCCTCAAAATTCAGAACACTGTCAGAAACTGTGGTTTTACTGGGCAGCTGCTAAGTGTGAATGTGTGTAACTATGTGAATATGAAATATGAAAAAAAGGCATAATGTTCAGCAAAACTCTTGCCTGGATGAATAAAGGTTAAAAAAATGAGGCAATCCAAAGCAACATGGAAGAAAGTATTGCAGTATCATATTGAACCATGTCATGTTGTACCTTATGGGGTTTTGACACACAGGGATTCTACTTTATCTGACTAGAGAATGGTAGAAAGACCGCACCTTTCGTCCGTCTGGCTTGTCCACCAGGAAGACCTCGCTCCAGATCTGGATGCCGGTGGTCTCCCGCTCTGAGCCGCCCCTCCAGGAGAAGCCGGTCAGAGGCTCCTCCGGGTCGCCCAGCCAGGTTTCAGACGCCTAAACAACAAGGAGTCACAAGGGTTACTACTCTAGGTCAGCTTCTCTGAGAAATTACAAAAGAATCATAACTACGTTGTACCTAACTGTATATATGTCTGAATCTGTATATATACATGAATTAGGGTTAGACAGATATATCAGTTTGCCAATATATCAGGCCGTTATTGTCCTTTTATTAACTATTGGATATTGGTCAGTCGATCTGATGGAGGTTCCTCCCTGACTACAGCTACATAAAAAACCTGCAATGAAATGTTATTTTCTTTGCATATTTTATGTATTCATTTAATTGTTCATTAATGGTTTTTGTACATCAATTCTTCATTCATAGCTGTAATGTATCCCAGAGTTTCCCTGCCATTGAATAGATGAAATGGGATGAGATAAAGAGCTGCTGACACTTAAAAAATTTAATTAGTCTGAGTTTCAGTGGAGATTTTTGTGTCCCATTATGGTCTAAATGCTGTTTCAGAGGTTTTTCCACCCTGACAAGAATACAATTCTCATGAAACACTGAACACTTGAAAATGCACATAATATCAGCTATCAGCAGCTTCAATACAAAAATATCAGTATGGGTATCTGCCTTCAAAAATCGATATTGGTCAAACTCTAATATGAATGCATATGTATATATACACTCTTTTAAATATGCAGTAATTTAGTTAGTAATCACACTTCATTCAGAAACTTCAACAACTGAAGTTTACCTCAAACAGCTATAGTAAAACCACATGCCAGCATATGCCAGCTCTTCTCCAGATTCAAAAGCTTGACTTACATGGTTGTACATGTAGCGCAGCATGAAGTCCATGAGGAAGGACTTGCCCTTGCGGAACGCCCCGGCCACAGAGATGGCCACCACCTCGCGGTCCCGCACCTCCTCGGCCAGCAGGATGCGGCCGAGCGCGGCCTCGTCCAGCTCGAAGGTGTGGTCGTCCTTCACCAGCAGCACCTGGACGGGACGGGCCCGTCCGTCCGGCTCCTCCTCCTCTGAGCTCCAGTCGTACACGTTCTTGTCGCTGAAGGACCCTGTGGGACGAGTCAGAGAGACGGGAGATTGAAACAGTTCTGAACTCAGGAGAAGGAGGGGAAAGAGCCTGATAGAAACAAAAAGAGCCTTCACTCAGGATATTTTAAATTTTGATTATGGTTGCATGGAGAGAGAGGAAGGCAAAGTATCTGAATTAAGCAATGGATTAGTTGAATTTGTTGAAAATAAAGGCACAGCATTGGTACATGTTAATACAGGGTCCATCAATTGGAATTGCTTGAGACTTGACTTGATGCATGAAGAGAATAATTGAGACTTGACTTGACTTGGGTTCTGGTGACTTGAGACTTGACATTGACTTGTACTCTGATGACTTGAAAAGGTTTCTAAAGTCTTGATAATAGATTTAAAGTGACGAGGTTTGTTCCAGCAGATGACTGAATTTAAATTCTGTTTTCTGAATTTGTATGGAATGATTGAATTTATTGAAGTTGAAACTGATTATAGAAATCAAACTCATGATGCTCTTACCAAGTTTCTATCCTATTAAAACCATAAAAGTCCTAGATATTTTGTTTTCTTTAAGATACTAAATTCATACTGGACTCTTGATTTGTTCTTACTTGACTTGGTGTTCTACATTTAGACTTGAGACTTATGCCTCAAGACTTGAGACTGACTTGGGACTCGAGCAAAGTTGACTTGGTCACACCTCTGCTATTTTCTATGACAATACTTCCAAGATACTTTTCTATGTCGTTACATGTAATCACACTTCGTTCAGAACAGCTATAACAAAACCTGAAGTTCGTTGCATTCCTTTTGAGGGATAAGTAACTATAACTGGGAAGTCAACTAAAATAATGTGATATATACAGTATATGGGAGTGAGTGGACAGCCACAACTTCTCAGTGATGACAGGAAAATTCAGCACTCCATTAAACAAAGAAACAGGGAAGCTGAGTCCATTATGCCTTTCTAGTCCTCTTAGATCAATAGCACAGGCCGGAAAGCTTGTTAATTCTAATAATGAATCATGCCATGCTAACCCATCTGTTCATATCCAGTGAGATCATGTGCGTTCGGAGCTATGTCCGGCGCTTTCTGGGCAGTGACTCAGTCTGTTTCCCCTCTCTGCTGTCTCATGTAGAGCCTGCAAGCTGCATGACCCTTCTGCACAGATAACGCTTACGAGGGATGCAGCGATTTGGCCGTTTTCACTGGAGTTCACAAGCAAAAAATCCCATTCCTTGGAAACATTATGCTTGGCTTAGGCCTTGTAATCTCAAAATAGGATCTCTGGAGAAAAGGAAGAATGATTTCAATAGGGTAACTGCAAATTATGTCTTAACAAGTCTCATACAGGCACAGGGACAGATTAAGGTGTTGCAGGCAAAATTTGGGAGAGCATTAAAGATGACTGCGGGGTGCCGAGAATGCACTGGTGAATAATTTAAGGAGGATTCACCCGAGAGACCTGGAGAGGACTGTCAGTTTTACTCAAGGCCTCTCCTCCCTGTATGAGCCTGGTTAACCTGATCATATTGCTGCCCGTCAACACGCCCAGCACACAGGCTGCTCGTCTCCTACTTAGCAGCAGCAGCAGAAGACGTCAGAAGGCCACTACATCATGCACGGTCGGCTTTAACTGGGTCAGTCCAGCTAAACTCTCTCTGTTTAGTGACAAGCAGCAGCAGCAGCATTTCCCCCCTTTCCTCCTCCCCGATTCAGTCATTCAGTCTTTTTTCCCTAGCAGGCCTGTGTGTGTGAAGCTAACACGGGTCATATAGGGGTGGCAGGGATAACTGGGATGTAGGTGAGCATCATCATCATCATCATGGTGGTGGTAGTGATGATGATGAGGACAATAACAATGATGCTGATAAAGATGGTGATGAGCTGTTTACTGATGCAGCGTTATATGATTCCATGCTAGATGTACCATATATAATTGCATGTTAGGCACACTGTGATAAGCAAACGCAAAAAATCAGGAGGTTATTTTCAGGCCTTTTTGGGGCCTGTACCTCTCTGTCAGTGTATTTCCAGGATGCTGTTCATTGTAGTTTCCAGTATTCAAAACAATAGCATTATTTAATGCTTGTTATGGTTGTTATTGATCCAAAATAATTTAAAATGTCTGTTTCTATAAACCAGAATGTACATATTACAAAAATCCAAACGTAGTGCCAAACAGAAACGCGGTTTATCTCCCTCTAGCAGTAATATCATACATTATCGGGGCAATTCAACGGTCATGAAGCCCGATGAAAACAACTGCTTCATCACGGAGGCTAAAATAAACATCTAATTAGCTGCATTGCTTACACCCCTCGCCTCGCCAGGAATAAAAACTGTATGCGCGTCAAGGAAACATGTAAAATCAAATGTTGTACATACACTCACCCCAGCTGTCTCTGTCTTTACGGTTTTTCGCCATAGTGTTATCCTTATCCCTCTTATAGCTGCTTATGAACGACCCTAGTCGGTAGTCATGAGTATCGGGATAGGGAGGATGCCTTATCTAAGAGACCAAAACGATGCTCTTGTTAACAGGAGGATGATGGAGCTTTTATTCCAAGCGTGCTGCGGGATTTATCGCCTGCTTGCCGCCAGGGGGCGTTGTTGTCTGTTGTTTCCCCCAGCTGTACAGCGAGGTGAGGCAGGCAGAGTCTTATTGTGCTGTGACAATTAGTGAAAACTTATATTTTTTGCATTAAATATCTTTTCACCGGCTGTGGCTGTTCTAATTGGCCACTAACTCTCATTTCACCATGATATGTAAATACAACACAGCCATTATCAGCTCTTATCGGTAGGTGGCGGTAGTTGCGCATATTTTGGCACACGTGCTGCCTTCGCGTACTGTCGGGAATATCCAATTTGGTAGTTTAGCTTGCTGTATGAATGGCCCAACATAGTGGTAAATAGGACTGAGAACGTTGAAACTTTCTATGATACCCATGTTACTGAGATGTGACGTTTATGGTATGGAGCTTTCAGCAACAGATGTTAAAACTGATGCGTACAACAACTTTTGGTTGATGAGTTAATTACAACATCAATAACATGCGTGCAGCAGATTTTGTTCTCTTAATTCTAAGAGCATAACTGATTGACTTCTGAACTAAAGCGCTATCCCGAAAAAACACTTTTGTTGCAGGCTCAATTTTGTTACTTAACTGCGGGACAAGACGTACTGTATTTACGATTTGACTAATTAGAAGTCGGAGCTTTGCGAGGAGCACTTGAACACAGCAGCAGAACCCTGTAACTGCGACTCAAAAGAAAGATTAGCAACAGAGACTGTTGCGTTTTCGAGTGATTTGGATACAGTGATTTCGGAATAATACTTCATTATTTGTGTAGTTTACCAGTTGATGTTTTAGATGCGACTCTGAAGCTTCTCTAAAACTGTCAGCGGGGGGAAATGACATGTCAACGTCTAACCTGATGCTGGAATTCTTGCGAGTGAACTCAACTGCAACGTCTGCCGTTGCAGGACGGAGGAGAGAGTGAACAGCAACAGCCAACTGAAGTTTACAGTTTCCCCGAGAACAAAGGGAGGCTTTTGTTTTGGATGATTATTCGACGCCATAATATAGTTACATGCTTCAAAAACATTTAACATGCAAGACCTACTCATCCACCGTGTTTATGCTGTGAAAGGTAGGCTCACTTGAATTTAGAAGCAGTAGCTACGAAGCTAACGTTAGCTAGTTAGCATTAGCTTTCTAGCCTGGAGGCTAAGCCCCTCACTCACCCTGTCCAGACTTGGCTCGGGCTATTTGCTGGAATTGACCATAATGTCTTTGCCATACACAAGCTACTGTTACATTCACGGTCGACGTTTTGTTACCGATGTCCTCTAATACTTGAAAGTATGGGCCCGAGTAGTTTGAGTGCTAGTTTTAAGAGAAATTACTAAAGTTAGTGGTGTTGTGATCGATGTAGCCTAACGTTATGTGACAGAATACCATCCATATTTCCGAAATAATCCGTGCCCCCGTCTGTTACTTCTATTTTTATTGACGTAATGTTAAATAGGCTAAACTTCTGTATGTGCTATCATTGAGGCTGTTTCCTTGAGTGTTTACATAACCTAATGCTTCCTCCTAAACTTTTCTTATGCGTCTCATTATCAGGACATGGAACAGGGGAAGAACCGTCTATGTAACAGTTATTAAAGACCCGACCTTCACTTCATCAAAACCACTTTCGCCACATTTGATCAAGCCAACTAAATGTAAAGGATCATTTGTGTCAACGAGCCATCTAGCTGCCATGGACGTCTTTCCCCGGCCAAGCGGCGAAATTCAGAGAAGAAACCCTCAGCAGGATTTTGAGCTCATTCAACGGGTGGGAAGTGGCACATATGGAGACGTGTACAAGGTATAGTCCTCGGTTCCACAGCCCGTCAGTATAATTTGAGATATCTTTACCCATGTGCATACCATCACATGACTAATCACCCCATCATCCTAATGTAATGCAGAGTGTTGTTTGTAAGGCATGAAAACATATGGCCAACACATTTGACAGTAGCTGTTGAATGAAAACCAAGTTCCACATCCTTTCTACTTGCCTCCTTCATTGAGATAAAAACTGCATTTGGCTGAAATAACTACAGCTGATGTGATGTTGCATTATTAGCTATTGATCCACTCTGTTTTTGATCTCAGGTGGTTGCAATTTTGGAGGAAAGTTACTGTAGCACCAAGTTGCTGCACTGTACAAAAGTTATATGTCTGTCTTTAGGATCACTTATCAAAAAAGTAAACTAGTTCTAGAGGAAAATTATCTTGGTAAACATGATAATTTACCAGGCTTTTTCTCTCCTGTCTGTTGGGTCAGGTGAGGTGTATTGTGTTGTGTTGGAGAATTTTCTTGTTTATCCATCCGCCACAGATGACTAAGCGGCCAGTTTGATGCAATGTGTGATAGTTCAGGCTGCCTGTCATGGCCCCTCGCCTCACAAAGCCATCTCTGGCAAGCAGCCCCCCTCCAGACGGGCCGCTGGTGGAATGCTGCGCCTGGTATTCTCCCAGAGCGCACACAGGCTGAGGGCTGCGGCGGGGTGAAATACGATCAGGCCCCTGTCCAAACATGCGTTTCGCTATGGGTGTGTTCTGTGCTTCACTGACAGCGGAAATACTTAAAATTGGGAAAAGTCCTCCACTGGCCTGCTTTGCACAGTTGAATTTTAATAGGCATGGCATTCCTTGCCTCGGATTAATGTAGCTGATTGTGTATTACTACGTTTGAAGGGATAATGACACCTTGACCTTATTTCATTGAATGACAATATTAGGGCCTGGCTGATAGATGATTTTTAAGATCTGATACTATTAATTGGGAATCACATATTGCAATTTGATATATCTGTTGATTATGATTTTTCTTCATCACTGTGTCATATCTAAGGCTGGGTATTGGCAAGGACCTCACGATACGATACATATTGCGATACATTGCAATACTCTACATAATTTACTGAAAATTTAAAAATAGAGCTGAAAATACAACTTGCTGTGTACCACCTGGGTAGTCTAATATGTACATCACATTATTTTGATAACTCAGCGGACAAATTGAGTCAAAACTATTTAATTCAGAGGGATTTGAGGGAAATTTAAGGACATTTTAAATCTGTTTAAAACATGAATAATTTTTTTAATGTATCAATACGAGGGGCTGGAAAATCGATACAGTATCATGGAAAAAAATATTGCAATACTATATTGCTGTATCGATTTTTTTGCACAGCCCTAGTCATATCATTGGTACTCAGTATAATTTGTCATTCCCCTCTAAACCAAACAAGCAAATTTCCAACAAGAATTTTTATATACTCTGGGATTTTGTTAAATTCTTTTTTATTCTTAAAAGTTAACTGGAGAGTAAGTGTTAAAATCTGAAATTTTAGTTCATTGTGCCAGAATCAAATTTTTCTGATGCAACTCTTTGCATCAGTGAAGCAAAAGCCAATACCTGTATCTATTAAAGGCCAATATAGGTGCACAGAGCACAAATAGCCTACCAGTCGCGGCCTAGTCAGTATTTATGTCAAAGTTGGACACAGGCTCTGTTGGTTTCGATTGTGTCCACATCCTCACTACAATTAGTTGAGCCTTCACTAGAAGTAGACCTAGACATCAGGCACACCTGTTTACTCCCCGAGTCTGACAAGATGATTGATCTTGTGTCAGATCTTGTCTCTTTCCACTGTGTATTAGTGGTCTGCTACATGCCAGACTACTCTCTCCCTTAGCCAAAGGTTGCTTAAGGTTGTTAAAGCTGTGCTGTCTGCTATTTTAGCACATTTTTGAACTCTCCTGTGTTTTGAACTTCTCCTTTTTAGGTTTAGTTCTCAGGTTTAGTTTAGCTATCTTGAGAAATGTAAGCCGAGACACAGGTTGTGAGTAACTGTTTAGCTGATAACTGAACATAGTTAAAGTAGGTTTAAGATTCACTGACTTCCTAAGTTGAAAAGACATATTTTAAAAAGCTCTAAGGCCAATATATGCGCTATATTAAGATGCAGCATAGTAAGTGTGCCAACAGTAAAATATTATTGTAAAATTGTCTGTTTCTGTATTTGTCTGTTATGTGTTTATGTGCTTGTGTGTGCGGTATCAGTGGCTGAACAGTTCCAAACTGTGTGTGGGAGACTGTTTATATGTCTGAGTCACCAGCACATTCTCAATGTTGAAAGGTGGACATGCTAGAGGGTTTTATGGTTTATGGGTGATTTAGCTGTTCAGCCCGATGCTTCGCTCCCACGGCTTAGGAGGCATGCAGTCTTGACCTGGATTTGGAAGTTAGTGCAAACTACTTTCAGATAGAAATTCCATAGACGATGGAGAGATACTTTTTAAATCTATTTGGGTAAATTGAGGTGGTGTTGTTGACATAATAGAATAAGGCATTGTGAAGATGGTAATACAGAAATATAAAGAAGAAACCAAAAATATAAAGAAGCAAAAACTACATGTCACTGTAAATTTGACTAAATCACAAGTTGACATCTGTAACCGAGATGTTCACAGATTGTCATATTTGTGGACAGACAGTGTTGAGTCCCTCCTTGCTGACCAACTCTGCCCATGGTTTGACCTAATGAAATCTGGTGATGATGCTTGTTTAAGAGGACTTTTGGTTTGATTTTAGTTCGCCCAGTGTGAAAACGTACCAAAGGTAATCAATTATTATACATGTGAATGTAATGTTGTTGAACATGTCAAATTGAGCTTCATGATAACATGTTCTCCAATTGAGTGTAATGGATCATTTCCACTCCACTTCTCACACTGGCCAAAGGATCATCCCAATGACATTCATCGCTCTCATGCCCATGTAGGCCAAAGCTTTAACTGATGTCCCAGCAGTGCATCATGTTACATAATGTTATTGGTTTGAATGAACAGTTGAACAACAAGCTATGATTTAGGCTGATAGCAACATTTGTATGATATTCCCGGCCTTGCTCAAAATGGTGTTATGGTGTTTTGTGTTTCAGGCTCGAAACATACAAACAGGAGAGCTTGCCGCTGTGAAGATTATAAAGTTGGAACCAGGTAAGAGTGATTACCTCATTATCTCAGTTTTTCACATCTCACTGGGACAAATATGCCCTTTTTTGGATGCCTATGTTGTGGCAGAGTTCCTGTCAGGGCTGAAAAGTCAGGAAAATAAATTTGATCATTTCCTGGTTTTGAAAAGTTTAGGAATACACAAAAAGTTTTACAAATATTGAAAATATATTGTTGTATAGCGCCACTACTCATGACTGCAAATTATGATGTAGAACACCCCAGTGTAATTTTACATATTTTGACATTTGCTGTTATGAGAAGATTCATCAAATTGAATATTGACCAAAATACCCAATCCACTGAGAAATTAAGGTCTGGAAAAAGTGTGCCACTTAAAAAACAGGGTGTCCACGGGGTCTTAAAAAGTATTAAAAGGTAATAAATCAGTTTAGCGAAAATTAAGGCCCTTCAAAAGTATTTTTGTAGCTATTTTTTCAATGTGAATAGCCTATTTGTCCAAAGTTTGTCCAAAGGCTAAAAGTTTGCGTGAATTTATTTATTTTGCTCCTCACAACTACTACAACAAACTACAACCGGAAACAGTAATGCATAACCTGGAAGTTACGAGATGCCCTCTTGTGCACCGGGCGAATTTGGGATTCTCCTGTGTAGGCTATTAGGGCTGCAACTAACGATTATTTTCATCGTCGATTAATCTGTCGATTATTTTCTCGATTAATCAATTAGTTGTTTGGTCTATAAAATGTCAGAAAATGGTGAAAAATGTCGATCAGTGTTTCCCAAAGCCCAAGATGACGTCCTCAAATGTCTTGTTTTGTCCACAACCCAAAGATATTCAGTTTACTGTCATAGAGGAGTAAAGAAACCAGAAAATATTCACATTTAAGAAGCTGGAATCAGAGAATTTTGATTTAATTTTCTTAAGAAATTACTCAAACCGATTAATCGATTATCAAAATAGTTGCCGATTAATTTAATAGTTGACAACTAATCGATTAATCGATTAATCTTTGCAGCTCTATAGGCTATCACTAAGTGGAAAGTACTATGGAAAGAGAGTAAAGCATGCAAAGACCACAGAGATTTTTGTTAATGACCGTGTTGTGTGTGTGTGTGCGCGCGTGCGTGTGTGTGTGTTACTGTTATCACTTTTAATAAACCTTGCCTTTGGGTTAGTCACTCAATTTATTCTCTTGAGCTTTGTTCCCTCCCGGCTTATCTGAATTCTGCTGTATTGATACAGCGGTCCATAGAAGTTATTGCAAACTAAGACTGTTTCGTTTTGCAATCTCAAAATCAATGTATAGTAAATGTAAGTTAAAGGTGTGTCGCTGATGTAACCGGTTACAGCTCGAAGTGGTGTTGAGGTCTTAAAATATATTGAAAAGGTCTTAAAAAAGGTCTTAAAAGGTATTGAATTTAACTTCAGGATTCCTGCATATACCTTGAAAAAGGAAATGTCCATATTATGGGCCATATCACAGGAAAATAAAATAAACAGTGAAACTCTTCAAGATGGTGTCACCAGCTTCACCGCCTCTCAAGCAGTGTGTGTTAAGCAGGAGAGGAGGATATTTATGACCGGGCTCTGCTGGGGGTCTGGACTGGTGATGACCTAGTGACAGAGTTAGTGTGATCCAGATTAGTGGGATTACGAGAGGGCTTTGTACCACCGGCAACCAGACAAAGCCCAGATGATTACCAGTCATTGAAGGAAGAGATTCCCCTCTGTTTGTTTTCTCTTTCATTCACCGTGTCACTGTTGGTGTTACGCTGGGGCGGTCTAGTGTTATGTTTTTGTCTGAAGTTCACACATGTTGATATCTCCAGTGTTAGCCCGATCATCATGTCCTCTGTTTGAGCTGTAAACTCAACACGACCCGTATTAAATGGGCAGATCAAGATATCGCTGTGCTGATTATTTTCTTTTCTCTCTCCTGATCAGTCAGCAGAGGTCTTGAGCTCTAATATAAAGCCTAGACATAGTCTGCTGGAATATAGCAGAAGCAGGGGATTAGATTTTAATGTAGTGTGTATGTGTGTGTGAAGCAGAAGATCAGGGGGTTTAGCTGCAAGTTGGAAGGAAGACTGAGAGGGACAGGTTGTTCTCTTGCGTTCATGGCTCTTGGGAATAAGAGAATGTTATTAAATACTCATTAACAAATTCCACATTCATAGTGCTTATCATTTGCGGAAACTTGAATCTCTGAGCACTTAACCTACAAACTTAAGGTAAAAAAAAAAAAAAGGAGGGGGCAGAAATGATAAACAGATGGACAGTGAAAATGGGCCTGCTAGTATAACTGGGCTTAAAAATGGATAGAGGGGTGCTGCTGAGGTTGATAGGGAAGACTTTCTAGTCAAAAATAGTCCCATGGTCTTGTGTACCAGTTTTCCCATAAGCATCTTTAGATAAAGTTCATATTTGCTCTATTCACTTAAGATGGAACAAAGATTAACTTGGTCTCAAGATGTGTTTGAGAAACCCAGCCCGGGTCATCCTGTTTTAACAGGACTCTTTTTTTTTTTTGTTCCTTTCCCCTTGCAACCGTCACTCCTTTCTATGCTTCAGGTAAACAGCTCTGGGCGGACCGTGGAATCAAACAGGTTTGTCCGGGAGGAGTGACGTTGGTATGAAGGAAAGGGCAGAGAAAGGAGCTGGGAGTGGTTTAGCCCTCAGGGTTCAGTGTCTCTGGGGCACAAAGCAGGTCGTTCTGACAAGATGGAAGGTGAATGACCATTGTAAACCCAATTCGAGTTGGTCTTCACTCAGTGACTATTGAGTGGAAGATTCAAGACTTTCATTTAGAGAGGGCTCTTCAAAGAAAGATTGTATTATGTATTTCCTTTATTTGCAGAGAACAAAGTCAGATATGTACAAACGAGCGACATCATCCTTAACCGCATAGCAATAGATTCATAAAAGACAACGTTCAGGACTTTTAGAAGCCTATCCTTTTGATCACTATACATCACTATACCTCCATACCCCTAAAATTCTGTGCTGGTGTTTCTGTCTCTGAGAAATTGGCACCTATATCCTGGTACCATGTGTCAGCAATGCTGGTGCAAGCCAGTGTGGTATGAAACAATTTCTCTCAACATTGCATGCAAGCTAATCCATTTACTTCCTTAAGCTGTAAGTAATAGCCATCTCAGAAACAGTAACTCGGTGAAAGTTTTGAAATGTCCCCTGGAGGGGCCTTGATTAATGATCAATAGGCAAGTATTCTTAAAAATCCCGAATCTCCTCTTTAATTGATGTACTGTACACTTGACAGTTCCCCTTTGTTTGTTGTTGTTGCGTTTTGTCTTTCAAATAAATCAATTTCAAGGGTAAACTGACTGGTAACAAAACATCTTGGTATGAGATTGGTGAAGGCTGAAATTATTGGAATTTCTCCACCACAGTGAATTGAAGCTTGGATGGAATGTGATGCATATTCACGCACTGTTTTTTAAAAAGAGAGCAGAGTGTGTGTTCAGAGAGCAGAGGGAAGTGTTCAGTCTGAGAGGAAGTGGCTACGCTTTGAGGCCTCAAGTCACCATCAGAAGATAGTGGGGGGGGGCCTTGTTATGTTTTTTTGACCCGGCTCAAAGCCATGCTGAAATTATCCATGCCCACATTTTTGTGGCTCCCTGTGCCATTTGCTGCATGTCAGAGATACATGTGAAAATGTCTCTGATCAACAGCAGTACCTCCTAATGTGAAGTGACTTGGGAATGAGTAACACTGCAATTACAGATGCAGTAACTTGTAATTACCACCTAATTCAGGAGTACCTAAAAGTGTGATTTTTCTGTTACCACGTTGTAATGGGGCAAAAAGGCAAACTGGGGGGGAATCATTATTTTCACATTTGTCATCATTAAAGCTGACTGCTAATGCCATGAAGTAGCCTGCCTCTGTGAGAAACGGTGGAAGATTAATACAATTTTTATCACACAAATTTCATTTGAACTAAATAATATTGGTACCTCGTCTCTCCATGTTAAGCCTAGGTTATGTGTTTTAAATTTCTCCCAGTGTTTTCTTCTGATGTTCCAGATTAAAGCATAGTTCCCTTTACGCTTGTTACAGAAATGACTAGCCCCTAAAGAAATGGACATGGTTAGTTTGTAGGAGTCCCTCAATGAAGTCAAGTAACTCTAGATTGTCTAATGAGGGGAGAAGACGATAAGAGCTTAGGGTGGCTGGCTGCTGAGGAGATAAAAGAAGTAACATAAAGAGGATTTAAGGGCAAAGTTAAATCAAGCTTCCTTGACCTGTGGTCCTTAAGAGAGCTATTTTTAAACGTACATTAATGGCAGCATCCCAAGCTAAAACCTGTTGGATGTACACTCCACTCTCACTATTTTTTTGAGTATTCAAGACAATCAAATGGCTTGGCTGACATTTTTTTGGAGATTAAATTGTAGAGCTTTGGTTTGATTTCCATATATATTGCGTGTTCAGGACATGCCTTCCTAATGTTGAGTTGCACCTCCCTTTGCACAATCATTGTCTCAATTGTCTTGAGGCTTAAAAAATATTCTTTAACATGTCTCCTCCCCTTGGTATAGGCCTGCATCCCCTCCCCTCCTTCATGACTGAAGTAGGTTTAATAGGTGAAACCAAGGGATCATAACTTTTACTTCTAATATTCTGTTCACTCAGTGCAATCAAGAGGGCTGCAGATATACATAGATGGTGTCTTAAATTCTCACACAAGCTTCTGACAGACGCGTAATAGTTACATTTCGTTAAGATTTGGCTGGCTTGTTGTTTATCGGTCGGACTCTGCGTGTGTCGGCATTCCAACCAGACTTTAATTCAGACGCTCACGCGAGAGGTCCTAACCCCTCCCAGACAGACTGAAAGCTGCTGTAGAGCGATTGCCTCATCAGGCACAAACTGTTTGTGTGTGCGCTCAGAAAAGAGCCACTTTGCCCCTATTTCTGTCTTTTCTTTACGTCTTCAGCTGGATTCAGGAAGAAAAATTCTAGCTAGCAATATGTTTGCCCCCTGTACCACTTTAATTAGGCTACAACATGAGCCGCCTGGTACAGAGTATCAGGAGTGATGCAGTAATGTGCAGAGCAAGACCCTAACTTCTTTTGTACAGGCCACAGTAGCTGGTAAATTCCAAAATTTGCCAGATGCTTTGACTATTATGCCAGCCATCCAGATTTTTAGAACAGAATAAGACCACCAAATGATGCTTGTCTACGTGCCAAAGTGGATTGTAGAGTTGCCAAACTTAACCAGCCACAGAAAAAAAATTACCATTGTTTAGCTGGCAGTAATTTCCCACCCAGGTTATACGTAGCCTGATGTTTTGATTAGGATGTTTTTCTGGCCAAGGCTGTATCCCTTAAATGAGCTGGATCTGGATTGATGCCTGTGGTGACAGTCTGATGATAGAGCACTAAGAACAGGCAGAATCTGATAGATCTTAACCTCGTGTTAATGTATTCCAGGGCCTTGTCTCACTGCACAATTGGGAGCAGCTGGGCTTACATATTTTTGTCTTCTAACTTCCTACCAATAGGATGTGTTAGGGTGCTTTGCTCAACTGGAAAGCAGCCCTACAGAACATAAACTTAAAAAGCACAAGGTGTTCCTGTTACTAGCAGTAGTAGGCTATAACCTAGTTTATTTACACAATGCTGAAATATTGAACCATATAGTCAGAGGGAAATGTTGGAAGACTTTGTCCTGTGGTTTTGACCTTGGCAAACCAAAGGCAAAGATTAAGTGTTCTCTAAAACCTAAACTTTAAGGCCTGCACAAGTTTCGTACCATACAAATTACCCTCAATAGTGTAATTTCCACACATGTAGAACAAGTAGAATCCACTCTACAAATTAAGGGTTACATTCCAAAATGCCATATAACCCTTCTGGAAAAATCTTATTAACTGAAACGGCACAAATGATTCTACTCTCAAAAACACAACTATTTTGTAATCAAAGGTCTTAAGATGACTCATGACATAAAAAAGTAACCCAAAATGTACTTTAATTTGATGCAATTATTATTGATTATTTTGTACACCCCTCCCCCCCCCCCAAAAAAAAATATCTCATTTTGGAATTAAACTCTTTAAATACTTCCCGGTACTGAAAATGAAACTATAATTCTTTGAGTATGTGTGTGTGATTTCTCTCTCCGCGTCTAGGGGATGACTTTTCCATCATACAGCAGGAAATCTTCATGGTGAAGGAATGCATGAACCACAACATTGTGGCCTACTTTGGGAGCTACCTCTGGTAAGAGCCAGCTCTAAATGCGAGCGCTTTGTCATTTTATACTTGATGTTTTCTCCTCTCTTGCAGGCAGTCCAATAATATGGGGAATTCATATCTTTCCGTCAAGAGGATTTTAGATTTAAAGAGCTGCTTCCTGAAACTCACATGACTTATTTAACAAGTTAGTCACACCTGTGTGTGAAAGTATGACTCAAACTCTCAAACAGGGCAGACTGGTGCTGACTAGGCCCTTCAGTGCCAGGATGCACCACTCGAGTTTTAATGGAGCCCATGTTTTCTGGCTGGTATCTGAGAGGAAATAGGGCCGGTCCGCCCACCACTGCCTGACTTCCAGCAGGTTTAACTGGAATATGAGCCTCTGATCTGTTTTATATGGCTATTATTCCAGAGAGACGCATGTCTTCTCGCAGCAGGCATGTCTTGCACAGTCTCACTACACAAAGCATAAATGGTTACTGTAAAATGTTTTTGCTCAAAGCAGCCTGCCACACATTAATGATTTATAAACTATATTAATAGTATCAAAAGAACCACAATTTTATTTGCGGAAGTTCTGAGTTTCTTTCAGACTGGTTTCCTGATTAAAAACTGTTTCCTTGCTCAGCAAGAAGGTGACAGACTGTGTTGCAGTCTACAGTATCTTCACTTTTACTGGCCATGTCAGCAGTGTTAACAGTAATCCATGATCAAACTAATAATCTAAGAGGTGGTTAAAGTAGCACCATTACACTAGTGTCATTTTCAGTTTTTTTGTCAGAGGGCTGGCATCATTTCTCCAACCACCATTCTTTCTTTTCTCTTTCCTCTTCAGGCCACCTTTCTTAATAAGTGCTTACCCTTGTTTGTTAGCACACAGGATAGTTATATGTGTTGGGATAGGCCAGTCCAACTTGTTCAACAAGAAACATTTCTAAGATGCTATGCATAATTATATTACTTGTTAAAATATTTAGCTACTTAGCTGTGTAACTGTATCGAGCCAGCTGGCCCAAAGCAACAGTTCCTAACTGTCTCATTTTCTATGCTTTGATCAGTCGAGAGAAGCTTTGGATATGTATGGAGTATTGCGGTGGAGGATCTCTGCAGGACATTTATCATGGTGAGCTGTTTTATCTTTATTCATAACTGGTCAGCTGCAGTCATAAAATGTTTTATTACTGTTTACATTGTTAAATCCATCTCTATTGTTTGACTACACTGCTGGCAAGTCTTGGCAACTAGGCTGAATTACTTTGAATAATCCTGACCTTGGATACATGAAATGAAACTGTGTGTGTGTGCGTGTGTGTGTTTGTTTTTATAGTGACGGGCCCTCTCTCAGAGCTTCAGATAGCCTATGTCTGCAGAGAGACCTTACAGGTAATTGCACCTCGTATTTTGAACGAATATTTCAAAGTTTACAGTTTTAAATGAATCCATGACAGAACACAATCATGTTATTCACAGGGTTTGGGATATCTGCACACCAAGGGCAAGATGCACCGTGACATCAAGGTACCACATCTTTCCAATTTGTTATTTTTATTTTTTCATTTAACCATAATTTAACCAGGTTAGTCACATTGAGAATAGGGATCTCTTATACACAGAGACAGATTAACAATAAAGACATTTCATATAATCTTAGAAAATACGAGAGAAAGAGAACAGCAGATAAAAAAACGAAATGAAAAGCATGAGACAAACAGAAAGGAGAAACAGTGGCACAACCCTGAAACAATTAATGTCACCATAATTGTCACTGTTGGCTTCAAAGCAGTCCAGAGGTCTGGCTTTGCTCTGATGCAGTGGAGCTGCAGAGGTGTAAACTGAAGTCAGAGGAAAAGGGTGGCCGGGGACGTGCTCACACGGAAGCATGTGACCAATGGCGTCACTGGCAACAATTTTGAGGTTGAGCCGCAGTTGATCATGCCTGGCGTATTCACATAGACTGTAGCCTCAGTGTCTCGTGTTATCACAGAAGGTCAGGGCTGGGCCTATTATCTTTACTCAGCTCTACACAGTGAGCACTTCCTGTTTCCTCTGCTCTCACCGCAGGATGCCAGCAGACAGACTGTCAGTCACGGCCAACAGAAACACTGTCAGTGGAACTGTCAAAAAGCAGTGATACATGATACATGGAGCAACTTTATGGGCAACTCAAATCAGTAACAGTACCAGAGCAATTAATGCTTTAACTAGACAAGAACATCTTATTGTCAGAAAATATCTATTTTAAACTGTCTCACTGTGTTGCCTGTTGCTCAGAGTATTGCCCACATGCCTTGCCCAAAAGAATTGCCTAATGTATTACCACCCTTGAAGGGGATGAATCTATTCGGCACACAACAAAGCATAACAGTAATTCAATAAGCCTTATTGGTCTCATGATACTTAAATGCCAGTCATGCTCTGAATGTTTTTGTCCCTCTCTAAATTAAATACACATTTCTGCTCTGTAAATTGTTAGCATTTTCAAAGCATATTACCTTGCTGATGCAAGCCACAGGCCTCTTATTGATGCCTTTGTGAACTGAATACCAAGTAGGGCAATGTGATTTTTGTTTTCTTGTTTTTCTGAACAGGGTGCCAACATACTTCTAACAGACAACGGCGATGTGAAGTTAGGTAAGCTGCTCTACGGCGTCTTAATTCTAAGGATTTGAACTCTTTCGCAGCTTTCAGCCTTGTGTGTGGATTACATAATCTGAAAAGCCCTGTCACTCCTTGTTGCAGCTGATTTTGGAGTTGCGGCCAAAATAACTGCCACCATTGCCAAAAGGAAGTCCTTCATTGGAACACCTTATTGGTGAGTCTTTCACCCTCATGGAATGAGCCAGTGGGTCTTTGAAAGGCTTTGAATTGATTCAGGAACCATGTTTTTTTTTATTCTTTTCGGGATAATACTTGTGATAATACTACTATTCAGTTAAGGGTTAGTCTTATTCAGAGCGCCACTGATGAAGTACTTGCAACCAGACACAAGGACATCTTGCAATCAACTGCCTGTTGTATTGTATCACTTTATTTTACCTAATAGTAGCTAGCTAGTGGCCTCCTGCAGGGATCAACAAAGTATCCCATTATTAGTAGTTTTATTGGTTGAACCAGCCATGTTTTTACTACCTCCCTAACAAACTTTTCACTCATATTTTTGAAGAGTCACTGAATCCTTGTCCTTAATTTGTGTAGGATGGCCCCAGAAGTAGCAGCAGTGGAGAAGAACGGGGGCTACAACCAGCTGTGTGATATCTGGGCAGTCGGGATCACGTCCATTGAGCTGGCCGAGCTGCAGCCGCCCATGTTTGACCTGCACCCAATGAGGTACGGTTCACTTTCCTCAGACACGATGAATCGGCGCTTCCTCAGACGATTCTTAGGCTGACTTCCTGCTTTTGTGTTCCTCTAATGTTTCATCAGGTCCTTTGATTACTTGAATGGCTGTCCTGTTTTATTGGAAAATATGCTCAGGCTATAATTAGAAGTTCTTTGTCATAACATGGACATACTAGGGATACAGGAATATCTGGGTGCGGGGTTACAGGCCTTTGCATTCCTTACTATTGATCACTTACTCTCATTCTAGGAACTTCAGCATATTCTCCTCTTGCACTCTAAGTTTTAAGACTGAATATATGTTTTTTCCCCTTAGGGCCTTGTTTTTGATGTCGAAGAGCAGCTTTCAGCCTCCCAAGCTAAAAGACAAAACCAAGTGGTGAGTGCTGCAAGAGTTTCAGTCTGCTATTCTAGGATTGCCGGTATGGTACTGCATATTTTGCTCTTGGAAGATAGTATTAATGATCACTGTATTAAAACAAGGTTATCTCCTCCCCCAGGTCCACGGCCTTCCATAACTTTGTCAAAGTGTCTCTGACAAAGAACCCAAAGAAGAGGCCCACTGCGGAAAAGCTTCTATCAGTAATAAATCAAATTTCTGTCTTAGAAATATGGTAGGATCTTGCAATTGCAACTCATTGCAATTCCTGACCAGAACCTATTCAAATGTGCGTGCTAGCAAATTCTCAAATGTTCTGTCTGTATCTAGTCTTTATTTGCAGTTTAATCTGCTTAGTTTCATTTATAAACAAAGTAATTCCAGTAATTAGTAACTGCTATTAGAATTGCATTGCTGCATTTTTTGCTTATTGTGCCAATTTAATCAAATTATCATTTCTGAATCCTGAAGACAAACAAGTAGAGCTAGACATTCTGCCTAAGTACAGCAGGACCTGACTTGGCCCAATAGGCTTATGCCAGGTTTTGCTGAATTTCTAGCTGTTGGGTCAGGTCCAAAAATATTGCTCAAAAACCTTTTATTACTTATTTATCAGTAAGTTACAAGTTACAAAAAGCTAATCTGCCTCATCATTTAGAGGAAACTAGAGTTTAGTTTCATCATTTCGGTTTCATTTGCAGGCCTCAGTCAAACTACACGAACTACTAGTCAAACACAGTTCTTAATAAACAGTTCTATTGTTAAATTGAAAGATAATTTCATTTTTATCATCATTAACACAGTGCATGTCTCTGGGGATAGTTGCCTCAGTGTAATGGTCCAGGATCCCGTTGATTAAGACGGTGGCTTTAATGAGTCTGTCAGTGAAACTAGGCCTCTGATCTCCCTTTCTCCAGGGATGTCAAAGTTTTACACCTAGTTTGCATGAATGTCACATTATGTCAGATTAGGGATGTCAGACTGTTGATATAAATAAACACTTTATAATAAACACAATTCTCAAGTTATAACCCTGCTGTATTTCCTGCAGCATGTGTATGTGGCCCAGGCCGGTTTGACGAGGAGGCTCGCTGTCGACCTCCTGGATAAGATGAACAACCCAGACAACCACCAGCATTACAGTGAGGTGGACGACGACGACCTCGAGGTAATGTCCCATTCCATTAGGTATACGTGTAAAAATAACACCAGAAAAAATTGACCTATACTTAAGAATTGGAGACTAATGGGCCGTCTACACAGCCAGCAAATAAGTCATCAAAAATATGAATATAAATAATATTAGGAGTACATACCTAGATCTGAGAAATATGTAGCCCGCTTGTTGATGTTGATGTTTTTCTTTTTCATTGTCATGTTGCAGGAAAACTCAATAAAAAAAACGAAGCAATTAAAAAACAATTGTCCCAGTCAAATATGATACTAGCAAACATTGTATCAAGAAAGAGCTCTATGCAAACACGTACCCCACGGCCTCTGCATCAGCGGTGAATGCAAATATTAGCATAGCATGTGTTTTCAGAAACTTGGCAATAAAAGATGAAAGTTGAGCTGGGCTGCTGAAGTGCTTCAGCCCAGTGTGTTCTCACGTTCCCCTGAAACTATTCTCTCCCCTTCCCTTCCCCCTCTCTTGATTTTCTCCCTCTACATTATTATTCCAACTGGCATCAACATCACATTTATGTGGCAGCCAAAGAGGTGGTACCAGCGCCTTTAAAAGACCATTGTGCTGTTCTCCCCCTGACAGCAGTAGCACTGTCTTGGCCATGATGAATGAAAAAAACCGTGAAGGCTATTGACTGCAAGGAACGGAGCTTGTTTTATACAGACAGCCTCTGGGCTGCATAGTAATGTGATGATGCATACACGTTGTACAAGAAGTAGCTCTGGGTTCTACTTTAATTTGACATACGTGCTTCAGATTTTGTTGCCACAGATCTTTTTGAAAGACACAAGGAGTAATTCTGCCAAATGACTCAAGGCTACTTCAGTGTTGTATAATGTGATAAAAATACTTTAACCTGTTCTAAACTTGTCATGTCAAGTGCTGCTACCACAGCACAGATCAATTTCTTTTAAATCTTTTAATTTCTCTCTTCCACTCTTTCTTCCAGCCCCTCTCTGCAGTCAGACACACCATCCGCTCCACCAACAAACAAGCGAGAGCTGAGAGGACGCGCTCAGAGATAAACTGTAAGTGACCAGCCCATTTCTACCCTCACTGATTGTCAACAAGCCCACAGCCGTCACATCTAGCAAGTCCCGCCCCCTCCCAGGACCCATCACCGCTCTGAATCTGTCCCTTCATTGGTCGGTTTGTGCGTCAGCCCCTAGCAGTTTAGGTCAATAGAGATCCAGCGGCCTGTCTGTGGGTCATCCGACTAATCCTGCAGCACTGGCACAGTTCCAGGCCACAGCATGTGGTAGCGTGTATAAAAATAGCCCGGGGATTCACGGAAGAGAAAGTGGCTGTAGTGCCGTCTACGACGCCACTGTGTAGCATTTGTTGTCTTTAAGTAGCAAGTAACCGTCCCTCACTCTCTACTCAATGAATTCTGTAAAATAGCTTGTCTAAAGTGTCAATGAAAGCGCTGAGGTTTATTGTGGAATTTGTTTTTAAATCAACAGTTGTTGGCACAGAATCACAGAGAATTCAGCTTAATAGATTATGTGTATTTATATTGTTTACAACCCTTCAGGTAAGTTGTGTGTTTGTGTTGTACTCAGTAGTTGTAGATAAAGTTGTGTGGTGTGTTGTGTTGTGACTGTCCTGTCAGAAGGCTGTGACTGTTGGTAATTGAATTAGCCTGGTTTGATGTAGTAATAGTTCAGTGGTAGGATAAATGTCTGTGTTGGACATTAGTTGTTGTTTTCATTTGTAGCTGTACATCCTTCATAGTGTGTGCTTGTTATATGTGCGTCTGTTTGTACTAGTCTTTGTGATGGTTTCTACTGGAGTATCTTTGATTTTGTTGATATTTCTCACTGTTTTGTCTTGACTTTCCCCCCACATGAAGCAAACAATGGGACAGACCAAGGAAGGCCATGCTCAAGTCCTAGCTTCACTGAGGGACACAGGGGGGACCCAGGTTAGTGACAGTGTAGTGAGACAGTGTGTGTATGCATACTTCCCAAGCTCACACCCAAAGAGTCCCTGAGAAATAGGATAATGTGGTAGCATATAACAGAATATTTGTGTTTGATAATAAAGTGACACTAAAAAGGTTAGTTCCGCTGCATGGGGTGACTACCTGCTTTGGCTTCAGTGGTTAACGGATTTGGTATTTGTGATGTCCGGGTTCCTGTCAGACTGACTGAAATAAACTCAAGTTGTAGTTGACTAGTCGAACACTAACAATGAAAGCAAAGATTGATGTCTTTTCACTGTACATCTCACCACTTAAGTAAGTAATTTCTTAATTTCACTTTCTGAAATGTTTGCGCTGTGCGTTGGTTTCAGTAAGTCTGGGTGTGACTCAAACATACTTTCATCAGCACCTTAAGCGCTGCAGTACCCCCACATTGTCAGCATACCTCAAGCAGAGAAATGACTGTGAAATAAGTCTGTGGTCTAATTCCTAAACACAAACTTCCTTTGTTAATGAAACAAATGGGAAGCTGATTATGTGGGAGTATTTATTGGCAGGTTGGTTGGTTTCTTTTGCCTTGCAGAGTTCAGCAGGAGCATATCATGTTTATACTAGACACTGAACCAGTCTCCTCTATTGGATCAACTGTTTGACAGCACTTGACCTGAAACCTAAACTCAGAGGAATCTGTGTTCCATCATGTATTTCTAATTCTTGTCCTCTCACCAATATTTTCCTAAAGTGAAAGGTTCTGGTCATTGTCAAGTATGATCTGTGTTTGTCTCTGGTAAGCTATGCATCCTCCAGACCAAATATTCAAATAATAGCATAATAAATCAGTAAAAATCTCAGACAAGCTAAGGCAGCTACACTGTAATGCAAGCCATGGATCTGTCTTTCACGTGACGTGATGGTTTCATGGTAAGAGCCTAGGCTGCTTGTACTGATACTCCTAAGGCTTGGTGTTTCTTGAAATCTTGGGCACTGATGCCCTCTAGTGCCAAAGGTGTGTGTCGGAAAAAAAATAAATAACTGAGCACAATTTTTGTCATTCACAGTCGACAAGGTCCAGTTTGAACCTCCACTCCGGAAGGAAACCGAGGCTCATTCTGAAATGGTGATAATCTTTAGTCCAATTTGAGGCAAATCCTCCTCATAATTTTATACAGCTTTTCTCTAGTATTCCTTTTTCTGTCTGTATAAAAATCATTTTACCTCTATGTGGAAAAAACATTCATACCCTGAAATTAAAGAATGCACCTTTTTTTGTTTTTTTTTATTTTATTTTGTGCATGTGTGTGACTTTCCACAGGATGTGAGTAAAGAGAATGACTTCCCTTCCCCCTGGAGTCCCTTTGCAGAGGGAGGAATAACAACCAGGTAATCCATGGAAACTGTTGTCATGGGAACTGTTCCTTCTTTATTTTCTCCCCTTTTCTTTACCTGGCTGAATTCTGTCCTTCATGAGATTGTGGGAAAACTGTGACACACGCACATACATACGGATCGTTTGATGAAAATAAATCTCCAGAGATGGGACAGATACATGATTCGAGTTTTATTGCTCTGTTGATCTAAAAATTGGTAGGAATTTCCCTCAGTGTGGACTCATATTAAAAACAGGACATCTTATAAAGAGTTAGTCTTAAGTACTATGTTTGAGCTTGTATTTATGTGTGATTTCTTGTGTGAACACTACTAGTACAGCATTTTATTTTTTTTATACTCACTGTCTCTAGGATTAACCTGCTCCATTAACTCTACACTGGAGCTAACCTGTCTAATGCATGACCTCACTTTAGCCTGTTTTAGGTCCTCTTCACTTGTCCGTGTGCTTTGACTGTGTTTCTCCTTCCACTCCTCTCTGTCCTCTTCCGTCTCTCTCTCTCTCTCTCTTGTCTCGTCCCTCCAAGGAGCCTTCTCAAAAGCGTTGAGGATGAATTGTTCCAACGGTAACACTAACACTGTGTATCCTGTAGTACGCCATCCACTCCACCCCCCCCCCCCCCTTCCACTGCTGGTTGTGTGTGTCAGAGCTGGCAGTCGCTGGGCCCTGGCGCTGTTCGCAGGGACGTTCGATGCCCGCCATATTCATGAATAACCCTCCCTGGCTCCCCTCCATTCGCCATGTGTGGTGTGATATAGCTGTAGACCCAGACTGTGCATTCATGCTGGGTACATGCTTGCTTAGTCTTAGAAAGGCAGGTGGGACAGTGGGTTAGAAAAAGAGACAGGAAAATGCCCTTGCACTTGATGCTGATGTCAACCTGTAGTATTCACATAAAATTATTTCTTCATGCAGGCTTAAACCAGCATGCACAGGGCTGTGATAATGTCTATTGCTGTTTTAATAGGTGAATATAGTCAACACCATCCAAAGAACTTGGTATCTAGCGAGCGCTTTGCTTCAAGTCTGGTTTTATGCATTACTGAATAGTCTGCTGCTATTATAGTGCTAAACAGATGGCATTTACAGTTCTGAGGGTTGTCCGCTGACCTCTTTTTGGTCCCGATGCTAATTTTTGTGCACCTGTAAGAGAGCATTTGCGATGAGAATCTGGATGTATCTGATCCTCTACCTTTAGAATAAAGTTATGAATAATCCCAAAAGCTTGAATCCTCTCTCTAAAGATAGAGAGTAAGCGGTTTACCCTGTTTTTGAAGTGGTTCAGCCACCATTTCAAACTGATGTAAAACTTTACACTACTATAACCTCATAGTAAGCATTAACGTAAAGTAATTTCAGACTTCAGAGATGTTCGTTAGAAGTATAGGGTCTTGAATTAAAACAAAAATATAGTGATTACCACCTGGAGTAGTTAGTTGACCCACCCTTTTATTTACCACTACATCACCGCCCTTGTCCCTTGCCCCCCTGACTCATACTCCCTTTCTCTCCAAGGAAGGGACGGTTCATAAACATTTGGTCCATAAACACCTCTCCTTGGCGCTGATGACTCTTGTTTTCCCTGCTGAGTGTCATGTTTTCCTCCTTCAGGGGACACATCGCCCATCTGGAAGATGCCTTTGAAGACGTAGAGCTGTAAGCAATGTTTACACATTCAAATGTCATCCTGAACATTCATTGCTGTAGTCCACATCTCTCTAAAAACAATTACGTCCATTTCAGGTCAACCCTGAAGCCAGGAATTCCTCCTCCTCTGCCTCCGAAGGTGAGACCTAAAGTTATTCAAAAAGGTTTCTTAAATGTGCCTTTTTAACATATTACTAACACTGCCAGGGTTAGGGGTTGATTCCCATAGAGGTCACCCATGTTAGAAGTGGATGCACTGTTGGTACTTGGATAAACAAATGCCATATGTTCAGTTCAATTCAATTGAATAAATCTCTTGTCCCCGAAGGGCAATTCAGGTGCAGCATAAAAACATGGGAAACACATACTGTCCATTATGTTATGTTTCTCTCACAATTAGTGCAACATAAAACTGTTTTCACACTTTCCCTTCACCCCCATCCCCTCTCAGCCACGATTGAACAGCTCGTCAGACGAGCTCGGCCTTAACGATGAGAGGTGTCTGACAGTGCGGAGGTTCCCCAACTTGGAGAACGGGCCCAGCGCGGCGGCTCGCAGACAGAGCACCCCTGAGCAGGGCCACAAGGAGCACTCGTCCCCAGATTTCCTCTCTGCCAGCGTCAGCAGTCCTGGCCTTCTGTCTCATGCCTCTGATCCTGGTGAGTCCCAGTGCTTCTCAACTCCCTGTAGTGTCTAGATTTACATGCAAGGACCTTTTCATATTGGTTTCTGTTTTCTTGAATGAAGTATATTTCTCTAAATGAGCATTTATTTTATTTTTCCAAGCTCCCAATAAATCTAAATGCGAAGGTAAGGGAGCCCGATGTAAATGTGTCTCTTCTTTAGATGCTTCATGTTGTACAATATGATTGATACTTCTGCTGGAAATGTAATGCTCCTCTGCTTGCTCTTTATCAACAGATAATGATTCGGACGGCAGTGTGAACGGAGGCAGTCCCAAGCCGCCGCCCAACCGACCACATCGGAAGGAGAAGAAGGAATTCCCTGTGAGTTTTAAGACATTCCATAACATATTGAACTTGCAGTATATGTCCCAATCAAGCCAGCCACACTTCTCATCTTCAGCTTCATTGGGTTGTGGGAGGAAAATGTCATCTGTGGTCTTAGACCCTGTATTTTATATGTGGACTGTGTCCAAGTAACTGGCTGACCTAGCACTGAAACCTCAAGTATGATGTTTTTCCTTTGTTGGGTCCAGACACTGACAGTTAAAGAGGGGGATTTGGCATCCATATATTTTAAGTATTTAATTGACTTTGAAAGAACACCAAAAAAACAAAATAACAGTTTAGATTGTTTTTTTGTTTGGCACATTGTTGAGGTTAGAGCTGTTTTTAACACTGATAAGCCAGCTCAAGTTAATGTAATTGCTATAATTGCTTGTTTCTGTCTATGTGCTCTGCATGTATCTAATGGGCGTTTTTTGTTTCTCCTTAGAAACCAGCTATCAATGGCCTGCCACCCACTCCCAAAGTACTGGTGAGTGAATCTTCTGTCTTGTCCCTCACAGTCCTCACTCATTCCTGGTGGACTGGTTTCATGGACGCTATTAAACTTTCTCTTAACTGCTGCTGAACAGGGACGTTTGGGATCCACAAAACTTGTTCCTCTTTCTGGTTCCTGTGGTCTGATGAACAATGTGCTCAGCTCCAGGCTCAGCTCCAGCTTCATAAACCCTGGCTGACATTTTAGCAGTTTGCCGAATCAGAGGCTTTGCTGTGCTTATCTGGATTGTCTTTCTTTGCAGATGGGAGCCTGTTTCTCTAAGGTTTTCGATGGCTGCCCACTGAAGATCAACTGTGCCACATCATGGATTCATCCAGACACCAAAGGTAACGGCAGAGCTTCTGTACTCAAAACACACACTCACTGCGCACACACACAGCATAAACACACAGTTTCATGCAATGGGCACCACACATACACGCATAGAATTATATTCTAGTAAAACCAATGCTTTGGCGGTTTTTGTTTGTGTTTTCGCCCAGACCAATACCTAATCTTTGGGACGGAGGATGGCATCTATACGCTGAACCTTAATGAGCTACATGAGGCCACAATGGAGCAGGTAAGAGCAACAAGGTTTCTATGGACCGAAATCAACCTATATACAATTGTATTTTTTGCTGACAGACATAATTAATGTTTATCCTCTGCAGCTGAATTATTTCAAATTTTCTAAAACAGGGTAGTAAAATGAAAGCAGTGAACACTTTTCCCCTATGAATGACATACTGCCCCCTATGGGCCAATCATTGACAACAATAAACATTTTCATTGTGTTGTTATTTTTATCTCTGGAAAATCTTATTGGAGGATGTTTTATGTCTGAAGTCTGTTACAGTGTACAGAATTTAATGGCAGTAGCTCAAATGAGGCATGTGATAGACCTTTTTTAAAGTTAAACGTTTTATTTATAGTCAGCCCCATAGGAATCAGTGTAAATTTGTAAATGCAGAAACTCAATAGCTAGACTCATCATTCACCCCATTTTGATCTGGCCAACATATTTTTTTTTTCCACATTTGCAATTGACAAATCTATAGTCTGTCACCTCCACCTACCCCCACCCCCTTTCACAGAGAACTTATGCCTAACTATATTCTGACTCCAGCTCGTTTGTTGAATTCCCCCTTTAGCTGTTCCCAAGGAAGTGCACATGGCTCTACATTATCAACAATAACCTGATGTCTTTATCAGGTAAGTGACGGACTTATCACAGCCACCTGCTTCACTGGGCTCTGCCATAACCTGCTGCTTCTTTGTCTGTGTTATCTTGCTGCCCCTGAGGCCAACACAATCACTCCATATCTGCGGCCCTAAAATAACAGTTTGTTTGTTTGGCATTGGAGAGCCTCAATAAAAGCTCTGTCCTTGCAGCGCAGTGACTCATGAGTGACACATCTGTCTTTAAAGCCTGTTCTTCCACCGAAGAACCACTCAGATGTATTGATATTCGTAGGTTACGATACCTGCTTGCTGCAAAAGCAAATATAGGCTGTTTTGACAGATGAGCAAAAGCTTTGCCACTTATTGTGCGACAGCTGCAATCCTCTTATATTTGGATACAAGTTGTCTACAATTTGCTGTACTAAAAGCCAAGCCTGTTTACAAGTTCAGTATTTGATTATGCAAAGCTTCTGCTACAAGCTGTCTAACGTTAGTTATCCTAAGAGCCAAAGCCTTTTCTCAGCTGGTATGGGATTACAAAGCCTGAGGTCTACTTTCGGTTTTACCTTTAGCAGTTTACCCCTCGGTATACTTAACCTCTGTTCTCTTCTCCTTTTCCCTTGGACACTGTCCATCCTCCTCTCGTCTGGCTTGATTTGATATTCTACTAACTGGCTTCATCAGAAGGTAATCATGCTTCACATCATCACACTCCTGTTTTTACCCTCTGTTCACATCTAACCTTTCTAAACATGAAAGCTGCTTCAAGGGTTCCAGGTTTTATTGGGCAAATTGAGCAATTATATTTAAGATGTACTTCTATTTTATGTCTACTTTGTCTTTCACGTTTAACATGATGACATTTTCATACTTTGCCTCAATTATATCTTGCCCAAATTGTCTACCAAATTTCTCTGTCTTTGTCATTTGCATCTTTATCATCTAAATCTTTTTTTTTCTCCATAAAGCTACTGTTTGTCAAAATTTAAATGTGTTATTTCTACTGTCTTTGATCAAATAACACAAACATATAATGGAAAATACTTAAGGAATAGTCAGTATTGCAATTTTCTTTTTTTTTTTAAACTAATTTTGCAGCCTTATGGACACAGTGAAGAAGAGACAGGATTTTAGCCCTGTTAAAAAAAAATGCAACATGTGTTAAATGTGTTGACCCATTAAACTGATGATTTCATATATACTGCTCCAGGGAAAACCTTCCAGCTGTACTCCCACAATCTCATCGGTCTGTTTGAGCAGCTGAAGAAGCCCGGCCTGGCTGCTCAGTTCCAGACTCACCGCTTCCCAGACAGAATTTTACCCAGGTGAGATGAACGGGCCTGGTTTTCCTGCTCTGAGTCTTGGCTCATGTAGAAAGTTTTCTATGCATGCATGCTCTTTTTCAGCAACGCCCTGCTTTACATGTATACCGTCAAATACTTGAACAACTGGGGAACAACCAAGTAACTGGAAAATAAGGAAGAAAATGGAGAACCACTGGCCTACTTCCCTGATTCTAGACGTCATCAGCTCTTTTAAGACTGTGGTCACAAGTTGACTGTTTTCTCTCCACAGGAGGTTTGCCTTGACAACGAAGATCCCGGACACAAAGGGCTGTCACAAATGCTGCATTGGTGAGTGGCCTTCCCTTCCCAACCGCTGTTTGTTTGCATCTTTTTATTTTCCTCTATCAGTGGTCCGTGAGCTGTGTCAATACACTATGGTCGTCTTCTTAAGGAAACATCTCCCACTAATCAAACATGTTTACGCTTACCTTCTACTAAAAAAAAAATAAAAGTGACAGCAGAAACTTCTTCCTTTGCTTTGCTGCAACATTTTTGTTCTGTACCCCTTTTTGTCACTTTTCATATTATGCATTAAAGTGAATGGGTTTTCTGCTTCTGAATTTTCATTTTTCTCATTATTGTGAGTTTGTCCTAGTTCAGTTTTTTTTAAACACATGCCCCTGATATCAACTGTTCAACTCACCTTGTCCCCCCTTCCCCTCTTTACTTCACAGTGAGAAACCCGTATACAGGCCACAAGTACCTGTGTGGAGCGCTGCAGTCTGGGATTGTCCTGCTGCAGTGGTATGAGCCCATGCAGAGGTTTATGCTCATCAAGGTCAGTTGGTTATTTTGCTCAAAGTGACCAGTATTTTTCCTCCAGCAATTTTCCTCATAGGCCTACATGTTTTTTTTTTACTGCAAGTCTGTACTTTCCAAGGAGCACATCTGCTAAATTTTAAAATCTAGCTGTACAAGAAGGAAAATTTTACAAGCATATGCTACAAAAATTGTAGCACTATAGAACCTTGTACTGGTTTTACACAACAACATTAAATAAATTTCTAAGCCTCATTAATGTTAATGTTTCAGTCAGAGCACCTGCTGACACTAACCCTGTCGTCTGTCCTCTCCTCCTGCTGCAGCACTTTGACTTCCCTCTTCCCAGCCCGCTGAAGGTGTTTGAGATGCTGGTGGTCCCAGAGCAAGAGTATCCCATGGTGTGTGTAGCCATCAGCAAGGGCACCGACCCAGGCCAGGTGGTCCGCTTCGAGACCATCAACCTCAACTCCTGCTCCTCCTGGTTCACAGAGATGGGAGCAAGTAAGTCACACACATGTACTTAGACGGAGAGATGGATACCATCTATTTAAAGGAACAATAACAGTAAAGATGTTATAATAAAAGAAACCGTAAAGAAAGGGGTACATTGCATGGGACATTACAGAGCAGGGGGTTTGACTGTTTCGACATGTCTTCCCACAGCCAATCAGCAGGTGGATGCAATCCATGTCACCCAGCTGGAGAGAGACACAGTGTTGGTGTGTTTGGACCGTAAGTACAACCTCAGAGTTTCTAATATAGCTTTATCATATCCCAATCCCTGGTAGTTGTCAGGACGGTTGCTGTTGGTTGTTGTTGGTAGCAAGTAAGCTGCTATTCCAATGACATTGATATTTAACAGGACAGAATCTGTCTCAGTTTTTGTTAACTCCACATGTAAAAATTTTCTTCTACCACAACATTCTAAAAGTCTCTTCTGCATGTTTCCTCCAGAAAATTTGAAGATCGTCAATCTCCAGGGCAAATTGAAGTCTAACAAAAAACTGGCGTCTGAGCTCAGCTTTGATTTCTGCATTGGATCTGTTGGTAAGCTTTCAGACAAGTCTAGCAATTTTGGGTATGCATAAAGACTGTGCCGTTTGGCCTGAACCCACTGTACACATCCTGTTTGTGTGTGCAGAATGAGACCTGACAACAGAAAAACTGAAATCCCTTACCTTTTAAAGGGAAATTTAAAAAAATACTGTACATAATCATATGATCAACAAGCCTGGACCACTGCATTTGGTGGAAATATTAATCCAGCAATTTTGCTTCTTGTATTCTTCTTGTGTAAACTCAGCCTATATAGCATAGTGCTTACACATACTCATTGTGCATGTTAATTAAGTTGGCCGTATTCGGTGACTGCTTTGAATGATGTTTGATTTCCTTTGTGTGCTGACACATCGCCTCTCTTCTGTGACAGTGTGCCTTCAGGACAGCGTCCTGGCCTTCTGGAAACATGGCATGCAGGGAAAGAGCTTCAAGTCCAACGAGGTAAAATATCCCATAACCCCATGGCATGGTGTGCTTACAAAACGTTTTTTATACCAACGCCGGTTCCAATACTTCAATCGAAAAACTGATTCGAAAAATCTTTTTGTTTTTTTTCTTTCTTTGTTTAAAGCACTTTTCACTGTGCAATGGAGTAAATTATCTTTTGTGTGAGATTTGCCCCTTTTTTTTTCTTTTTTTTTTATAGAACCACACTACACTCTACTGGTTTTGTGAATTAACAATGTCATTAGGCTCGTAGAAAAAATTCCATTATAAGAATCCAACATTGTCAAGCTTTTCTAAGCCTTTTCTAGGCCTTTCAAAGGCTTTTGATGCTTGAAAAATGATATTGATACCAAAAATAGGTAGGTGTCATTTTTCAGTCAACCGGCCCCAGTGACTACAGAGGGGAAACTCTGAATGCAGTTTTTCCCACCTCCTGAATACAGGCGTGTTTGTTCGACACGTGAACAAACACCGCTGGCTGTTGTCAACACTGACCCTGAGTGCTGGCTGATTACATGCATGGCTTCATGCTGTAGATGAGCCCAGGAGATTAACTCCTCAGGTGGAGCTAGACAAAGTGTGTCTGTGTCAACCCAAGGTAATGAATTTGTCCACCTTTCATGGAGGGATTTCATGTTAACCTGATCATGAGTCGCGCTCAGCAGCACAATAAAAGTTCAAGAGATCGCGGGGAGGTGAAGCATTTTGTTTTTATGAAAAGTGATATGGCGATAGGGGCCACCCTTTTCAAAGCTCCCCGTGTCAGACTTGGTCCTGCAGGACTCGGGTGAAACAGAAGGTCTGCTGGCCGAGTCCCTGCCCGGCGCAGCTTGACAGTTCCCCCATAGCGGGGATTTTTGAAATGTCAGCAGCCATGCAAAATTCATGCTTGATCATAAATGAAACCCGTCGCACAACAGGGAGCAGCACTAAATAATTCAGCCCGTGTCTCGTTATGATTCCTCTGAAAAGCGAAGGCATTCAAGGGGGGCAGGCCTATTGATCCGTGCTTGCCTCGGCGGGTGCTTCTCTGAACACCCGAGGCCTTGTTCTCGATGGGACTTAAACGGATCGGATCTCTCCCCGAGGCCAAGGACTTACGCCTAGCAGGTGTCGCACGTGGACTACCTCGCCTTTGTCAACAAGTTTTGGTGGAGTTTGGTGACTTGTCATCATGTGAGGGAGTGTTTTTTGAAGGGGCTTTTTGTCCTCTGTCCCGGGAAGTGTCAGGTCTATTATCATCCACATCTTGTGACTAGAACAGGTAAGCTCCAGGATTGTACACAGTAACAGAGTCCCTGGAGACAACACTCACTCACCTGCAGTCTGTTCAAAAAATGTGTTGGATTAGGTTCCCAATTACATGAATATAATTATTTTCTAGTTAAAATATTTATACAACAAAAGAACAGAATGCAAATTTGTAATACGCTACCCACCCGGTTCCCACTGGAGCCACCCATCCTGAAAATGTAAGCCCCCATGGGAGTGTAAGGTGCTTTTGTGCGGGGAAAAAAGTGTCCAGTGTCCAACTATGATATTACGTCATCTTTCTTGCTTTTCAACGTTTCATCCCCTCTTGTCACCATCAGTACCTCTGATACAGTAAACCGAGCCTCAAGCAATTGTGTTTCTTCATTCATAGGTGACCCAGGAGATTTCTGATCCAAGCAGAGTCTTCCGCCTCCTTGGATCTGACAGGTTGGTACCGATATATTTCCATCTTTAGTTGAGTTACGCTATTGCACATACAAAATAATCAAACACAGAGTGAAGGCGAGATTAAAAAAAAACCCAAAGGGACTTAGGAAAACATCTCATCTCGTAAGATACAAAGAAAAAAAATCAGTAACAACTGATCTGGGTAGGCTCTCTCCACGCCCCTCACTTCCCTCGTTTATCTGTCTTTTAAATCAGCACTACTGTTGGTGTATTGATTTATTCGTAGCCCATGAGCGCCATAAAAGCAGGTGCTTCTGTTTATGGCCATACAGCGACTGTCTTCCCACAGGTCTCTCTGTTTTCATATCACCTAGAAACCACCAAACAGCTCACTCGTCTCCTGGGTCTCACCTGGGCTCACAGCTATCATCCCCTGCTGTCTCTGGTCGCTCTCTCTCACTAGGCCCCTCTCTCTCTGTCTCTCTCTCTGTCTGTCTATCTCTTCCTCTTTGACTCCCTGGTGGCTCTGAACTCTCTGCTGTCCCTGAATGCCTTCCTCCACTATCCTTGAATGCTTTCTTTCTCTCCCTCTCTCTTTCTCTCTCTTCTGCCTCATGCTGCTAGTTATAGCAGGGACATTAGGTCAAAGCAAAATGTCCAAAACCTGTTTGACAAAACACAACAAAAGTGCATGTGTCACCAGGCACTTCTCTAGGTTGGGAAATAAATAATCTTTGACTTTGTTCTCCAATGTGATCACAATAACAGAAATGATGTTTTCCCTGCTGGTACTTAGTTCTGTCTTTTACAAAGAAGCAAATGCGGGAGATAAGAGTTTAACAATTTGGCACTTGGCATAATAGAATGGCACGTCTCCAGTGAGGACACGTTTTTCCAGTATATATTTAACATTGGCATTTTTTGCACATTGACAAGGGAGTAGACATCAGCTTTGCCTCTGCACAGATTGCTTGTCATCCCAGCAGGCAGAAAGGTGCGATGGTTGGTTTCCACCACAGACACAGCGGGATGTGATTTGTGATTTGCTCCCTACCTCACACACACACACAAACACAAACACACACAGCATGCCTGGTGAAGGAGGATCTCCCAGCCCAGTTAGAGATGACTCCCCCTTGGCTCCCCTGGGTCCCGGTCCCTGGACCCGGCCCGGCCCGTGGCACCGGAGCAGCGCCGCTCTCTGCCCAGCCTCCCATGTTTTATTCACCGCCGCCTGGGCACTGCCAGCCTGGTTTGAGTGTCTCTCCATGCCTCTGTAATTTCATCTGATGGAACGGACAGTATGGACTGTAGCTCCTCTGCTCACCCCTGCTCATCTGTCACCGCCACGAGACGGGTGGCATCTGGAGATGAACCCACTGTCATCGTGATCTCGCTGTCATCTCACTGTCCTGTAATGTGCCACTTAGCATGCAGGTCCCTGTCCGCAGGCTGTCTCCTGAGACGCTTTCCAGGTCGATTAATACCAATGGCACCTTCAATTTCCTGATTGGTTGTCAATGCAATTAAATTATCAGCAAGTTTTCTACTGAAACAGTTTCTGTTGTTGAAGAGCAAACCAGATTATTTTTCTACAAATAACAATACCAAAGCTGCCAATTAGGGCTGAAAGATTTTGACAGAATATTGTAATTGCGATTTAAACTGCAAGTTTTTCTTGTCAAGTTTTTTAGAACTTTAAAATTGTTTTAAGAAAAGTGATTTTGTTAAAAAAAAAAATAGATGTCAGTGGGCAGGATTTACGGAGTTTGACTCTGATGAAAGGTTTTCACCAATACTGTACTTGATTCATGGACCAAAGATTACCTGGAGCTCCTAAACACCTTGCTTAGAAATCCATTTGGATGCTATTTTGGACACGATTTGTAAATTGCAGAAGTTCATATTGCGATTTTTGTTAAATTAATTGTTCAGCTCTACTGCCAATTTAACAGTGAAGATTTCTCCAGGTGCGACCAGTCTCTCCAACTTTGGTTTACTTTTCTCCTGGTGACACACCCGCCCTCTTTGTGTATTTGTAAGTGATTTTCTGACCGTTGCGCCTCTGTGTTTCTCTGACAGGGTGGTGGTCCTGGAGAGCCGGCCGACGGACAACCCCACGGCCCTGAGCAACCTCTACATTTTAGCAGGTCATGAGAACAGTTACTGATCCTATCCCAGAGACTGGAAGCTTCCCAGAGATGCGGATAGGATGAACACCTCGATTTTTGGGAGAGTACACCAGCCTTTCACCAAGAAGAAGGCTTTGCGTCAAGGGAAACAGCTGGCTTCAAAACAAGTTACTGGGAGCGTTTGTTACCGATCACAGGATCCCCAGGTCAGTAAAAGAGGACGGTGTTTACTCCAAGCAGCTCTCTCTTCAGTATGGATCCGTAAGTCGCCTTACACCAGCAACACCTTCACTGCAACGCTGAGGAACTTTTCTTGAGCAGAATGTGGAGAAACAATAAAAGCTCAAATGAACATCGTCACTCAGCCTCTTCCCCCACTTTTCCGCAGACTGTGGACTGTTAGAAATGCGGTATCTAGAGGTGTTATTGGAAAAAAAAAAAAAGTGCCATTAAAATTCACAAGGTATTTGTGATCATTAGTATTAGCAAACAACGGGAGATTTTAATGTCCGAGTCTTATAACACGTCGCTGAAAATGTCATTAGGCTCGACAGGAGAAGATTTACAAGCTCTATCGTCAGACTAATAGATCAGTTTAAACAGAAACCCATGTTCCATGTGGGTTATTTAAGCGTTATTTATTAATCTCTAAGCATTAGGGTATGTTGGATTTACAGGCCGTGTTAACAGACAGCGACAGACAGGTGCAGTCCTGCTGCGAGCGGGACTCCCGCTCCCAACAGGATTAACTACCTAGTGAACCGTTCCTGAGCAGCTTTGGGTTATTTTTACTGCTATGTAATATAGTCACATCGCTCCTGCTCTGCTGCATTTTTAGAAGTTGAATATAATGTAAAATGTTTTTTTTTTTTCTTTACCCCCTCTTTTATAGACCTTTTACTTCTCATTATTTGCACCATGTAAGCACTTTTGTACATTGTTTTTTTTTTATTTAAAATGACAAAATGAGGGACGATGCTTGGTTTTGATAACATCTTTGCATTCCCTTCGCAAAACTTTTAATGTATGCTGTTTTTTGTAATAAAAAAGGCTATTGTTAACAACATGAAGGCAATGGACTGAGCTGTATTTTTTTGTGTTGCTGTGCATGTGGAGCGATGGGATTGGTGTAGGGTCGATGCTGCGGCAAGTCGCTGCTCTCTGACGAGTCTCTGATGAGATGAACAGGGGAGAGCAGTGAGCATTAGTTTCCATTATCTCCGTGTTTAGTCTGCCATTCCTCTGACTTCACCAACCAGCACTAATTGGTCTCAGTGCGACAGGACAAGTAGTCAGTTTTGTCTTTTCCTATGTGCAGGCCGCTGTCACATGCTCACTGATGTCAAACAGATGTTGAATTTAGGCTTCAGTATGTTGTTGGCCACCCAGCAGACCCTGGAATGGAAGATATCCTGTTTTGATATTCAGCTTTATACATCATGCATTCATGAATATTATGCCTTTAGCGGTCAATTCAGTGCAGGGTAAAACCACACAAACTCATTAGGCTGACAAATGTAGATGACATAAATTTATATTATATACCATTAGTAGGTAGTGTGAAACTGATGTAAGATGTATAAGGATAGGGTCTCTTAAAGGGGGAAAAGTGCAAATGAATGCCTCTATGAAATTAGAATTGATTTTTGTTTACATTGGGGGATGTTTCCCTTGTGATATTTACTGACTTAAGGTCATAGTTTACCTGTCTATTTATTTATTAACTGTTTATTTATTCACTGACAGACATTATAGCATCTTTTTTAAATTGAAACTAGGATACAGCACAGCCACAATTCTACAAAACAAAGGCTAGAGCCACCCACCAACCTCTGTGTGTGTGTGTGTGTGTGTGTGTTTTTTTTGGGGGAGGGGGTGGAGTCATCCTAGCAGTTCCTATGGGCACGAGCCTGGAAGAGGGAGATCTGCTTCAAGTCATCCACAGGTAGTCAGACTGAGACCGGAAGCTAGGCGGGTTATTTTTTTCAAAATAAAAGTGTAAAATGTAAATTATTTATAAGGTGAAAGGTATTTTGTATTGCTGCCACTGGTGCTCTTTGCATAGGGATCAGACTATTAAAAAAACACTTTAACGTCAAAGATGCTAAGGTGGGATATAGAGTTAAAAAGCCTTTTAGATTGCACTTACATAAGAGGGATTTTAATGTTTGACCACTAATAAAATAAAGGCTTTTTAATTTTTTTACCCCACATAATACCCCACTTAAGATTTTTTTTTTTTTTTTTTTTTAAGAATAATTACGCATTGGGGTTTATAGAACAACATAAAATACATGAAAATATTCAGTGAAATCATTACATTAAATATAAGTTGCAATTCTAGGTGTAAAATAGATACTAAAAGATTACATGCATTACTGGTATTTCTTGATAAGATTTCCTCATGCATTTAATATTCAAATAACTTAAACACAAAAAACAGATTCCTGCTCCAACATATTCTCTATTTACTCCAGGCAATTCAATACTTACTCGTCAGCGCGGCTTTTATTTTGAAAGCTGTTCCCGGAAGTGATGTTTTATTCCGTCTGGCTTGACGCTTTTAAACGGGAGAGCCTTGGGTTTGCAGGGAGAGTTGTGAGCAGATCGTCCACCTTGCAGGCTGCTGTTGGTGTTTGGATGCAAAACTGCTCTTTCCTGCCTCTGAATTTCCTACCGAGAAACATCTGAGGACGATTCACTGTAAGTACATTTAAAAAAAGATAATCTTAGGACAAACTGGGACTATAGATAGGCTGCTGTTACTGAAATATTTCCTATAAAAATGTTTAAAAAAAAAAACATGAGTCTGGTTTCAAGATCGTGAGGCAACTTTGCTCAGACTTCGTGACTATATTGTGTGGTTTTAATATATACAACACTTACAAAACATTTTTTAATATTCAAGGTTTTTCATGTTTCCTCACCACCATTTATTCCCCACATTGTTTTCAGTGCAGCACTTTGATTTTATTCCCCTGCCTGTTACTGAGCCCCGTGTTATTTGTTTTCGCCCCGTATCTCCTCAGGGAAATGATCTAATATACTTTGCATTGCAAATGTTTTCGTTACGCAAGCTAACTGTTGGGAGACAGGTGTAATGTTCCTCCGGCAATCAAATAAAGCTTTGGGAGGCAGTTTAGGAGTTTAGCTTAACGTTTTGTCCCCTAGTCCACGTGTTTAGACCAGTTCTGTGCTTTGATGCACACGTTTGATAACTTCAGATTAAAGTTGTAGCTGCAGGTAAGCCTTTATGCTTTTCCACTATATTCAAATAGAGTCATGCACGTCCCTTCCCTGGCTGTCAGATCACTTTTCCATCTATACAGCAGCATAATAACTCTGTCAGTAATGTAGTGATATATGTGATGTAGTAAATAAATGTGTGTAAACTGATCTCCAGTGGGTGATCATCATAAGGCAAACAGCCAGCAATATAAACCAAAATCCCATTATATTTTCATTTTATTTTTTCCTTAACTACCCTAAGGTCTCTCAGCATTACAAACACATTTTTCACAGACAAGCTTTGTTCAAACCCACAGAACTTTATTTTATATTCTAGTCAAGATCCTAAGGTTTCTAAGGATACCAAATATGTCATGCTGAATTACAGGGAAAATGTGTATAAAATGATGCACAAACATCTAGATTTTTTTTTTCATTTGTTGTAATGGTGCAGCCATAAAAAAAGGCATCTTGGGTTTGAATATTTCACTCAATATAAGCAGCTGTATCTTCAATGAAGCGTTGGAATGAGCAGATATAATATGTGTGTGACATTGTCATAAGTTTGGGAAAAAAAATCTAACTTTGAAGCTACTTAAGAGGGAATTTAAGGGGAAAGTCAGAGTGCAAGGGGTTAAAAGACCCAATCCTGATCTAACTTGAACCAATTTGATACTTAAAATGACTTTATTCCAGACTCAGGTGGGTGAACTCTATTCAGAAAATAAAAAAAGTGGGAAAATTGAGTGTTTACAGCCATTCACCTGTCTTCCCTTGCTTGTCTTTAGGTTTTAAAAACAGTCCCGGTTCCCTGGAAGCTGCTTCTTCTTCTTCTTCTTCTTCTTGTTTTTCCTCGGATGACTGCTGGTCTGCCGAGGATGGAGAAGTATGAGAAGATTGGGAAGATCGGAGAAGGCTCCTACGGCGTCGTGTTCAAGTGCAGGAACAAAGACACGGGACAGATCGTCGCCATCAAGAAGTTCGTGGAGTCCGAGGACGACCCCATCATCAAAAAGATCGCACTGAGGGAGATCAGGATGCTCAAGGTAACGGCTCACGTCTCCCGGGGTCAGAGCAGTGTCTCTTTCTCCCCAATAGTCGTTCACATCTACAGTTTAGACTTTAACTGACTTCCAGTGAATGCAACAGTAATCCAGGTTTCTCTTCTGGCACTTCAAACTCTTAGATTGCAAACATTACAAGCAACCAAAAGCAAAGAGTCCAAGTATAAACCACATTTTTCTTTATTTTTTACTATTTTCCACAGTTCAGAATAATAGTAAAGACATCAAAACTATGAAGTAACACAAATGGAATTATGCAGTGACCAAAAAAGTGTTAAACAAATCAAAACTATGTTATATTTTAGTGCCTTGGTGGAAAGGCAAAGGCTTTGGAAAGAAATTCATACATAGGCATCAACTTCACTATTTATATTTGTCTAAGAAACACATTTCAAGCATTTAAGCATAAGTCTTTAGATCAAAATTGCTTTAATATAGGCTAATGAAAAACATAGTACATTCAATCAGGTGTGTCCAAACTTTTGACTGGTAGTGTATATTTAATGAAGGAAATTCACCTTTAACTGGTATTTTACCCAGCTCTTTATTTGTAAAATAAAGTTTTCAAGCTGCTATAAATCAATATAATTTGATTTATGTGAATATTATAGGAAGAAGTATGAGACTGGTGTAACTTGCATGCAAATAGTCTTTTCAAGAATATAAAACATATTAATGCTTGTCTGGAAAACCCCAAAAAACAATGTTTACTGCCTTGTGGTATCACACTGAGTTCATAGTCTGCCCACATTTTTATTTACCACTACATTATTTACTACACTGCAAATACTGTGTAGTTATGGTCTCTCAAGGAAAAGCTTCTCGTCTAATACTTCATTTTGAGGTTTTATTTGGTTAAAACCCAAATGCAAATGCTGTTTTAATTGGCATGAAATATCCAGTCTTGTCTCAGCGGGAGCGACACCGTGCAATTACTTCTAGAGACAATGGGAAGCGTTTTTATAGCCGGGGGCAAAGCGGTCCGTTCTGCTGCGGACAAAAACAAACCCCCACAGAGGGGCAGAGCATCAGCAGAGCAAAAACCAGCCGGATTCAAAAGATGTGTGGAGGGGTTTTTTTTTTTTTATCAGAATAAAGGAAAAGCCCTGCAGGGTCGAGGCCGACTGGCTTTCAAGTACCTCAGTGGAAAATGTGAAATGTTTATAGAACTCACATACTCATTATTTTGCATTCTCAACCATTTCTTCATAGACTGGACATAGGAACGTTTCTGAATCCTCTAACAATGTTCAATAAGAAGAGAGAAGGCCTTGGCAGCAGGTTAACATCATTGTCACACTTGTCATACATGTGTTTGTCTCTTTAAAGTTTTTAACTGTGTGACTGTAACTGTCATTTTGGACACATTTTCTTGTAAACAGTCATTTGAATGCAATTTTTAATGATCTTAAACCACTGGCTGGTAAGGACTTTTTCATCCTGGAAGACACCAACAAAAAACTTCATCATAGGAAATCACTCCCAGTCATTTTGTTAGTAGTGATCTGTATTTGCCTAATGCTATAAGGATAATTTAATTAATTCCATGTCAGAAATGCAAGGCCACGCTTGTATATGATAAGAGTTTCTCATTTATAGGTACATTTAATATCAAATAACTTATAAACAAAAAAACAGAAGATTCCTCCTTTTAATATTTTCTTGATTTACTCCAGGAAATGCAGTTCTTGCTTGTCAGGCAGGATTTAAGTTTAATTTTAACCAAACTTTGTATATTAGTTCTTAGTCTTGCTCTGTCACTATTTTGTCTTAGATAAAGTAATCAAAATATTCAGGCTGTCCTATCTCTTCTAATGTGTATTTTCAAGTTTGTCTAAAGGCACAAACGTTTTTGTTTTTTTCCCCACTCTGTGCATGATTGTTAACAAAGAGGTGCGGTGTAGTTTTTAGTGGTTTAATTAGTCATGCAGTAGGTGGGTGTGTTCCTCAGTGGCGTCCTGGACACCGGGCCTCCAGCCTCATAAATAGGACAGGATGAGGACTGGTTGTCAGGGGCAACAGCATGTTTATTACCATCTGTTTAGATTCTTTTTTGTTGCTGTTGCAATCTCGGTCTGATAAGACATGTGGGTGCTTGCCCTGCTGTTGTACAGTTCTAAATGAAGCAGATATGACTTGATGTTTCCCTGATACTGTGCAACATTTACAAAAGCCTTTGCAGTATGTCTGGTTCTGACTCTGTTTTCTTTTGCGATGTGTCTCTGCAGCAACTGAAACACGCCAACCTGGTGAATCTGATCGAGGTTTTTCGGCGTAAACGGAAGCTGCACCTCGTCTTTGAGTACTGTGACCACACCGTCCTCAACGAGCTGGACCGCTACCCCCGAGGGTGGGTACAGTCCCTCTGCACTGCACACCTTTATACAAACAAAGAGAGATAACGTGTGGACAGCTGTATCATAGGGACGAGACGATAATGCTTATCTCACAAAATGATTTGATACAACCAAAATAACTAAAAGTTCAGTGACAACAAAGCATCACTGTGCAGAATTATGTTTATTTCTGAGCCACGAATCCTGCTAGAAATGGGATTGGCTGTAGAATGTAAACAACAATTTAAAAATGTCATTACAAAGTGCAAATAATATAATCTGGATGGAGAACTTGTGAAACTGTGATGGTCAAGCCGTCTCATTTGTGATTACTACAGCAGAATAAAATGGAGCTAATACCGCGATTAATTTTTCTGCCCCACGATACGTATTGTCACATTTTTGTATTGTGATATACTGAATTTCAATATATCGTCCCATCCCTACTACTGTATATCATAGCATGTGATGGTAGTTTAATGTACTCTGTTGTTTTAGTTGATGATATGCAGTGATTGTGCAAAATAGAATAGATTAATCAGGTTAAACGCTTTTAATCCTAATTGATTTCACATTTTAAATCCACTTCAGTCATGAAGGGAAGGAAAGGGACAGGAGATGAATTAAAGAAGATAATTGAGACATGGATTGTGTAAAAAGAGGGTGCAGCTCAATATTTGGAAAGTATTCAGGACATTTTACCCACTGAGCGTCTGTGTTCAGTCGCTCACTGAGATACCAGGAGCATAAATCTGCGTACAGTCACTTTTCATTAAACCAAGCGCTGTGTTCATTCTATTATTCCTACATTACATCCATGCCACACTACACACTGCGCTTTGTCCGGCGCTGATGGGCACAGCGCTCGTCTCCGGGGGAAGCTGACCTGCTCATTGTGGAATGTTTACAGTGATGCACTCCCAGAATGCTTTGCTGGGCAGCGAGTTGTCGGGACTCTTTAGGCTCCCCCACATTTTTATACAGAGTGGGTTTTTTTTTTTTTTGCCGTCTGGTTTCTCACCCTGGCCCACAGCCTCCTGGACACACAGGGTTCAGAAAAGAGTAAAAAAAAAAAAAAAAAAAAGGGGGTGGAGATTGTTATTAATTGCCAGTCACAAGGCTCGATTTAGCCATTTCCCCGGCAACACTGATAGATGGTCGCTGAATCAACAAAGCCCCAGTGTTGAGCGTAGAAAAGGCAGGTCGCTCCGCTGTCGTCTAGAGCCGGACGAGTGGCCGAGAGGGAAAAGTAGAGTAGAGATGACAGGAGAAATAGAAGGGCATTCAAGAAGTAAACAGAGTAAGAGAAGAGGGATTCATGTTCCGGGGCTGAGGCTGTCTTTGTTGTTGTTGTAATTGCATTTCAAAGCGGGTCATTTTGGTCCTCGCTTTCCCCATAATCCAAGAAGAAAATGCTCTTTATATATCACAGTTTTAGGCCAGATTCCTCTTTTCAAGTGAGTAAAGCAAGTAAATCTTTATTTGTACAGCACTACAGCACCTTTAGAAACCAGGGTTACAAAGTGCTTCACAACAACAACAGGAGGAACAACAGAAATATAAAAGAAACTTAATAGAAATTGTGAGATAACGGCAAGACAGACAGTAAAATCAGACGCATGGATAAGAGAAATACTAACAAGACTCGAGATAAAACAAATAAAATAAGTGGAATAAAATCTGTTCCAGAAGTTTTCAGACTCCCAAATCTTGTCTCTGACCTCTAGACCCTTAACTTTGAAATTGCATATAATCTGGATCTTAAATGCGTGAGAATCTAACTTGATTTCCTCCTTGACCTGCAGCGTTCCTGAGCATCTTGTAAAAAGCATAACCTGGCAGACGCTCCAAGCCGTCAACTTCTGTCACAAACAGAACGTAAGTGACTGACATGTACTGTTTCATAGCATAACATTTCCTCTTCCCTTTTAAAGTACTTGATGAGTTCTATTCTTCATTTTTCCTTGCAGAAAAGTGTCACTTCTTCACGTAGGATTAGGAGTATTATTGAATTGAGGAACTGTCTTTTAGTGTTTTCTCTTGTCGTACCCTCTCCCCAAGTGTTTTTGAATTCCTCTGGTCTCCTCCCATCCCCAAGCCACTGGTTTATAGCTCTTTTTTTTTTTTTTTTTTAACAAGAATTCCTTCCCCTTGGCTGACCAGCAGTTAATGTATCACCTAGACACAACAAGCGCTGCGGGGCCTCCTTTTTAACTGGGTGGCGAGTTAAAGTCCAGATTTCACTGTCTTCAGCCTCTTTGTCAGCAGCATCTCACCATCACAAACACTCACAAATACCCAGAGTTCCCAGTGACTCGACTTCACTCTTCTTGTCCCCGGCAGTGTATTCACAGAGACGTGAAGCCGGAGAATATTCTCATCACCAAGCACCAAGTCATCAAGCTCTGCGACTTCGGGTTTGCCAGGATACTGAGTGAGTTTTAATAAGACTTTATGAACCGTTGCTTTCACATTTCTGACAGTGCCACCTGGTGGACGCTGCTGTCCTGTTACATTCAGTCATTTTGAGTATTTCAAGGCCCAAATCATTTACTACACACACTACATTAAATACCAGTGAGATGTGGAGCTGACAATATTCAATATCTTCAAATTTGTCCATTTTCATGCCAAAAATGACAAGGATTTAGTATTTCTACCAGGAGTTTATTCATGTCAGGGCGGAAAAGCCCCTGAACCAGCATTTAGACCATCATGGGACACTAAAACTCTCCATTGAAACCCAGACTAATGAAATTGTTTTAGTGTTAGCAGCTGTTTAAAGTAGGGAGACCCACTGCACCTGTTCAACAGTAAGGAAACTCCAGGGATACATTCATGTCTTTAAATGAAGAAATAAATTACAGAAAATATCATCACTGAACAATGAATGATGAATGAATAAATATATATGACTGAATAAATATAATGTGCAAAGAAAATAATTTATAGACTTTTTTGTAGCTGTGGTGGCGATATCTGGCATTTAATAAAAGGCCAATATCAGCAAACCAATATTTCGGTATACCTTCGTAGCCCCACTACCAATAAAAGTACAATCAAGTGGTTATGTGCTTTGTAGGCAAGGCAATTTTATTTATATAGCACCATTCAGACACAAGGCAATTCAAAGTGCTTTACAAGGGCATAGAAATAAATTGAAAATAGGACATTAAGATGACATTAAGATTGCATTTAAAGGACATTAAAAGCAAGAAGACAAAAAGACAGTAAAATAGCATTTAAAAGACAATAAAAACAAAAACAAGCAAATAAATAGTTAAAGATTAAAAAGAAGTTATGTATTTAATTTATTGGAAAGTGAATAATAGTGTTTTAAGCCCTGATTTAAATGAGCCGACAGTTTTAGCAGACCTCAGGTGTTCAGGAAGCTTGTTCCACAGGTGGGGAGCATAGAAACTTGCTTGGTTTTGATCCTGGGAACACTGAGTGAACCTGTCCCAGATGACCTGAGGGGTCTGGGTGCTTCATGACGTACGAGCAAATCAGAAATGTATTTGGGCCCGAGACCATTTAGTGCTTGTATAAAAAAGAGAAGAGAAGAGAAGATCAACTTATTGTCATCCCATCTTGTGACAAATTTCTGCACATGTATTTTTCTGTAAGGCTGGGTATTGGCAAGGACCTCACGATACGATACGTGTCACGATACATTGCGATACGATACATATTGCGATACATTGCAATACTCTACATAATTTACTGAAAATTTTAAAATAGAGCTGAAACTACAACTTGCTGTGTACCACCTGGGTAGTCTAATATGTACATCACATTATATTGATAACTCAGCGGACAAATTGAGTCAAAACTATTTAATTCAAAGGGATTTGAGGGAAATTTAAGGACATTTTAAATCCGGGCTGGAAAATCAATACAGTATCATGGGAAAAAAATATTGCAATACTCAGCTGTATCGATTTTTTTGCACAGCCCTATTTTTCTGTACCTTTAACATGAAACCTCATGTGGCTGTTAAATGGAGTCCTGCTGTGTCCCTGTGCTGTGTGTGTGTGTGTGTGTGTGACACCAGCCGGCCCGTGCGACTACTACACGGACTATGTGGCCACCCGCTGGTACCGGGCCCCGGAGCTGCTGGTGGGCGACACCCAGTACGGCCCTCCGGTGGACGTGTGGGCGATAGGCTGCGTCTTCGCCGAGCTGCTGTCCGGGATCCCGGTGTGGCCCGGGAAATCTGACATGGACCAGCTGTATCTCATCAGGAAGACTCTGGGTGAGACCAGACGGACAGAACAGAGCGCCAGTCCGGTCTCTATTCTGGTTAGAAGCCGAGGAAATGCATGTTTGCAGTTTCACTTAGTGGAAAATATCTAACTTTGTTTCATAATAATTGAATGTAACACAACAATATTTATTTACTGTGATTATACGTAAGACTTGGTCTGGGCAGTAATCAATATTATCGTTTATCGTCTTTCAATAGAATCATATCGTGATAAAATAATGATATGGAGTTATCGCGATACACAATTGTTGTGTTTCGTCCCAAAATGAGATATCTACCTTTTGAAAAAAATAAAATGACACCCACTCTCCCATATTGACTGCAGGCATCTTAAGACATCTGCTTATGAAACTTCAGTTTTTGAGGAGAAAATTATTTGTTTTTCAAATTTTGCCTGATGAAATTCAGGTAGCAGTTTTTTTCAAAAATGGATATATAATGTTTTATCATGAAAGCCTTCAATTATTTTGATAAGAAGCAAATACTAATCAAAATCTCTTACAAAATTAGATCTGAAACATAATCAAACTGATGTTCATTGAACTGAACACCAATAATTAGTGTTAATAGATATATCGAAATAATCGAGTATCGTGATGTTAATTTTACCCATAATCACAGAGAAGAACGGCCTTTAAATTATTACTGCTTTCATACAACAGCTACCAAAGCTTGTATGTTTTAAGAAAAGTTTTCTTTGCAGTCGTGTTCATAAATACATTAGAATAAAACAGAAGAAAGCAAGAAAAGTCGCCAAATACCTCCCTGGTTACAACAAAAGTTATAGAAACCAATTTACATTTACATTTACATCAGCACAGTTGGAGAACAAATCAGATTGTGTGACTGAAACTAAGTAAACTATCTAAATAAGAGTTATTTCCTGATAATTGTTTTCCTCTGCAGGAGATCTGATCCCTCGACACCAGCAGGTCTTCAGTAACAACCAGTTCTTCAGCGGAGTGTCCATCCCAGAGCCACAAGAGATGGTAAGGAGGAAATATTACCCAGAATGCCGTTGTGTTCCATGTATCTCAATCACAGGAACAGATATTGTCATTAGTTTTAAATCTCTATTGGTTGTATCAGAGGCTGTAGCTGTTCTCCCTTGGGTTTATTCTTAACATGCTGCTTTACCAGGCTGCTGTCTGATCGGATGTGTGTTTCTAGACCTATTACTCAGATATAGTTTAAATGACATTATTTGTCTGTTGATACTGTCCGATAATAATCTTGTATCCCCCAAAATGACACTTCTGGAAGTGAGAAAACTAGCTGATTCACCAGTTGAGAACACCACTTTTTTTTTTTTTTTCCATTTCTGAAATTGGATTTCAGTCAGTTTTTCTGGCCTCGGGGTCATTGAACTTAACTCAGCACACAAAGGTTAAGTAACGTAAATTTAAGTTAAAAGAAAGAAAGAAGGAAAGAAAGAAAGAAAGAAAGAAATGTAGGTTACGTTTCCACTCACAGTGGTGAAATGGATGTTGTCAAACTGATCCTAAAAAGTACAATCAAAAACATTTATCTTTGTCATTTTGTGTTTCTGTAGGAACATCTGGAGCAGAAATATCCAAATCTCTCACACCAAGCACTGAGTCTCATGAAGGTAATGATGTCGTTTTTACCTAAAATGTGCTGGAGTTGATTGTATTCTTACAAGTAGTGTGACATGTTGTGAAGCTATATATATGCTGATATAATATCTTGAGAAATCTGGCTCCATTTTCATGCAGCAGGCTAGAGTAAGAGTGCTAATCTGAGACCTTTTTATAGTGAATTAATTTCTAATACAAAGTATGATAATGTGATCCTGATCAGTACTTCCAAAAGAGCTTTGTGTATTTCATACTGCTGAAAGAAATACTTCTGAATTGAACTTTGAGAAAACTAACCCAAAAAATGGGGAAAAATGGGCTTTATAATGAAGTTGTGTGCAGTGAGAAACTCTTACTTCTAGTCAATTTAGAACTTAATAGCCTCAATTGATTTTTTAGAATATTTTGCATTGAACTTACATGTTTTCTTTTAATTACTTTAGATATTGAATGCCAACTTGCATATCTGTCTCCCCAAATAACAAGAATTAATACTTTATTATGAATATGAAGTCATTGATTCTTTCGATACTTGCATAATTCTTCATGACGGCCGCTGGTAGATCTTTCCAGCCATGTCAAGGGAAGAGTAGATCTCAGCCCCCTGACCCCCTCTGCCTCCTCACACTGACCTGCAGGGCTGTCTGAGGATGGACCCGGCGGAGCGGCTGACATGCGAGCAGCTCCTCCAGCATCCGTACTTCGACAGCCTGAGGGAAAAGAGCGAGAGCACGGCTAGAGAGAGCGAGCGCTCCACCAACAAGAGGACCCGCCTGCCCCGCAAACACCTGCCCCACGGGGTGAGAGGCTTTAAACACCCGTATGAACCATGAGGGTTAGACGGATACGTTGGTTTGTGCTGATATGTCGGGATGATCTTAGCTTTTTATTAAATATCAGATATTGGTACGATGGAGGTTCCTCCCTGACCACAGCTACATAAAAACAGTCTGTGAAACCTGCAGTGAAATTTCATTTGCTTTGTACATTTTATTTATTCATTTAATTGGTCAATTATGTTTTCGGGTTGTCCGTCCGTCCGATTCTCCTGAACGCGATATCTCAGGAACGCCTCGAGGGAATTTCATTACATCTGGCACAAACGTCCACTTGGACTCAAGGATGAACTGATTAGAATTTGGTGGTCAAAGGTCAAAGGTCAAAGGTCAAGGTTACTGTGACCTCACAAAAGACGTGTTTGGCCATAACTCAAGAATTCATACGCTAATTATGACAAAATTTCACACAAATGTCTAATAGGATAAAATGATGAAGTGCTCCAAAAGTTCAAAGGTCAACTTCACTGTGACATCATAATGTTTTGCTTACCACTGTAGCTGAGAAAACGATCTTGGGTCATTCTACAAAAACGGTGGAAGTGCTGTCACTTACTTTTGCAGAAACCAAAATCCTTTAAGTTGACCTAATAATCACATTAATTATATATGTTCAATAAATAAAGACTGTCCTTGCAATGATAAAACAAAGTTTATTGGCGATTATTTCTAGTTTGTTAATTAGTTTCAGTGACTACTAATGAGTTTTAGTGTCCTATGATGGTCTAAATGCTGTTTCTGGGGACACTGAATACTTTTCTCAATACTTTTCTGTCATGAAAACTGAACATTTTAAGATATTGAATATTGGCTCAAAATATTGGTTATAAGCAGCTTCAGTAT